>NW_028230444.1:9885472-10197662 GCF_043228905.1 Azolla caroliniana | reverse complement strand
GCTTGGTGGCAGACTGCCGTTGCGACCTAGCCTACCTTAGTCCGAGTCGGAGTAGCAGTTGTAAGTCACTCTTGTAATCATATATATATATACAGGGTTGTGCATATTCGTGTCTCTCTCGGTGTCGGGTGCTTTCCCTTCCTTGTGTTTCCTGTACATAAGAGGTGTGCGTTGTGTCGGTGTTGTGCGCATGTTCTCGCCCTCTCTTCCTCTCTCGCGTTTGGTAGCCACCCCGTATGTGTCCGGAATTGCTCCGGTTCGCACTACCACCAGCGCAGCCGAGATCGGAGAGAAGTCGGCTTCCTACGCTCCGTCACTCCCTAGTCCAAGACCCCCGTGATCCCTCCCCCTTCTATACGCAAGCGCGAAACTTCGTGATAGCGTAGTCTTCGAATGCCAAGCACGCGATGCTTGCTTGAGGCTATAGAGTGGCTTCTTGAGTTGGCACATGAATCTCGGATGAATGCGTGATTCAAAGCTGGGAGGTTGTACCATGTATACCTCCTCTTCTAATTCGCCTTGAAGAAAGGCGTTCTTCACATCCATATGATGTAGGTGCCACCCTTTTCGCCGCTGCGAGTGCAATTACGGTGTCGTAGTGTAATTCGCACACTACGTGAAAAATTACATTTTTGGTCTCTCCGGATAGGGCATCGAGTACCCGGTGAGAACCAGAAGAAGGAACCGGTAAGAATTGAAACCGGTAAGGAGACCCGGCAAGAGCCGGATGAAGAAGGCCGGTGAGAGTCGGTGAGAAACGGACGTAGAGATCGGTAAGGAGGTCCCGGTAAGAACCGGACAAAGAAAACTAGCAAGCACCGGATGAAGGAGAATTGGAAAGAGCCGGATGAAGAAGGCCGGTGAGAGTCTCTCACCGGATGAAGAGACATATTTGTAAATAGAAGAAAGTATCAAAATATATATATTACATGCATAGGGCAAGATTTGAACCTTACACCTCCATGTTAATAATGTTAAGCCTTATCATTATACCAGTGTATTATGAATTTTAAAGTTATACTAAACTTTATCCCATATAAAATTTCTAGACATGCATGGTACAAAAAGTTATTCATGCATAGACACTCGAGTTAAAAGAAAAGATGAGATAGAAAGCTAATCATGCACATGCAATGTGCATGAAAACTAAAGATAGGAAAAGCATGATGTTGGCATGTGATAAACTTAGACTCTTCCAACACTATATAAGGAAGAGAGAAAGATGTATGGAGGTTGTTGATTATTTTACAAGGGTTGATTAATATAATATAATCATGGGATCCACGAATTTGCTAACTATTTTTCTCTCTTAATTTGAGTACTCACTAATACACTATACTCGTGGGATTCACGAGTTTTTCATATATTTCTTTCTTACAATATATTTCATATTCTTAATTGCCTTAGAATTTTCTTTCCTCCTAGTCCAAAACCCCAACGGTTCCCACCCGACTCACGCAACGATCCGGAGCCGAAAGGCACGACACAAGTGGTGAATCCGACGTGAACACGGGTGGCAAGGAGATGGAAAATCAACCGGAGGCTAACAACATGATGATGATGTTCGAGCGGATGCTTGAGGAACAACATGCGATGTCGGAGATAGCGGCGGCAGTAGAGCGGCTCGTGCAACGGATCGGGCAATTCAACGGAAAGGACGTATCACGCTATCCTCGGGACTACAAGGCGAAAATGCTATGGTGCGGGATTTCGGAAGGGCTGCAAGTGGCATCCTTCAACCGGGTGGCTACCGACGGGCTTCAAGCAAGTATCCACGGGCTACGTCAACAAAATCCGACGTGGGAAGCGTTTGAAGAGGCGCTAAAGACCTCGTTCGCTATCGAGGACTCCTCCAAGGCAACGCAGAGAGGATTCGAGGATTGGGTAGAAATGCCGGACAAGGGGATGAAGGTCCTCGATGTGTTTTCGTCATTCGAAAGTCTGTTCGGGAGGTTGTTTGCGAGAGATCAAGCTATTCTCGCACCGGACAAAGTTATAATGTTCTTACGATCCGTAGACGTCCGAGACCGGAAGGATCTTGGAGTGCTTCTAGAGGACACGACTACCGAGAGCGACCTCACCGAAACATGGGAAAGCGTGCGGAATATTGTCGCGCGATACACAAAGAGGGGGCAATGGCTTGCCAACGAAGAAAAGAGGGTTTTGGAACCGATTCGGAAACTGAGATCCGGATTGGAAGACCATCAACCGCGGGCTCGAGAAATTACAACTGAGAAGGGAATCGACGCAACTACGGTGGAGCAGTTGTTGAAGAAGATGGAGAATCTAAAAATCGTGATGGTGAAGAAGTTGGATGATCGTTCCACAAGTTCCAAGTATATAGACCGTCGATGCATATGGTGCGATAGCACCGAACATGATTGGAGGGATTGCGACAAGCACAAGGTAGCGCTACGACAGGATCTTATCTACTACGAGGGAAATCAGATTCATTCGATGGACTCTTGGAAGCCGCTCCGACCGAACTTCTGAAAATGTGGCATGAAGAAGGTCCTAGAGGAGGAAATAGCGGCGAAGAACAATTACGCGACAACCGCGGGAATACGTGTCGGGGAGTCATCGGGAGCAAAGGTGTCTTTTTGGCCGGAAATGCTAGAAAACACCAAGAAAACCCACTCTAACGAGATCCGAAGCACCGCGGAAGGCATCTGGGAAGCTACGGGATTGGAGTGCCCCGTCGATAAGAATAGCGTGTTTGCTTTATGCCAATTGCATGAAGTGTATGTAGATGAGAAGCGACAACGCACAGATGAGGCTGCCTGTCCATCAAAGACACCGGGAAGCGAGAACTCTGGAGGTAAGGGAAAAGAAAAGATGATTCCGGCATTCAAGCTCGCCTTGGACATCGAACAATAAACGAACTTGAAAAAGGTGTTCGAGGAGAGAATCCTCGATAGCCGGGTAGATTTTTTGCTTCAAGAATTACTCAGAATAGCGAAGGAGTTCCACGATCTTCTTGTGGATCTCGTGAAGAGAAAAAGGCAAAGTACGGAGGAGAACGCTCCAAGGGTGAATGCAAATACCGTTCTAATGAATGACACCGAACTGGAGGACGAAATACCGAATTCTCACTACAGAAAGCTACACTGGGCACGTGCAACTACGGAGACTCCGGTCCGAATCGGTAACATCAAAGAACCCGTGGTAGCATTAATTGATCACAGATCGGAGATCAACTTGATGTCCAAGGAATTCTACTGGAAGGGTAAGTGGCCTATTAACACGAATCATGGGTGGAAGATCCGGGCGGCCACTAAAGCAACAGAAGATCTATTTGCGGCTTGCCCGGATGTGACGGTGAAGATCGGGGATGTCGAGATCGACCAAAATTTCTTCGTACAAGAAGAGTTCTCACACTCCGTGATCCTCGGGAAACCTTTTATCATGGCATCACGGATGGAGACGAAGGTGCTCGATAGCGGTGCAGCTTTTGCGCGAATTCGGAACCAAAACGAAGGGAAATCCGTCCAATTCCTAACAATGCCGGCAAATCATGAAAGGAACAAGAGAGAGATCTTGTCCCAAACAATAATGGATTTTTAGAGCGGATTGTTGCGGAGTGGGGAAGTGATAGTCCGAGAAGCCCTGATACCCCACACAGGAAGAAACCTCTCGGTGCAAAACAAGTACGAATCGGTCCGGATGGGGCATCCACATACACGGCCGTAACCGGAGGAATGAAGAAAGAATACCGAAAAGTGGAGGATAAGTTACGGTCAGCATCAATATTAAAAGAAGACGAAGAAATCGTGGGAATAGTCGAAGAGGTGTTCTATGGGAGCACACTACAACCGCTTGAAGAGCTCGCGGAAGATACAAGCCAGGGAAACCGGGTAATTCCGGTGGAGTCGGTCGAGATGTACGAGATCATTGTGAAAATGGGGCTGGATGCGCTCCGCAAATAAGAAGCAATGGTAAGTACGAAATACAAGACCGTGGAGAAGAAAGTGAAACTGGCCGTGGGACCGTTACCCGTAGATAGCGAACAAAAGAGGAAAGAAGTCTCGGGGGATCCGACACTTCGGAAGTCCATGGATATCGGACATGCCTTCACGGATGAGACCCGGAAGAAACTTCGGAATAGTGTAGGTGAGTTCCTATTAAAGAATGAAGAAGAACGATTCCGTGGGATGCTAGAGCGACATGGGAGAGCATTTGCATTTACATTGAAAGAAATAGGATGCGTTGACCCGAAGATAGTGGAGCCAATGGTGATCTTCACAATTCACCATGTGCCGTGGAACCTGAAGCCGATTCCAGTGCCACGGGCGCATATTCCGAAAATCATCGACTTGCTCAAGGAGAAGAGGGCGATGGGGATTCTAGAGCCATCAAATGCTCCGTACTCAAATAGATGGTTTACGGTTCCGAAGAAGAATGGGTCACTTTGATTTATTCAAGATTTGCAACCAGTGAACAAGGTCACGATCCGGAACTCCGGAGTCGGTCCGATAGTGGACGAATTTGCGGAAGCATTTGCCGGTCGCGCGATATACTCCATCGGAGACCTATATTCCGGATATGACCAATTCCAACTAGCTATGGAGAGCCGAGACATCACTACCATGCGGACACTGATAGGATTAGTCCGGATGTGTACGCTACCACAAGGCGCAACAAACTCAGTCGCACATATGATGAATGCGATGAACAAGGTGCTCCGGGATTGCATACCGGAGATAACGATGCCGTTCCTAGATTACATTCCGATGAAAGGGTGTGCGGTGGAAGAAAAAGATGAAGCTATGGATGAACGGGGATGCCGAAGGTTTTTAGTCAACCATATCCGTGATTGTGAGAAAGTGTTACGGAAGTTAGACGATGTGCATCTAACACTTTCCAGAGAGAAATCGGCATTCGGACAAGAAGAAATATTGGTAGTCGGACATCTATGTGGGCCCTACGGCCGAAGACCGTCACCAACCAAGATCGACGCGATTCAAGCTATGAAAGAAGTATGCGAGTCACAATTCGAAGATCGAAGGTTTCTTGGAGCATGTGCATTCTACCAGATATGGATTTTGCACTATGCACATATAGCGGACCCACTCTATCACTTGTTGCAGAAGGGTAAGAAGTTTGAATGGAAACCGGAGCATACCAAAGCCGTGAAGAAGCTCAAGAAATCACTATGGAGGGCAGAAGCACTAAAGAAGCCGAACTATGACCAACAGATCATAGTAATGGTTGACACAAGTCCAACCGGAATCAGATGGGTCATCAATCAAGCCGATCCGGAAGGTTCGCGATATCCGATCCGATTCAGAGCAAAGGTTCTCAACAAAAGGCAACGCGGATATGCACAAGTTAAAAGAGAATTATGGGGATTCGTGTCGGCAATCAAATCGGATCGAGATTATTTGATCGGAGCCGAAGTCATGATCGAAACGGATTGTCTTCCTATACTCGGGATGATGCGGTGTTGCACGATACCGAATGTGTCTATGCTAAGATGGATTGCATATGTTAAGTCACTTAATCCGTAGGTAAGACACATCTCCGGAAAAGACAATGCTGTAGCGGATATGCTATCAAGGGCGCGGTTCAGAGATGACATAACCAAATCTGATAATGAAGAAGTTTCCGAAGACTACTTTGCTTCGGAGCACATATGCCGGGTGGACGTAATCCAAGAATTCCGGGAAGAAGAATACGAAGGAGAAAGCTTGTTGATCGGGAAAATGCTACGAGAAATCGAGGAATCATCGTACAATAAAGAGAAGAGAGCCGAGATCCGAAGTAAGAAATGGCAAGTCCGAAAGTTTCTCTTGAAAAATGGATTTTTATGGAGGGAGCCGAAAAGTCTGGGTGGCATACCACTTCGAGTAGTCGGGACAAAAGAGCAACGAAACCAGGTAATGTCCGAATTTCACGAATCTGATTGGGCTGGACATCGGGGAACATGGACAACATTTGGGAAGATCAAACAAATATATTGGTGGAAGAACATGTACAAAGATATAGTGGAGTTCACGGAAAGCTGCGAGAAAAGTCAAATCTACTCCGGAGTTTGACACTGAGATGAGCTACATCGAACATTCTCACCAACAATCAAGTTCAAATCGATGGTCGATATTGTAGCCATGCCAACCGGGATCGGACAAAAGAAGTACTTGGTGTTAGCTCGGGAAGATCTCACAAACCAAGTAGAAGGTCGGGCGCTACGGAGGAAAACGTGTTCTAAGGTATGCCAATTCCTATTGGAAGAAGTGTTTTGCAGGTACGGGTGCGTAGGACAAGTGATTGCGGATTGGGGAGAACTCGACTCTGATAAAGCTAAGGAATTCTTCACTAAGCATGGAGTTCGGTTAACACTGACAACGGCATACAATCTAGAAGCCAACGGGAAGATCGAACGAGGACATAGTCCAATTGTCAAAGCACTTGCAAAGGCATGCAATGGAAGGGTGAAGGATTGGTCGTAGATGCTTCCGTATGCACTATGGGCGGATCGACGATGCATAGCTCCGTAACCGGTTACATGCCAGCAGAACTCATGACCGAACAAGCACTAGTAATGCCAACGGAAACCGCGATCACGACATGGACAGTGTTACCGTGGAAAGAAGAGATGAGCCGGGAAGAACTACTAGCGGGCCGGATACGACAACTGGAGGGAAGACCAGAAGACATAGCGGAAGCAATACGCCGACAACAAGAAGCGCGATTCCGGAATAAAAGCCGGTTCGACACAAAGCACCGACTACGACCGCGGAAGATTGTAGAAGGAGATTGGGTGATTGTCTACGACAGTAGTTTGGATCATCAACATACAACGATGCGGAAGTTCGCGAAAAGGTGGTTCGGGCCATACGAGGTTCGGAAAGTTTTCGACAACGGAACTTACCAACTATGCGAGTTGGATGGAACAATGCTACGAGTGCCTATAGCCGGGAAACGGGTGAAGATTTTCAAGAAGCAGACTGATGAAGAACCCTATGTGATCCTAGACAAGACCGACCAGAAGGAGCAATCGGATGAAGATCGTGGTGACGCAGAAAGCGAAGAAAGTGGATTAAAACTCATAGTCAAATTAAGGGGAGAATCAGAGGAAGCTTCGGATGAACGTGAATAGAAAACATCGGGGACTTCGGCACATACCGGAGGATATGCGGGTTAGGAGGGGGCGAGTGTCGTAGTGTAATTCGCACACTACGTGAAAAATTACATTTTTGGTCTCTCCGGATAGGGCATGGAGTACCCAGTGAGAACCGGAAGAAGGAACCGGTAAGAACCGAAACCAGTAAGGAGACCCGGAAAGAGCCGAATGAGAAGGCCGGTGAGAGTCGGTGATAAACGGACATAGAGATCGGTAAGGAGGTCCCAGTAAGAACCGGACAAAGAAAACTAGCAAGCACCGGATGAAGGAGAATTGGAAAGAGCCGGATGAAGAAGGCCGGTGAGAGTCTCTCACCGGATGAAGAGACATATTTGTAAATAGAAGAAAGTATCAAAATATATATATTACATGCATAGGGCAAGATTTGAACCTTACACCTCCATGTTAATAATGTTAAGCCTTATCATTATACCAGTGTATTATGAATTTTAAAGTTATACTAAACTTTATCCCATATAAAATTTCTAGACATGCATGGTACAAAAAGTTATTCATGCATAGACACTCGAGTTAAAAGAAAAGATGAGATAGAAAGCTAATCATGCACATGCAATGTGCATGAAAACTAAAGATAGGAAAAGCATGATGTTGGCATGTGATAAACTTAGACTCTTCCAACACTATATAAGGAAGAGAGAAAGATGTATGGAGGTTGTTGATTATTTTACAAGGGTTGATTAATATAATATAATCATGGGATCCACGAATTTGCTAACTATTTTTCTCTCTTAATTTGAGTACTCACTAATACACTATACTCGTGGGATTCACGAGTTTTTCATATATTTCTTTCTTACAATATATTTCATATTCTTAATTGCCTTAGAATTTTCTTTCCTCCTAGTCCAAAACCCCAGCGGTTCCCACCCGACTCACGCAACGATCCGGAGCCGAAAGGCATGACAACGGTCCGCACAGTTGTCATCTTTTCTCGGGACAAATGTCTCTTCGTAGTCGACTCCATGTGTTTGTGTGTATCCTTTCGCTACGAGTCAAGCTTTGTAGCGGTTTATAAAGCCGTCTTGTAGATCCATCTGCAGCCAATCGCCTTCTTGTGCGGTGAGTGGGGCACAAGATCCCGCGTCTTGTTTTTGGGGAGTGCTTGCATCTCCTCATTCATTGCTTCAACCCATCTGGGGTCCTTTGTGGCTTTGGAAAACGTTTCCAGCTCCCGTACCATCGCTACCTTCATCATAAAGGCGTAATGGTACACCATATAATCGTTGTAGCCGAATCGGCTTACGGGGTTATTTTCACGGGTGGATCGGCAGAGCTTCTCGTTTGCGGATACTAAGTCTTTCTTCACTCCATATGTCCGGAGATCAAGGCATTCGAACTCACTATCGAGGGAGTGAGTCGATTCGTTGCCGTTGAAGCGGCTTCTTTTCGAAAAACTTCTCATGCGGAGTAAGTTCGTGCACACTTGATGTCGTACACCGATTCATGAGGTATACGGCCATGTTAGCAGCTTCTGCCCAGTACAACTTCGGCACGTGGTTTTCGTTCATCATGGCCTGTGCTACTTCGAGGATGTGCCGATTCTTTCGTTTGGCCACTCCGTTTTGTGGCGTATGTCAACACGAAAACTCTCAACGAATTCCTTCTTTCCGTAGATACGCCGAGAAATATTCCTTGCCTCCATCTGATCGAAGGCATCATACATGTCGGCCCGTGGCTTTCTCGACTTCATTATTAAATTTTTGGAAGTGTCCAAACACTTCTCTCTTTTGCCGCATGGGGTAGATCTAGGTGTGCCTCGAGAAGTCGTTGATGAAGGTCACATTGTCGTGTCTTTCGGCACCGGATTGTTA
This sequence comes from Azolla caroliniana, assembly GCF_043228905.1. Classification (NCBI taxonomy): domain Eukaryota; kingdom Viridiplantae; phylum Streptophyta; class Polypodiopsida; order Salviniales; family Salviniaceae; genus Azolla; species Azolla caroliniana. The sequence continues at coordinate 10,188,710 of NW_028230444.1, read as the reverse complement.
CGTGAGTCGGGTGGGAACCGCTCGGGTTTTGGACTAGGAGGAGGAAGAATTTGAGACTAATTAGAATATAGGTAGGTTGTAGGAAAGAGATATAGAAACGTCGTGAATCCCACGAGTGTATTGTATTAGATTAATCAATATTAAGATAATAATATGAATTTAGCTAGAAAGAGAAGGATATAGAAATCTCGTGAATCCCACGAGTATAATTTATTAATTGGTGTTTTTTAAAATTATATCCAATTTCCAAATTTTTCACACACCCCTAGTCCAAAACCCTAGCGGTTCCCACCCGACTCACGCAACTATCTGGCGCCAAAAGGCACGACACACGTGGTGAACCCAACGTGAAGGCGGGTGGCAAGGAGATGGAGAATCAACAAGAGGCGATGAGCATAATGATGATGATGATTGAGCGGATGCAACAAGAGCAACATGCAGTGTCGGAGATGAAGTCGGCAGTAGAGCGGCTTGTGCAACAAAACGGGCTATTCAACAGAAATGATGTGTCATGCTATCTATGTGATTACAAAGCGGAGATGATGTGATGTGGGATGTCGGAAGGATTTCAAGTGATTTCCTTCAATCGGGTAGCCATGGATGAGTTACAAGAAAGAAACTACAAGAGACGGCAACACAACCCAACATGGGGGTCCTTCGAAGAAACTTTATGAGAGGCATATGACTATGAGAGATTGAAAGGACGAGATCGTCGTGAGTTCGACGAATGGGTTTTATCGGAGAAGACCCACCAAAGTGCAACACAAGAATTCCTAGAGTTCGAGCATCGTTTTTCTCAACTCTCAGAGCGGGATCAAAGATTGGTGGGGGAGGATAAAGTCTTAATGTTCGTAAGATCGATTGATCGGAAAGAAAGGATGGACATCGGGATCAAACTCGAAGATGATCACGATGCAAATGTCTTGCCCACTAATTCTAGAGACTTCGGCGGTTGTGTCCGAATACCAATGTGAGACCGGAGAGACGGGAGGTGGCGGCAAGAAAGGTAAAGTCAGAAGCCGGTTCGGATGGAAGATGATACGGACGAAATTCCGATATAAACAAAAACCGACCCGGTGTCGCGAAGTTTCGCGTTCGCATGTAGGAAGAGGTGGGACCACGGGGGTCTTGGACCAAGGAGAGAGAGAGAGAGAGAGAGAGAGTTGCAAGTACACAGAAAGAGATTAAGAGCAAGAAAACAGGAATCCGATTACTGTAGTCAATAGCTTACAACTCGAACAGTTACAACCGGCAACCCGGCAATGGACTCGACACGGGGTCCTACTCACGCACACCGACGATAGCCACACGACTCGAAGAAACAAAAAGGGAAAAGGGAAAGAGAGAGACTCTGCTGGAAGCACATGGGCTGTCCACGAAGCAGAGGCAGCGAAATCCCGACACCCACAGAGAACGACGATTGAAGGAGAGAGAGCTCGGCACTCTGTTCTGCAGCATCACTTTGTCCTCGCCAACGCGCGATACCTTCTCTTCCTTCTCTCCTCTCCTTAAATAGTTCCCAAAAGGGGGTGCCCCTTTCTCCCTAGTCAAAATTGCTTTATTCCCTGTCCCTTTCGATAGAGATACGCACAATCCCCTAATAAATGCACACTACCTAGTATTTACATCAGCCGACCTAATTATGAATCATGTACATAATATCAGTTCAACGTTCACCCATGTAAGAGCCGGTTCATGCCCCTTTTCTCCGATTCCGCCCATGGCCGGTTTTCTTCACGACATCCACCCCCACCAAACTGCGCATCCACCGGCATGCGCCAAAGACGAGTAGATACCGAAGAAAACCGACTTCACTCATCGCTCTCCGATTCTTCGACGGGCCCAAACCGATTGTCATCATCGCTCAAGCTCGCCGGCGCCGGCTCTTGTTCGAACCGCTTCTTGAACGCTTTGATCCGCTTTCCGGCCACCTGTACCGCTAACCGTGTCCCGTCGAGTTCCGCTAGGTGGTACGTGCCGTTGTCGTTCGCGCTCGTCACTGTGTACGGCCCGAACCATCTCCTAGCGAACTTTCGCACCGCCTTGTGCTGATTGTCGAGGCTGTTGTCGTATACCAAGACCCAGTCGCCTTCCTCGATCTTCTTTTCCTTCGCTCGTTTCACGTCCTCCGGCCTCCGCTCGAGTTGCCGAATCCGCACCGCCAGCAACTCCTCCCGACTCATCTCGTCCTTCCAATCTACCGTCGACCATGAAGAAACCATCCATTCCACCAGCATGATCGACTTCTGTCCGTATATCAGCTCTACCGACATAAACCCTGTCACCGAACTGTGCGTAGTTCAGTCCGCCCATTGTGGGTAAGGAAGGAGCCGCGACCAATTCCCGACCTGACCTCCGCATGCACGCACCAACGCCTTTACGATCGGCCCGTGCCCACGCTCTACCTTCCTGTTCGCCTCCGGATTGTACGCCGTAGTGAGGGAGAGTTTGACCCCTAGCCGGTCGAACAACTCCTCAGCTTCCCGCGCATCCAGCTCTCCCCGATCCGCCACGATCCTCCCCACGCACCCGTTGTCGTGAAGAAAACCGGCCATAGGCGGAATCAGACAAAAAGGTGCATGAACCGGCTCTTACACGGATGGACGCGTGAATTGATATTTTGATGTTGATTCATAAATGGATCGGCTGATGTAAATACTAAGTAGTACACATTTATTAGGGGATTGTGCGTATCTCTGTGAGAAGGGACAGGGAATAAAGCGATTTGACTAGGGAAAAAGGGCACCCTCTTTTTGCGAACTATTTAAGGAGGGAGAGAAGGAAGAAAAGGGGATCGCGCGTGAGGGAGGAGGGAGTGTTGCAGAACCGAGTGCCGAGCTCTCTCTTTTCCTTCGATCGTGAGTCCTTGTGGGGTGGGGAGTTCGCTGCCTCTGCTTCGTGGACAGCCCGTGCGCTTCCGGCAGAGGTTCTCCCCTTTTTGTTTCTTTGAGTCGGGTGTGTTCTGTCGGTGTGCGTGAGTGGGATCCCCGTGCGGGTCCATCGCCACCTTGCCGGTTGTAACCGTCAGAGTTTGCAATCTCTGAATATTGTAATCTACTGTTACTGTAATTAAGTGTGCCATTTGTTTCTCTTTCCTTCTCCCTGTTGCGTGTTTGCTAGATCTCTGTCTCTCTCTCTCCTCGGTTCAAGGCCCCCGTGGTCCCGCCTCTTTCTGCACGCACGCGCATAACAACGCGACATATTTGGTGAACCCGACGTGAAAAGGCGGCAAAGGAGTCGAAAGATGAGGGGATCGGAGCTAGTGGAGGCAATGGAAGTAGCCGTCAACCAGCTGGTAAGCGCTCGTGAGGGGACGGATACCTGTCCCGTAGGAAGAATCGGTATGCCTTCTTCCGTACCCGGCTCCCCTCTTCTCTCGTCCACGCTGCGTTCGGCGTCATCGCCCGTAGGAACCTCCCGATTTGGAGCCACTCACGTCGTACCTGCTTTCGTCAAATTCGTTAAGCGCCGGAGTGTCCCCTTTTCTCGTCGTCACATTAGCCAGCCCGAAGAAGTCCTCGCCGACTTCTTCATCATCCGAAACCATGCCGTCTTCGTCGTTGAACCTTGCTCTCGAAAGCATGCCGGCCATGGCGTTATCCTTTCCGGAGATGTGTCGTATCTCCGGGTTCAGGGACTTAATTTACGCTATCCACCGGAGCATCGCTAGGTCGGGTGTCGGGCATCCGGAAACCATGCCGAGTATCGGTAGGCAGTCCGTCTTGATTGTTACCTCCGTCCCGATCAGGTAGTCCCTGTCGGCCTTGACTACTGAAACGATACCCCATAGTTCGCGCTTGACTTGGGCGTATCCTCGTTGTCGCTCGCTCAATACCTTCACCCCGAACTGGATCGGGAACCGTGCGCCGTCCTCGTCCTCCTGGTTGTTCACCCACCCGATCCCGGTCAGGCTCGTGTCCACCGTTACGTAGATGGGGACCCCCTTACCGTAAACCGCTTTACAGAGAGCTGGTGCTACCGTAAGCGCCTCCTTTAGTCTCCGGACCGACTCCGTGTGCTTCGTCCTCCACTCAAAGCTACGCCCCTTTTTCAATAGTCCGTAGAGGGGTGCCGCGACATGTGCGTAGTGCGGGATCCAGATGTGGTAGAACGCGCATGCTCCCAAGAATCTACGGACCTCCGTGACTGACCCGCAATCGTACCTCATCGTGGAGATGGCCTCTACCTTTGCCTGAGACGGTTTCCTAACGTAAGGACTGCACAGGTGTCCGACCACCAAGATCTCCAACTGCCCGAACGCCGATTTTTCTCCGGAGAAGGTGAGTCGTGCGCTTTCGAGCCTCTGCAACACCTTCTCGCAGTCGTTGATGTGGTTCACGACAAACCTTCGGCATCCGTCTGGCCCGACAGTCTCGTCCAAATCATCCACCGGACACCCCTTTATTGGGATGTCGTCCAAGAATGGCATGGTGATGTCCGGGATGAAGTCCCTCAACACCTTGTTCATTGCGTTCACCATATGCGCCACCGAGTTCATCCCGCCTTGTGGTAGGGTACACATCCGTACTAGGCCGAGAGGGGTTCACATCGTCGTGATATCCCTGCTCTCCACGGCTAGCTGGAACTGGTCGTACCCCGAGTATAAGTCACCGAGCGAATAGATCGACCTCCCAGCGAAGGCCTCTGCGAACTCGTCTATGGTTGGTCTGATTCCTGCATTACGGATGGTCACCCTGTTGACCGGTTGCAGGTCTTGAATGAAACGCAGCGTGCCGTTCTTCTTCGGCACCGTAAACCACCAATTCGAATACGTGTCACTCGACGGTTCGAGGATGCCCATCTCCACCTTTTGCCTCAAAAGCTCCATCAACTCTAGGATGTGAGCTCTCGGCACTGGAATCGGTTTGAGATTCCACGGTACATGCGATACCGTGAAGATCACCATCGGTTCGACGATCGTTGGGTCCACGCACCCAATCTCCTCCGGCGAGAACGCGAAGGCTTTCCCATGCCTTCCAAGTATTCTCCGAAACCTGTCCTCCTCCGCCGGCAGTAGAAAGCTACCCCCACCAACCTTGAGCTCCCGTAGCGTTATGTTGGTGAACCGGTGCCCTATGCTAGACGGATTCCGTAAACTTGGGTCTGACGCGACCCCTTTTATCCGCTCCTCGTTGCCCTCCGGCAAGGGTGCCGCAACTGGCCTCACCTTCGATACCGCCTCCACGGCGCCACTGATTTCTTCGTCGGGGGAGAGGACTCCGCATCCCCTGAGCCGCTCCTCCGCTCGCTTCCTCTCCCGACCGCTGACACCGGCTATAGTACAACCTCCGTTTTCGAAGAACCAAAACCTCCTACCTACTGTACATGTGTGGGGTTCTTCCGGTACGTCCGGACTACCGCGGCCCCACGCCTTGATAGCCCCCTTTAAAAATCCCCTCGGCTGTCGCCGCTGAGGGTCTCGTGGTTCAGACATATGGTCATGAATTGGATGGAATGCCGATTGTCCTGGCTCTTGACGCGGGCGTAGGCCGAACCATTATCCAACACCTTCGTCTCCATGCGTGTTGCCGTAATGTATGGTTCGCCAAGAATCACCGAGTGCGAGGATTTTTCCTGCATGAAGAAATGTTGATCTATCTCGACGTCACCAACCTTTACGCGTATATTCGGGCACGCACCATGTAGCTCCTTCGTAGCACGCGTCGCCGCGCGTATCTTCCACCCATGCTTGGTGTTGATCAGCCATTTACCCCTCTTGTAGAAATCCATGGACATCAGGTTGATTTCGGATCCATGGTGTACCAAAGCCACCACCGGTTCCGGAACGTCACAGATCCGCATAGGGGTCTCCGTAGTTGTCCTGGCCCAATGCGGCTTCGCGTAGTGGCTTTCTGCCAACTCGTCTTCTAGGGCCGCGTCTTCTAAGTGCGTAGTCTGCACCTCCACTGGCTTCTCCGGTTCTGGCTCCACCGAGAGCCTCTTCTGCTTCACCAAGTCTACGATGGCATTGTGGAACTCCCTCTTGGCGATTCCTAGCACCTCCCGCAACGACAACTCCACTTTACTATCGAGGATCTGCTCTTCAAGGACCTTTCGTAGTTCCGTTGCTCTCTCGATTTCGGTGCTCAACCGAAACCCCACCTGCTTCTTCCCGTTCGGCGCGCCTGGGTTGCCGGCACCGGTCGGTTTCGGTCCGAACTGGGTCTTGTACCTCTACGGGGGACCAACGCCCCCGACCTTTCCTACCCGTTTGTCTTCCACCAGAGCCTTGTAGTTGTGGCAAGCGGCTTCTACGAAGCCCATTTTCTCTTCGACCGGATCGTACCATCCAGTGAACTCCTGGACCCGCTGTTCTGCGCGGTCCGCCTCTTCCTTGATCAGCTGAACTCCGGAGAGGCCTTCTAGCACTAGCGACCAAAATCCGGAGTCCTTCACCTTCCGGGTCTCATCACCCCCGACCCGAATTCCCGCCGACACTAAGTAGTTAACGGCTTCTACATGTCGTGTCGCGGCCTCTTCCATCAACCTCTTCATTCCGCCGTGCCCCGTATTTAGTTCTAGGGCTGTCCAGGTCTTGCTCGCGTGCACCCGCCCGTTCCAGAGGTACACCACGTTGGTCCTGAGCGCGTCGGCGAAATCCGCGCATTCCTTCCGAATGTGACCGATCGCGTCACACCACATGCACCGCTCCTCCGGATAGGCCTCTAACCACGTCGTTCGATGCCGACCCCGACTCCAGCCAAATTCGAGTCTCTTCCTTCCTACCGGCTAGCACCGATACCGCCTCCTCTAGCCTCCTCGCCGGGACCGGCCCTGACCCCGACGAGCTTCCGTCGCTCCAATCGCGTTGTTTGTCGAAACGGCTGCAGACCCGTTTTACCACGGCCTAGTCTGCAGTGAGCCCTTCGTCCGTTTCCAATAGGGGACCCACCTTTTCCCTGTCGAGCGCGTCCACCGACTTGACAAACAGTAGTACCCGACTCGTTTCGAGCACGGTCCGGTCCAGCGTCGACAACCGCGCAAACTGTTTTTCGAACTCCTGGAGGAGCGCCGACATGTTCCTCCCTTTTCCGGGGCTTTCCACCCACACCATGAAGTCCCGCCTCGATAGCCTAAGTGAGTCGTCAAACCCGTACTTCTCGAGGAGCTGTAGCTCGAACTCCTCCCAAGTCTGGCACCTGGCCAGCACCTCGAGCACCTCCGCGTGGACGCTCGGTGTCACCACCCGAGGGAATCCGGACAACCGCCTATCCACCGACATATCCCTCATGATCATTTCGGCCTGGTAAGCCTCCAAATAATTTGTGGCGTCTTTCCCTCCGAACCTGCCTATAGTGCCGACGATCGATTCGATGGCTCTATCGAGGGTACCCGTCCCGTCATGAGCGCTCACCAGCCAATTGACGGCTACCGCCATTGCCTCTGCTAGCTCTGATCCCCTCATCTTTCGACTCCTTTGCCGCCCGTTTCACGTCGGGTTCACCAAATATTTCGCGAAGTTTTGCATTCGCGTGTAGGAAGAGGCGGGACCATGGGGGTCTTGGACCAAGGAGAGAGAGAAAGAGAGAGAGAGTTGCAAGTACACAGAAAGAGATTAAGAGCAAGAAAACAGTAATCCAATTTCTATAGTCAATAGCTTACAACTTGAACAGTTCAATCGGCAACCCGGTAATGGACCCGACACGGGGTCCTACTCACGCACACCGACGACAACCACACGACTCGAAGAAACAATAGGGGAAAAGGGAAAGAGAGAGACTCTGCTGGAAGCACATGGGCTGTCCACGAAGCAGAGGCAGTGAACTCCTGACACCCACAGAGAACGACGATTGGAGGAGAGAGAGCTCGGCACTTGGTTATACAGCAGCACTTCATCCTCGCCAACGCGCGATACCTTCTCTTCCTTCTCTCCTCTCCTTAAATAGTTCCCAAAAGGGGGTGCCCCTTTCTCCCTAGTCAAAATCGCTTTATTCCCTGTCCCTTTCGACAGAGCTATGCACAATCCCCTAATAAATGCACACTACCTAGTATTTACATCAGCTGACCTAATTATGAATCATGTACAAAATATCAGTTCAACTTCCACCCATGCAAGAGCCGATTCATGCCCCTTTTCTCCGATTCCGCCCATGGCCGGTTTTCTTCACGACACCGGAAGGGGTCCGACTCAGTCAAAACCGATCAATCGAGTCCGATTCGGCCGAATACGAAGCCGATCGAACGAGACTGATATGGAAAAAAGTCAAGGTTGATGAAGACAAGAAAGAGGCCAGGAAAAGACACTATCACTGATGACCAGGGCCAAGTGGATTTGAAGGGTATTATTAACGATGAGATCTCAACAAAGAAGAAAGGCTCTAATGGGAAGAACGTAAACACTAAGGCGAGATTCTATGACGAGAGAGAACAAAGAATATGGTGGATCGGATGGCGACAATGGTTCGGGTGGAAAGAATGGATATGCTCAAAATGGAGAGACAAAGACGACATAGCGGGACAAACTAGGGATATTACGGATGAAGAATAATGAGCCCCGACAATTTCGGCACATACCAGAGGATGTGCGGGTTCGAAGGGGGCGAGTGTCATAGTTTAATTCGCACACTAGGAGAAAATTGCATTTTTGGTCCCTCCGGATGGGACATGGAAACCCGGCAAGAACCGGATGAAGAAGACCTGGTGAGAACCGGATCAAGCAGAACCGGCAAGAGCCGGAGGAAGAAGGCCGGTGAGAGTCGGTGAGAAACGGATGAAGAGGACCGGTAAGGAAGACCCGGTAAGAACCGGATAAAGAAAACCGGTGAGAACCGGATGAAGCAGACCCAGAAAGAGCCGGATGAAGAAGGCCGGTGAGAGTCTCTCACCGGATGAAGAGATAGGGTAGGATTCGAACCCTTCATCCAGTGAGAGACTCTCACCGGCCTTCTTCATCCGGCTCTTGTTGGGTCTGCTTCATCCGATTCTCACCGGTTTTCTTTATCCGGTTCTTACCAGGTCCTCCTTACCAGTCCTCTTTGTCCGTTTCTCACCGACTCTCACCGACCTTCTTCATCCGGCTCTTGCCGGTTCTGCTTGATCCGGTTCTTTCCAGGTCTCCATGTCCCATCCGAAGGGACCAAAACTGCAATTTTCTCATAGTGTGTGAATTACACTACGACATTGTAACTCGGGCATGGTCCGCCTCGTCCTTGGTCAAATCGGCCTCTTCTTGCATGGCCGCGTCCTCGTCCTCCGGCCGAGTGTGAGAAAGTATGTAGCCTTCTAAGGCGTTGCTCCTTGTTAGAACATGGTTTTCTTCGACCAACAACGTGGATTGAAGATCGAAGAAGGAGGGCGGGTTCTCCCGTGCTAGTATGGTGGTCCTCATCGAGCCGAACCATGGTGCAAGGACGCCAAGGCATATTTGCACCATCTCATCATTGTCCACGTTGACGCTTATCGTGCCAAGCGAGTCTCAAAGCTCATTGATCTTCAAGGTGTAGCTCATGATGGACATATCCCTTTGTTGGATGTTGTTCAACTCTTGGCGGAGTTGAAGCTTTCTCATAGTTGTGTTGGCGGCGAAAATCTTTCGTAGATTCTCCCACACTTCCTTTGGCATCTTGGCTTCTCGAATGTAGCCGAGCATGTAGTCGTGAACACATGTCGCCAAGCAATACATCACTCGGCTTGCCGCTTGCTCCCATGTTTCGTAGTCAGCGTCTTTCGGGTTGGGTTGGTTTTCTTGTGCTCCCTTGATGTAACCCCAATAGCCTTAGCCGACAAGGTATTGGTACATCTTGTACTCCCAAGATGCGAAGTTGTTTTGGTCCAACTTCTCACTAGGGAGAGCACTCCCCATTTGAGTATTCATTGTCGATTAAGCTTCCTTTCTTCTTTTCCTTCTCTCTCGAAAACGAGCTATGTAGTGGTACTACGATAGTGATGAGCCGGTTCTTCTTGAACGTCGGCGTAGAGCACAACACACGATCATGATGAGGTGAGTGGGCTAGATCGAGCTACCAAATCGCTCTGATACCATGTAAAGAATCGATGGTGATTCTTGTGCAGTGGAATAGATGTGCGTTATGTGCGTATATGTGTGAGAGAAAAAGAGAGGAGAGAAAAGAGAACTCAAGATAAATATATAAGGGGAAAATGGAATACTCAAGAAGAAGGTGTATATTTCACAAGTAGAATAAGATTTACAAAATGTAGCATAACAAGGAGTCACAACCGACTTAGTATGAAGTATGAGGAGGGTGTTTTATATAGAGTAACCCTCTCTCTTTATTAACTAACTACAACAACCACTCTCTCTCTTGGGGAATGTGAAGACTCATAGTCATGGGGAATATGTAATTCATTAGTTATGTGTCATAGAATTAGATTCTATGACACATAGTTAATGTGTAGAGAGTAGTGGTGTGACTCTTGCCCTTTGAGTAATCATTGATTCTCAAGAGGTGTGTTCACACATTGCAGTATGTTGAGCTTGATTCTCAACAGTATCAAGATACATTGCACCACTTTGAGTCGTACATGAAAGGGTCATAATTGAGACTTCCAATACATAAATTTGTCCTTCAATCTACTACCAATCCAATCAATCAATTGAACACTTGCAACATCAACACCCAATGGATAACCCAAATGTCGATAAATTGATCCTCGTGTAATCACTAACCCTCGCCATCCCAAACATTCCAAATCACTCTTTACACAAGAAATAAGGCGAGACTTCCTCCAATTTATATACAATCCTTAAGCCAAAGTAAATTGATCCCAAACTTGCATACTCCTTTGAAGATTTTCTTTTGAGGCTTGTAAAAACATAAAAGAATCATTAGCCAATGTTTGTGCCACCAATTGTCCACCAAAAGAAAGATGCAAACCCACAATATCACCACTGACCACAAGATTTGACAACATTACTAACAAAAGATGTGTAACAATAGCAAATAACAATGGGCTTAATGGACATCATTGCCGCATGGATCTAGTAAGCATCACACACGAGGTTGCATTTTGCCCTAGCAAAAAGATAAGTCGACACATACATAGACCAAACCTCATATTATACATCACACCGGAGAGCAAAGACCAATTAACATGATCATATGCTTTTTCCAAATCTAATTGCACCATAACCATTTCTGGATGGGTATGTCGAGCATAATTGGTAGCCATTTGAACTTTCAAAACATTATGTAGTATATTTCTACCTGCAATAAAACCATATTGAGATGGATGAATAAATTGAGGCAAGAGTTTCTTAAGTCTGTTGGATAATATCTTTACAAACACTATACAACCTTCCTATCAATGAAATAGGCCTCCATTCATGGAATGACTCCGGAGATGGTACCATTGGTATCAATTTGTTTAAGCCCACCTTCCAGCTCTGAAGCATGAAACTAGAATCCCAACATTGTTGAAACATTTGTGTGAATGAACTCTTAAGCATGGCAGCATACTTCTTAAAAACTTCATTTGTAATACCATCCCAACCAGGGCTTTTACCATTTGGAAGGTGTAACAATACCTTTTCCACCTCAGCTTCTTTAAAATCAACATCCAATTCTTGACAAATATTTGTATTCACGACACACCCAATTACATTATAAAACTCTTGTCTTGTTTTCAACACATCCTCATTAATAATCAACTTTGGCCCAATCAAATTCTTAAAATGAGTAATGCATAACTCAATAACCTTGATTGGATCTACAACACTGTCATCCCCTATCTTAATTTGTACCACATTCGAACGAGCATATGATGGTCTTAATCCTTGAAAAAACATATGAGATTGTGATTGATTATCTATAAATCCCTCCTTTAACTGACATAGTCTTGTCTGTTGATAACTTTGACAAGACAAATTCTTCACAATGTCTTGTTCTTGAACTTGAAGATCGAAAATGTCTTCATCATGTGGATTATTCATCAATAGTACATTGCATCACGTAAGAATATGTGAAAACTTATCAATAAATTTCTTACATCTTTTAGCATTAGTCATACCATACATACGATGAATATCATTGATTTTTTGTAGTGTTGTATCCCATGCATGCCATCCTTTTGAAATAACTTGTTCTAAAAACAAGCTAAAAATTTGTTGCATATAGGCATCAAATAAGGAATGTAATAATAAAGAAGAATTAAACCTCAAAGGAACTTGACCAAGCAATATTTTGTACATATCTACCCCATGTTTATTAAACTCAAAACATATGGGAAAATGATCCAATGTCACAAGCTCTTGCATAATTGACATATTAAGCATCTCTTGCAAAAAGGACTCATCATGCATAACATACATTCTATCTAGCCTACTCCATGTTTCCGTATATTGGATAGATTGAAATGTAAACCCAACCTCATCTTGATGCAACCATTTCCATACATCCTGTCATGAATCCGTGAACATTATGCTTAACCTGGACTTGAACCCAGGACTTCGTATTACGAAATTCAAATCTTAACCATTAAGGTAACCTATCAGGACATGAAATGATAAAGGCTACTTTTCATAGTGATTATTTTATCAGAGAACTTCTGGAACTTTCTAGAACATTCTAGAGATCTTCTAGAACATCCTAGAATATTCTAGGTCCAGTACATTCTAGAAATCTCTAAGCTATTTTATAGAAACCTATAAATAGAAACAAATAGATCTTATCAAATCAGTTCGAATCAACACCAGCCTTTAGCTCCAAGCCTACCTTATATCCAACTCATCCTTACACTCATTCTATTCTAATAAATCCACTCTTCTCTTATCAATCCATTCTCCTCTCTTCTTCTATTCTCTTATACCTTCCTTCAATCGTTCAATCTCTTGCTTTGTTTTGATAGTTTGATTCGAACTTCTTCTCCTTTACCTCTACCACAAACACTAGTCAGTACCCATGGCTGCTAGCAACCCACAAGAATACCTCGCCCTTGTTGCGGAAATGGAGAATCTCAAAAGCAAGTTTGCATCACTAGAGGTAGAGAATCAACGTCTACTTGAAGATCTACATAAGGTTTCTATAGAGAAGCAACAAATACACGATGAGTTTACACAAAGGGTTCAACGATTAGAGTCGGCAATTGTAGCTTTACAACAACTAAAAGTCGATGGTCAATGAGTTCTTAAGGAGTCCAAAATCAGCCTCCCAGCTAAATTTGATGGTTCGAGAGCACATTTTCGGGGTTTTATAAATCAAGCGCGGTTGGTGATCCAGATGCATCCCACGGGTTATCCAATGGATTCATCTCGAGTCGTGTTAGTGGGCACTTTATTGACTGGCACGACATTGTCATGGTTTGCTCCATTGCTAGAAGCAAATTCTCCCCTAGTTAACAACTTTGAAGAATTTATGAAAGAGTTTAAGGCTTTCTTCGGAGACATAGATAATGTAAGAATGACAATCAACATGATTCGCACACTGCGGCAAGGGGATCAACCAGCATCAACGTATGCAACCAATTTTCGTCTCATTGCAAGTGATATTCCATGGCACGAAAAAGCCCTAATGGATATGTTTCATTCGGGCCTCCGTGGAGATGTAAAAGATTTACTGCTTACCTTCCCTACAGATCCAAAATCCCTTACAAAAACTATAAGCCAAGCAGTACGGTGTGATAATCGGCTTTTTGAGCGTCGGTCCGAGTGACAATAACAACAAACAAGATCAAGATTTATGCCAACTTATGCATCAGTGACGGCACAATCTCCAAGGCAACAATATGGCCCCGTCCCAACTCCATGGCAAGTATGTAGCCCAACACCTATGCAGATTGATATGACCCAGCGACGAGGATCGTTATCGGATGAAGAGAAACAACGTTGTCGTGAAGAAAACCGTCCCCAGGCGCAAACCATGTATAGCGTGTGTGAACCGGCCCTTACACGTGGGCACGCCCCTTGTTGTATAGTAGATAGGTAGGCACAAAAATCAAATCCTAGGTAGCAATATTCTATAGGGAGAATCGAGGAGTATCTCTGTCCGAAAGGACAGAGAATTAATGTGATGTAAACGGGTGAAATGGCCTCCCTCCTTGAGTTATAAAAGAGAGGGAGACGGGGAGAGAAGGTATTGCGCACTAGAGGGGACGAAGTGCTGTCGGACTGGGACCGAGCTCTTCTTCTCTATCGTTCTCCATAGCTTTCTTTTGTGCAGGTTCTTAGGAGGCTGATTCTGCTCCGTGGAACGCCCGTGTGCTTCCGGTAGAATCTCCATCTTGCTCCCCTGTGTGCGTGGGTGATCAGGCGTCGGCATCCATCTCGCCGACCTGATCGGCTGTAACCGTTCGAGTCGTCCGCATACATACAAATACATACATATTTTTTAATATACATACGCTAGTGTTCTCAACTCGTGTCTCCTGTGTTGATTGGGGCCGCGTCCCCGTGCGCTTCTTTGTCTATACGTGTGTGAGCGTCTCTCTCTTTCTCCCTCTTTTCTCACCTATTCCTCAGTCCAAGACCCCAGTGGTCCCGCCTTGTTCTCCACGCATGCGCGTAGCAACTCGACAATGTCGTCGAGCAAATCGACTATGCTTATATTGTGGAGGTCCAGGACATATTACCAGTCACTGCCAGCACAGACCGAGATGTCAGGTACATCACATTAACTATGATAATTGAAATGAGTCTAGCATCGTTGAAACTGTGCCAACTAGTGATTCTAGTAATCCAACTCTATCCAATAAGTTTGAGGTCCTAAGCCAATTAGAAGAGTCAAACGAATAAGTCCGGCCAAAATCGGAGCCGTTTGGTTGGACAATCCTAGATCTGTACAACCTAGTGTGGGTTCCATCTCTTCCAAGAATGTTAGTAGAATTTTCTCTGCCCAAGTATAGGTTAGGACAACAAGTTGTCAATTTCATGTCCCAGCTCTCTTAGATACCGGAGCCAATTCTTGTTTCATGGATAGAGATTTTGCCCGAAAACATCAAATAGCCTTGCATAAACTTCCTTGCCTAGTTTCTGTAGTAGCTATTGATGGATTTCCCATAGCTTTTGGAAAGATATTCGAGGATTCTGAGCCGATACACATACTCTTAGGTGATCTGGGATGTGTAGTTTCCTTCAACATAATCCGTAGCCCTGAGCATCCAATAGTCCTTGGTTTGCCATGGTTCGAGCTACACAACCCAAGAATTGATTGGAGACGATGAGAAATTAGGTGCCCTTCAAAAGGAAACATAGTAGTCAAGGGTCAAACCCAAGATCCTCCTCTTGAAAAACATAGTGTTACCAATTCACCCTCTACCAAACACGTTGTTCCTTTTCATCACATTTCAACCATCACCCTACAACAATTATGCCAAGAAGGAGCAAAAGAAGATTTATTCTTATTTGCCATATCATTTGCACCTTCTAGTGACACTCAAGGGAAGTTAGAGGTCTACATTCCTAAAAAGTACCAAGAATATGTTGATGTCTTCGACAAAGTCAAAACTAGTGTACTTCCAAAGCATCGGCCATACGATTGTCCCATTGATCTACAACCAGGAAAAGAGCCACCATGGGGTCCGATCTACAATCTGTCACCAACGGAGCTTGAGGTTCTTGGAGCATACATCGACGAGAATCTTGCAAGTGGGTTTATTCGACATTCAAAGTCTGTGAAAGATAGCTTGCAGAAGCGTTAAAAAGAACAATACACACAAAGAGAGAGAAAGTACGTGGGAGAGACAGAGAGAGAGAGCAAAACACACTATTTTTCAAAATTATATGAATACTATGTGCTCTGTGTCTACAACACGCTCATCAGCGCTATTTATACAAGTCCACACGGGACTGTTAGAACTACGGTGTACTTCAATGCTCACACGAGCATCTGACACTAACTACGAGACTATAATTGCCTAGTAGTCTAACCTATACTAGGCTTCCGGTTACGGATTGGATCCGGCATACCGGCTCCTCTTGCTTACCGGTTCGGTTGCTTGCTCACCGGCATACCGATTCCTCTCGCTTACCGGCTCAGGCTTATTCAACCGATCTGGCTACGGTTGAGCTTGCCGCTCAACACTCCCCCTCAAGCTCAACTTGAGGTAGGGTCATAGTGTCAACCTCTGTGGCAACCGGTTCTTCCAACCGACTTCTTCTGGCGTCGCTTCGCCTTGCTCGTGCTCCTTGTCCGGTCCGGTTCCGTTTGCCGCGACCCCTTTGGTTCTGCACGCCTCGACCTTTGGCATGTCTGCTCAATAGGCCCATCTCAGCTCCTTCGCTGCTATGACTTCGGTGCTTGCCGATATGTCGGTTCCACCGCGATGGCATCGACTTCCGCTGCGTCTGTGTCTCCTTGGCCTTTCGTTGATCCGACTCATCCGGATCCGTCTATTGATCCGAATCGGCTGTCTCTGACTCATTCCAGCTCTTGTCCGAATCGGTATCCTCCGATTCGATTTTCGGCTTCAGGCCCCTCACCACATCGGACCACGTCCGGGTCTTGGCCTTCTCTGTGCTTCCCTTGGCTTCTTCAACCGGTTCACCGACTTGTTCGGATGTGCCGACTTCCTTCGTCGACTCGGCTTCATTTTTCTTCTTGTCTCCACCTCTACCGGTTCTTCTCTTACCTATGGGTTCAACAGTTTTGCCTTTGCCCGTTTCGGTAGTGTCTTTGCCCTTGCATCTCCCCCTCAAGTGCGGCACGTTGAGATGCTGAACACCAAGCATTTCGGTAAAGTGTTGCAACTTGTCCGACCCGAGCGGCTTGGTGAAGATGTCGACAACTTGTCGATCCGTGTGAACATACCGTAGTTCAACTTCATTGCTCAGGACCCGCTCACGCACGAAGTGATAATGCACTTCTATGTGCTTTGTGCGAGCATGGAACACAGGGTTCTTGGCGAGCTGCATGCTGCTGAGGTTATCGCAGTATATCAGGATCGGGGTCGGTACCTCGATCCGTAGGTCTTGCAGTAGCCGCCGAAGCCAAATGGCTTCGCAGGTGGGAATGGTCGTGCCCCGGTATTCAGCCTCAGTGCTGGATAGAGCCACTGTTGGCTGCTTTTTGCTACTCCACGCAACAATCGCGCTCCCAAGAGAAAACATAAAGCCAGAAGTTGAGCGACAATCCGTTGCATCGCCAACCCAGTTGACATTCGTGTAGCCGACAAGCTCTTCGGTTATACCTTGCCGGTATAAGAGCCCCCGGTCCTTAGTGCCGCTTACATACCTCAGTATTCGTTGCGCACACTGAAGGTGCTCCACGGTCGGCTTCTGCATGAATTGGCTTACCACTCCGACCGGATAGCTAATGTCGGGTCGGGTGATGGTCAAGTAGATCAGGCTTCCGACTATTTGTCAAAACCGTTTCTCATCGCAGGCTGGTCCGAAGTTGGGACTGATCTTCTGAATCCGGTCCAGGGGTGTGTAGACAGGTCGGCATTCCGTCATGCTGAACTTGTACAGCTTATTCAACACATAATGGCGTTGAGAAAGCAATATGCCATCGGGGGTGCGGATCACCTCGATCCCCAAAAAATAATGAAGGTCCCCCAAGTCCTTCATATCGAATGCGCCCGACAACTGGGACTTGACCCGGTTGATTTCCGGAAGACCTGGGCCGGTGATGACTAAATCATCAACATAGAGTAAGATACATACCGGACCGTTTGAGCCTTGACGGATGAACAGGGAAGAGTCCGACTTAGAGGCAACAAACCCCATCTTTCGTAACCGGTGCGTGATCTTAGCATTCCAAGCACGGGGGGCTTGCTTCAAGCCGTACAACGACTTCCTCAGTCGGCATACCGTTGACTTGTTCATCTCCGACTGAAATCGGGGGGGCTGAGTCATAAAGAGTTCTTCTTCAAGATGTCCTTGAAGGAAGGCATTCTTCACATCCATCTGATGAAGATGCCACCCCCTTGCCGCAGCAACCGCCAGTACCACACGAACCGTCGTCATCTTCGCTACAGGAGCGAAGGTCTCGTCGTAGTCCATTCCGTGGGTCTGCACATATCCCTTCACCACTAACCAGGCCTTGTACCGGTTAACTGTACCGTCGGCATTGTACTTTACCTTGTACACCCACTTGCATCCGATCGGTTTACAGTGACGGGGAGGGTCAACCAGGTCCCAAGTTCCGTTGGCATCCAATGCTCGCATTTCATCCTTCATAGCGGCACGCCAATTTGCGTCCTTTACCGCTTCTGCGTAGCTCTTCGGCTCACGCACTTCCGCGACCTTGGTCATGTACGCATAATGATGCGCCATGTACTCGTTATACCCGTACCGTTTAACGGGATCCTTCTGGTGGGTGGACCGGCGTAACTCACCATTACACGGTATGAGACCCTTCTTGGCCGGTTCGGTCTTCATTCCCGAAGATCTACCTATGTCCTTGTCGAAGTCAGATACGCACCGATCCGACTCATCATTGCCGGTCTCGAATTCCGGTATCTTCTGCTTCCCTTTCTCTTTGTGTGTGAACCGTCTCCTCGGTTCCTTGCACGGGGACAGCACGACAGAGTCTCCACTACTCGCCGTCTCATCATCCGACTGGTTGGACTGATCCAGTCTCTCATTCAGTTCGCTTAACCGGAACGATTCCGGACTCTCATCTTGAGTCTCGGCTTCATCTTTCTCTACCTAGGCCGGTTCGGGCTGACTAGCCCCATCCTCCGACATCGGGTCGGGATCGGAAGTCGGAGTCGGTAAGGAATACCATGATGTCGATTCATCAAACTCGACATCTCGGCTGACTCAGACCTGCTTCGTCCGGGGGTTATAACACTTATACCCCTTTTGCTCTTGAGCATAGCCGACTAGGATGCATTTTTCCGATTTTGCATCCAGCTTTCTCCGCTTCTCATCCGGCACATGTACATAGGCTATGCTGCCGAATATTCGGAGGTGTCTCAAATTTGGCTTGCGCCCGAAATACAGCTCGTGAGGTGACACCTTGTCCCCAATCCGGTTCTGGATGTAAACGGCCGTTTGGACCACCTTCGCCCAGTAGAACTTGGGCATGCTCTTTTCCTCCAGCATTGCCCTAGCCGCGTCAATCAGCGACCGATTCTTCCTTTCGGCCACACCGTTCTGTTGCGGTGTGTATCTATTTGTTGCAAATAGCTGTTTAATTGGCCGAAAAAGTACTCTTTTCCGCCATCCGACCATAGGCATTTGATCTTCCTCTCCGATTCCCGTTCCACCATCTTCTGGAGGCTCCGGAAACACTCGAAGACTTCGCTCTTCCGCTCAATGAGGTAGATCCACGTATGCCGCGTGTAGTCGTCAATGAAGGAGACGAAATATCGACTCCCACCAATGCTAATATTTTGTGCCGGTCCCCACACATCCGAATGGATAAGATCGAGCTTGTTATGGCTTCGATTTCTTTCAGTGGGGAATGGAAGCCGGTGTTGCTTCCCGAGTTGGCAGGCTTCACAAATCTGGATTCTCCGGTCGCTAAACTTTGGTAAACCGAAAACGACTTGTTCCGTTTGCAGGTCTTGAAGCCTCCGGCAGTTGACGTGGCCGATACGCTTGTGCCACAGGTTGATATCCGACTCGACCTTCTGTCCTTTGGCGAACAGTGCGGTGCCGACATCATTGGTGTTGAGGATAAACATCCGCCCATCTCTACGACCTTGTGCAATAACTTCGCCCTCATCCTCAATGAAGCACCCGAGGTGCGTAAACCACACCTGCATCCCTTGGTCGACGATCTGTCTGACCGACACCAGGTTCTTCGTGATCGTCAGAACATGTAATACATTTATCAACTTCCCCCTCTGTCCGACGTGGCTCAAAGGGACTTCTCCGACATGCACGATTGGGTGGGGAGTGTCGTCTCCGGTTTCGACAACTCCCAGTTGATCCGGCTTCTCCAAAAAGGAGAACCACTCCCCATGGCTCTTCATGTGGTTCGATGCGCCGGAGTCAACATACCACACTTCCTCCGATTTGGAAGTGGTCTTCTTCATTGAGTTTTCCTTGTGCTTCATCACCAAGGCTGGCCCCTTACCGTTCTTGGATCCTCCCGATCCGTTTGCGTAGTGCGAGCTTTGCCGACCTTCCTTACCGGTCTTGCCGGATCCGGATTTGTCCGAATCGGCACGCTTTCTCTAGCACTCGCTTTCCCTGTGGCCCTTTTTGCCACAGTACCAGCATTCCATAGCCGGTTTGTCATGCCGGCCTCCGGCACCACCTTGACTGCCCCTACTTGTGGAAGTTCCGGAACTGCTGTCGGCACACTCACTGTGCCTTCGTTCCTGCTCTTGCCAACCGCCTCCATTGCGTACCGACCTGCCTCGTCCACCACGCCCGTAGGACCGATCCGCTCCCATGTACAACATCCAGTTGTCTGGGGATGCACTGGTAGATGCACTGGCGTGGTTCTCCTCTACAAGGAACATCGACTGTAAGTCGAAAAATGAGGGCGTATTCTCCCTTGTACAAACCGCAGTCCGGAAAGCTGTGGACTTGGACGCCAGGCCTCCAAGACAGACCTGCACCATCTTGTCTTCCTCTACGGTGACGTTAATAGAGGCAAGCGAGTCACAGATCCCTTTGATCTGGTCTGTGTAATCTGCCATCGACATGTTCTTTTGTCAAACATTGCTCAACTCTTGTCTCAGTTGCAGCTTCTGAGCAGTGGTGCTTGCGGCGAAGACCTTTTTCAAGTTTCCCCAAGCATCCTTCGGTGTCTTGGCGTCACGGATATGGCTGAGTAGATGGTCACCGACATTGGACGCGAAGCAGTACATCACCCTGCTTGCCGCCTGTTTCCACACTAGGAAGTCCTTGTGTGTCATCTCCGGTGCTAAGTCGTTCACTCCGTCGACATAACTCCAGTAGCCATGCCCAAGCAGGTACTGGTGCATCTTGTATGACCAAGATGCGTAGTTGGTTCTGTCGAGCTTCTCCACACGGAGCAACGTAGCCATACCTCTGTCCATTTCTCCTTTTGTGTCTGTTTTCCGATATGTTAGGGTTTCCTTCACAAGCATAGATGTCTGCAGCAGAGGTTCTCAACCCACGCGCTCTGATACCATGTGAAAGATAGCTTGCGGAAGCGTTAGAAAGAACAATACACACACACACACACAGTACGCGGGAGAGAGAGAGAGAGAGAGAGAGCAAAACACACTATTTTTCAAAATTATATGAATACTCTGTGCTCTGTGTCTACAACGCGCTCATCAGCGCTATTTATACAAGTCCACACGGGACTGTTAGAAGTACGGTGTACTTCAATGCTCACACAAGCATCTGACACTAACTACGAGACTATAACTGCCTAGTAGTCTAACCTATACTAGGCTTCCGGTTACAGATTGGATCCGGCATACCGGCTCCTCTTGCTTACCGGTCCTTACTGCTTACCGGCTCGGTTGCTCACCAGCATACCGATTCCTCTCGCTTACCAACTCAGGCTTATTCAGCCAATCCGGCTCCGATTGAGCTTGCCTCTCAACAAAGTCTCTAGCTGGTGCTCCTATCTTTTTCGTGAAGAAAAAGGACACTCACTTACCGGTCCTTACTGCTTACTGGCATACCGGCTCCTCTTGCTTACCGGTCCTTACTGCTTACCGGCTCGGTTGGTCACCGGCATACCGATTCCTCTCGCTTACCGGCTCAAGCTTATTTAGCCAATCCGGCTCCGGTTGAGCTTGCCTCTCAACAAAGTCTCTAACTGGTGCTCCTATCTTTTTTGTGAAGAAAAAGGACGACTCACTTCGTTTGGTCGTGGATTATCGGGGATTAAATAAAGTCACAATAAGAAATAGGTATGCTCTACCTTTAATTTCTAGTCTTTTAGAGCGCATTGGTGGGGCAAAGCATTTTACCAAAATTGATCTAAGGGGTGCATATAATCTTGTCCATATTCGACAGGGAGATGACTGGAAGACTACATTTCGCACTCAGTATGACCATTTCGAGTATACAGTAATGCCTTTTGGGCTTACAAATGCTCCCACCGTGTTTCAACATATGGTAAATGACATTCTTCGAGATTTTCTAGATATCTTTCTCATCATCTATTTGGATGATCTATTGATTTACTCTAGAACACATGTAGAGCATGATATACATGTGCGGAAGGTACTCCAACGCTTAAGAGAGTATGGTCTTTATGCCAAACTGGAGAAGTGTAGTTTTGATTGCAAAGAAGTTGAGTTCTTGGGTGTATACCATTTCATCCAAAGGTATCTTCATGGATCCAGCGAAAATTCAAACAATATTGGAATGGCATACTCCAAGTTCCGTCCGCAATGTCCAGTGTTTCCTTGGATTTGCCAACATCTACCGCAAATTCATATGGAATTATTCGAAGATTTTATTGCCGCTCACTCAACTCACCAAGAAAAATCAAGCATTTGTTTGGACTCCTGAGGCGGACAAAGCCTATACTTAGTTGAAAAAGGCATTCACATAAGCTCCTGTCTTAGCTCATGTTGATCCAGAAAAGCCATTTACCATTGAGGCATATGCATCCGACTTTGCATTGGGGAGCATCCTATCATAGCTAGGTGAAGATGGGCAGTTGCATCCAGTTGCGTTTCACTCAAGAAAATTTAATGTTGCGGAGATCAACTACGAGGTGCATGACAAAGAGTTAGTAGTTGTGGTCGACCCTTTTGCCCAATGGCGACATTTCTTGGAAGTTTCGCCTCATCAAATCTTCATTTATAGTGACCAAAAAAATCTTACGTATTTTCCGATGGCTTGAGTGCTAAATAGGCAACAAGCTCAGTGGGCGCAATATTTAACTTGTTTTGATTTCAAGATCATTTTCTGCCCCGGGAAACAACAAGGGCAAACATATGCTCTATCTTGACGCTCATATTTGGCACTTTGCCTTGGAGGTCCAGCTTTCGACAAACAAAAGCAAGTTCTCCTTGGTCCAGCAAAAGTACAAGCAACCACGGTTTGTGCCATGCCACTGGATTCAAATTTTCTTGATATTATTCGACAACAACTTCACTCTGATGATTTTGCTAATGATGTCTTTGCCCACCTTGGTCCAAATCATGCATTGCCAGGTACATCTCGACTCTATAAGGAGTTCAAATGGAAAGATAACTTACTTCTCTACAAGAATCTCCTTTATGTCCCTGATGGATCACCACGCCATCTAGTGTTGGAGCACTATCATGATGCCCGTATGGCCGGACACTTTGGTATTGCCAAGACCATGGAGCTAGTGAAGCGATCATTTTGGTGGCCTCATTTACAACAATTTGTTGAAGATTATGTTTGCACATGTGACACATGTTGTCGAGCCAAAATGCCTAAGCATCATCCTTATGGGTTGTTACAATCATTTCTGACTCCAAGCAAGCCATGGCCGTCAATTTCTATGGATTTCATTACAAATCTGCCACCTTCACACGGTTTTGATACTATTTTAACCATAGTGGATCGATTTACCAAGATGGCACATTTTTTTCCCTTCAAAGAGCATCAGTAGTCAAGAAACAATAGATATCATTATGCGTGAAGTATTTTGCCATCATTCTCTTCCAAACGACATAATTAGTGATCATGGTCCGCAATTTATCTCACTTTTGGAAGCACCTATGTAACGGGCTCTGAATCTCTTGCAAACTCTCTTCAGCATATCATCCCGAAATTGATGGCCAAACAGAGCGCACAAATCAAACACTTGAGCAGTATCTTTGATGTTTCATCAGTTATCCACAAGATGATTGGAGTCATATATTGCATCTTGCAGAATTTGCGTACAATAACACCATACACTCTTCTACCAAGGTCACACCTTTCTATGCCTATACTGGCAACCATCCTCGATGGTGTCTCTTGGACATTCCAATGATCTCACCAAACCCTAGTGCAAAGCAGCACCTCCCCCGACTACAACACCTCCAGTGCGAGTTGTCTTCACATCATCAGAAAGCTCAAGTGTTGTCCATGGGCCAAAATTGTAATTCTAAGAAACTTAATAGGAAGTAGGTCAAAGTAGGTGAACAACCGTAAGGAACGAAGACAGTCGCAGTATGCGCAGCCAAGAACGGGAAGAAGCAAAGTGTGCCAAAGCAAAGAGGAAGGGAAAAGCTATAAAAATAAGAACATGAGAACAAGAAAAGGGGGAGCAAAGAGAAGAAGGGAACTATAGCTCATGATTACGGGATTTGAGGGTCTAGGTCATACTATTACTTTGTTGTTAAATCCGGTCATGGGCCATGTAACTTTATTCATTACATACTCATAATACATATCGTTTTGGGTCTATTTCTTTTGTTGGTATTATGTGATTGATATCCCTTATGCAATTGATGTGGTGAAACATTCTCGAGGAAGAGACCTTCCTTACGTAACGTATTTGAAATCATGTTTTCCGGTATCGCCCTGACCACCACGTACCACAACTCTTGGTCCGATTTCGGCTAGGAAATCGAAGGTGGCGCCTCCGGGAAGGAAGGCAACACAATTTGTCCCACTCGGCGTGCCATGTGTTTATGAGATCAGCTCCACCCCCCTCCCAAGGGATTTCGAATGTGAGAGAGGAGAGAGGGAGAGATGCACATAGAGAGTGAGAGAGAGAGAGAGAATTGAGATAAACACGGTTTGAGGGTAACTTCAATATATTTTTTCTCTCTCCATGCCCCACTAGTGGGGATTTATATAGTAAAAGATCTAATCATTACAAAAAGCTAAATGGACATAGGTACACCTACTTACCCCACCTAACACTCACACATTCACATTTCATATTACACCTTACACACCACCTTCCACATTACACCTAACCCTCATGTACACCTATGGGTAACCGCCAACACGATAGACTTCTAAAGGAATCAGAGGAAAACATGGATCATCTCCTTAAAAATTTCGATCAATTCATGGAAGAGTCAAAGGCACGGGTAACCGCCCTGAACTCTTCGTGCGAAATCATCACAAAACAACTTAAACAAAAGGTGGAAGAAGCAAAACACGAGACGGTTGTACTACAAGCCAAATACGACAAAAGGGAGGAGCGCATCCACGCCCTAGTAATGAAACAACGGCGGAAGCTGAATCGAAAAGTCAAGGAAATGAACGGATGGTTGGAAGCAATGGTCGGCTCAAGCAACCGAATTACAGGATCTACGGACAGATGCCGAAAACAGAAAAAAAGAGGGCCGAGGTTTTTACAAGATAGATGACACCAGTATCCAAATGATCCGCGAAGACCTCACCGAGGACTTTCATGCCTTGGTTCATGTGCATACCAAAGCCATCGGAAGGCTCCTCGAGGAATTCAACGATGATCAAATGTTGTTGATGATCGATACAGAACGAGCCATGAATGACAACTTCCTCGACAAACCAAAAGCATCTGACGCACGACAACAAGAGTCGGAGCATGACACCCCAACCTCCCCGGCATCCCAGATCAATGCGGGAAATGAGCCAGACAGAAACGAGCAAGAAGTTTCAGCCGCACAGGAAAGACCGAGTGCAACGCAACCCGACCCTGCGATGACTCAAAAGGAGGAGACGGCTGATCCAAACCACACCGAGGGCATCCTCGAGATTTTAAATGAGGAATAAAATGTAACATAGTCATTTTTTACGGATTTCAATTATTGTACTATTCGATTTTTGTGGGTTCGATGTGCCAAGGCACTGTCCCACAAGCGTGCCAGGTGTTGTCCATGGGCCGAAATTGTAATTCTAAGAAACGTAATAGGAAGTAGGTCAAAGTAGGTGAACAACCGTAAGGAACGCAGACAACCATAGTATGCACAGCCAAGAACGGGAAGAAGCAAAACGCGCTGAAGCAAAGAGGAAGGGAAAAGCTATGAAAAGAAGAACAGGAGAACGAGACAAGGGGGAGCAAAGAGAAGAAGGGAACTATATCCCGTTGTCGCATAACTACGCGTATGCGTGAGAAACGAAGGCGGGACCGCAGGGGTCCTGGACCAAAGAGCGTGAGAAGAAGAGGGAGAGAAACAACGAGCGCGTGCGGTGCAAGACATTGGGTGCACAGAGCTTGTCCGGCTCGGATGAAACTAGAGCAACGTGAGAGACAATTAGAAGAGAAAAGGGGACCACAATCAATTAAGAAAACATGTTACAACCGGCACGCTAGTAGCCGAGGCACGACTCAACAACAACGCACACACCCCAACTCCAAGATACAATGTGGAGCCTCTGTCGGGAGCACTCGAGCTTCCTGCATGAACAGAGGCGTCCGGTCAAGAACTCTTGTAGAGAATGAAATAGAGAACAACGCTCGGTTCTCCTTAATCACCCCCCCCATTCAAGATTGGTGATCGGGTATGGTTCTTATGCTGTCACATAAAGACTACTCGACCATGTGATAAGCTAGATTATAAACGCTTGGGTCCTTTTGTCATCGCAAAGCGGATTAATGATGCAACATTCCATCTTGATTTTCCTGCAAATTTGCGGCTTCATCAAGTCTTTCACATCTCTCTTTTGGAACCTTGCCACACTAGCTTGATTCCCAATCGTGTCGTGTCGCCACCGCCTGCTCTCCAACTTGCTAATGGCCTAGAGTACGAGGTAGCCTCCATTCTTGATTCTAAGATTGTGCGCAATAAATTCTATTATCTAGTTGATTGGCTAGGGTATACCCCGAGCGATCGCACATGTGAACCTGTGCATAATGTTTGTAATGCTCAAGCTCTTATCGACGACTTCCATCATCACTATCCCAACAAACCTAGTCCTACATTGTTAACAACTCCTTCCACTCATCGTTTTAAGAGGAGGGATAGTGTCATGAATCCGTGAACATTATGCTTCACCTGGACTTGAACCTAGGACTTCGTATTACGAAATTCGAAGCCTAACCATTAAGGTAACCTATCAGGACGTAAAATGATAAAGGCTACTTTTCATAGTGATTATTGTATCAGAGAAACTTCTGGAACTTCCTAGAATATTCTAGGTCCAGAACATTCTAGAACATCCTAGAATATTCTAGGTCCAAAACATTCTAGAACATTCTAGAAATCTCTAAGCTATTTTATAGAAACCTATAAATAGAGACAAATAGACCATATCAAATCAGTTTGAATCAAGACCAGTCTTCAGCTCCAAGCCTACCTTGTATCCAACTCATCCTTGTATTCATTCTATTCTAATAAATCCACTCTTCTCTTATCAATCCAGTTCTTTGATACCTTCCTTCAATTGTTCAATCTCTTGCTTTGTTCTGACAGATCCAACTTAAAAACCTCTTATGCGAATTTGTCCCAAACTGCTTGCTCAAGAGAATCCATCAATGAGAATCATGAAGTAGATTGTGAAGCATCAACACACATATTAAAATCACCCATTAACAAACTAGCATGACCACCCACTAATAACCGTGGATACGTTGAAGACCATAACTCAATGCGTTGATTAGCATTATTGGGTGCATAGATTCCTACTAACCATATCAAATCCTCGAAGTACTTGACTTCCATCACAAAAAAATGTCCATATAGATCATTATAAACTATATGTGGACAAAAAAGATCACGAATAATCATGACTACCCATGCGTAATGACATGATAACTACCCTGCATAATATGTGGAATATCCACACAAATGTAACACAGATCCTGCTAAATCATGACACTTATGTTCAATTGCACATAACATAACCCATTCTTTATGAAATAAAGTTTTCCATAATATATATTTCTTATGAGGAGAAGACGCCCCTCGCACATTCCATGATACCACTCTTATTTAACACCTTTAGTAAGAACTTGCTCTTTATGAGCAAGTGTATTCATGAATGTACTAACTAGTTGTGCAAGAGATGCATAAGGATTTGTGTGTACTACAACCCCTCCACCAATAATAGGGTTTCGTTGTCTAGCTCCATGAGAACGAAGTCCTTGATTAAAGTGAAATTGCACCGCCTTTCCTGAAGAATCCAATTACAGTAATTGATTGGACAATCTCTAATTTTGCACTTGTTTCTACCAAGGATTTTTCTTAAAGCCCTTATTCAATCTCAAATTATCTTTTGGCAATGCCTTACCGGTAGTATTTTTCGTGTCCCTTTGTATGGCAACACCCTTCCCTTTTATCTTATGCTTCACTTTATGTCACTCTCCATTTTCATCATCTGGGTCATCATTAATACATACTCCATTCTCCTCCCCAACCCCTCTAACATGACCATGAACTTTAGGATCTTGCTCTAACCCATGGGATGTTCCCTCATCCATGTCCATAGCAACCGTTGAGACAATATCGTGCTCAACATCTTCCTTATTTTTCCCTTTGACATACTTTTCTGGGGATAATTCCATCTATATTTAGAACACTAAGGATAAGTTAGTACAATGGTAAGGTTGGGGTTTGTCTACGTGGAGGTACAGGGTTCCAATCCTGCCCTATGCACATAATAAATAATTTATTTATTATACGTACTTTAAATCAGATATAGTATTTTACATATTACATGTAGTGTGTGATTCACACTACGACACTCGCCCCCTCCGAACCCGCACATCCTCTGGTATGTGCCGAAGTCCCCGATGCTTGCTATTCACCTTCATCTGAAGCTTCCTCCAATTCTCCCCTTAAGTTGACTATGAGTTGTAATCCACTTTCTTCACTTTCCGCATCACCGCGATCTTCGTCCGATTGCTCCTCGTCGATCTTGTCTAGGATCACATAGGGTTCTTCATCAATCCGCTTCTTGAAAATCTGCATCGTTGTATGTTGATGATCCAAACTACTATCGTAGACAATCACCCAATCTCCTTCTTCAATCTTCCGCTGTCGTAGTGTATTTCGTACACTACGTGAAAAAGTAAAAATAATATAACTGATTTAATTACATATAAATAAATAAAATAATATATCAAGATATTTATCACGTGCATAGGGCAGGATTCGAACCTTGTACCTCCACGTAGCCAAACCCCAACTTTACCATTACACTACCTTATCTTTAGTGTTCTATAAATAGATTTAATAACTATAAGTGCTTTATTTGCGCCTACCTTTATTAAAAGGTAAATCATGTATTTTTAGAGTGCGTGAATATTTTATAGAAAAACGCAAGCGACTAAAAAGTGACTCATGCACATCTAGCGTGCATGAGCACTATATTTAGCAAATAAAAGCAAGGATTAGAAAAGCATCACATGCACATTTAGTGTGCATGAACATATTAGAAAAAAAGCATGTAGCTATGCTTAGTCTCTCCCATCACTACATAAGGATGGGGAGCACAATGTAATAGGTGTGTGAAAAATATTTGGGAAATTGGATATATTTCCTAAAACACCAACAATCAATAAAATATACTCGTGGGATTCACGAAGTTTAAGATAATCTATCTCTTTCAATCTAAATTCATATTCTTACATAAATATTGATTAATGTAATACTTGTGGGATTCACAAGGTTTGATCTCTTTTCTCAATCTACTCTAATCTATTCTAAATTATTTCAATTTATTACTACGATTTAGATAAACTAAAACAATTATACTTGTGGGATTCACAAGTTTCTATATCTCTTTCTTATAATCTATTCATATTCATAACTAGATTAGCCTCAAATTCTTCCTCCTAGTCCAAAACCCCGGTGGTTCCCACCCGACTCACGCAAACGATCCGGAGCCGAAAGGCACGACACCGCGGTCGTAGTCGGCGCTTTGTGTTGAACCGGTTTTTATTCCAGAATCGCACTTCTTGTTGCCGGCGTATTGTTTCCGCTACGTCTTCCGATCTTCCCTCTAGTTGTCGTATCCGGACTGCTAGTAGTTCTTCCCGGCTCATCTCTTCCTTCCACGGTAGTACTGTCCATGTCGCGATCACGGTTTCCATTGGCATTACCGGTGCTTGTCTGGTCATGAGTTTTGTCGGCATGTAACCGGTTACGGAGCTATGCGTCGTCCGATCCGCCCATAGTGCATACAGATGCATCTGCGGCCAATCCTTCACCCTTCCATCGCATGCCTTCGCAAGTGCTTTGACAATCAGACTATGTCCTCGTTCGATCTTCCCGTTGGCTTCTGGATTGTATGCCGTTGTCAGTGTTAACCGAACTCCATGTTTGGCGAAGAATCCCCTAGCTTTGTCAGAGTCAAGTTCTCCCCGATCCGCAATCACTTGTCCTACGCACCCGTACCTGCAAAACACCTCCTCCAAAAGAAATTGGTGTTATTCGGCTAATTACTAACTACTACCGATACAGAAGAGAAAACGTCGCTACTCAACGTTCTAACAAGGAATTGTGTTTTATGAATGGAAATATACTATAATAATCGGTAATTACCGTGATCGTTACTTAGTTATAAATTAGGAAGCTTGCACTTAACAACATAGACAATAGAAAGAACACAGAATCCGTACATGATATTCCTAACTTAAACTTATATTACTAAATAAACGACCTTTCTTACAATGCCTTCAGTTCCCTTTTATAGGTATACCGAAGGTCTTTTCTCATCAAGAACTATTCCTACTTACTATCAAGAATTACAAAATTATCTAACTAACTTAGTTCTCTTCGTTCACTGCTGAGTCATTGATCCGAACAGTCGATCCGAACCGACTCCGTTTTCGACGCTTTCCCACTTGTTCGGTAAAACTGACTGTCCGGTTCCGGGTAACACTTGGCACGTCCGTGGGCCAGGACCTTGTCCAGCGAACCCACGCCTATTCCTGTAGCTCTTCATCCGAATCGTTCAGAATATCAAAAATCGAAGGCTCTTCTGGCCTTGGATGTATTCCATCTATATCTTCCTCTTCATCTTCATCTTTATCTGTGTCACAGTCGTCATTCGGAGCAGGTTTTGAATGTTGTGATTCGGTTGGCTGCTCTGGTTCACTTCTTCCGGAAGCTTGAAGACCAAGAGTCTTGCTGGTTCTTTCAGCTTCAATTTTATCCAACTGGACGGAAGTGCCTATATCATTTTTGTCGAATTCTTGCATAATACGTTGAATTTCCTCTCTGTAAAATGCCGCAATTTCGTCCATATCTTTCATGATATCCTCTTGGATATTGTCAATATCCTTTTGTGCTATTTTAAAAAAACCTGCACCTTGGACCTGACGGTTATTTTTGTCGGCACGCAATAACTGTAATTCCGCCGCTTGTGCTGTCCATAACTTCCATCCTTGCGCAAGGGATTCATCGATCATTGTCTTTGCTAGGTTTCGATGTTTCCCTATGATGCGCTGCACTTTGTCCCTAGTGATGCTTGCGACGAATTGAGCAGCTTGCAACTCTTTCCGTAAATCCGTAATAGTGGCTCGGTTTTCACTTTCAGCCCGCATTAGTTTGGATTCGACTACATATATGTCCAGCCGCCTTTGTTCCGATATCTTCCGAATTTCGTTCAGTTGTTGTTTGAATGCCGATTTCTCTTTGCTCCATTCCTCCTGATGTTCCGTAATCCTTCTGTTGACTTCTTCAAGACTCCGTTCTTTTTCTGTCAATTGACTTTCCTGTGACACTATATACCTTTCGAATTCCTCAATTTGTTCGGTATATGTATGATTGGCCGTCTTAGCTTCCTCTAGATTTTTCTGTAATTCGTTTATTAATTGATTTTTTTCTTCGAGAATTTTGTATTGGCCATTCTGAATGGTTTCTATTTGTTTTTCTAATTCTGTAGTTCGAAATACAGCATTGTTGGCCCTTGTTGTTTCTGCTTGACGTGCTTTCTCAGCGTCCTCCAATTTCTGCTGCCATTCCGACTCCGACGCCATAGGTCGTGCCTGTGTTTCCCATTTGTTTAGACTTTCTTTTAGTTCTTTATTTTCTGTCTGTATGTTACAAAACTGCTGTTTCAGCACCTCCGCCGATGCTGATACACTTTTGTATCTTTCAGCCATATCACTGGCTGCTTTGCGTGCCGTTTCATATTCTCTATGAATTTCGACCAGTGCTTCATGTAATGGTGGCATTTCAATAGCCTCCCCTCTATTCTGTGCATTTCTTTTTCGGCCGATTTTCTCTATCTCTGCTTTTTCTTGAGGTTCCAACACTCCTCGTAAGGCCTTCTGTATCATTATTCGGTCATTATGTTCTTGAGCCAGCCGTTCTGATACTTCTGTCAATCTTTTAGCCAACCATTCAACCAGTTTGTATGAAGTTCCGAACTGTAGAATGGCAGCTAATTCATGTGCTGCTGGTGGAATATCCAAGCACCCATGTGCTTCCCGAATTGCTACTTTTGAGGATTGTCCTTGTTGAGGTTGTGTCGAAACGCTCTCATTCCCTGGTTTTATTACTTCTGCTACTACAGGCGTATTCGAATTTTCCTTTGTGCGTTGCCTTTTCGGTGCTGACCCATCACTCTTTTCTGGTTGGAATTGCCGATTAGCCTTTTGTTTAACCCTTGTCCTTTGTCGCATCTTCTCTGCTTGTTGTCGATTTTCTGTCGGCTGCTGCTTGTTTATCAAATGGTCAAGTGTTTCTTGTTCGGCTTCTGGTTGCCTGTTTTCGGAATTCTCTGGTCTTGGTGGTTCCGACTGAGGCATATCCGTTCGTATATTATCGGCATGTGTCGATTCTTCCTCTATCCATTCTTCATGTACTACCTGTCGGTGTCTTCGAGGTGCTTGTACTATCGGTGGTCTTCTCGACTGAACAGGAGTTTCCGATTCTTGAATCGGAAACAATACCGATAGCCAACGACCAAAAATTTGCTTCATTGGTTTTCCTATTTTTACCCCTTGTAGCTGCTCTCTCAGAGCTTCCCCCGACAATAGTGGCCAGTTGAAATCCTCTTTTTCGTATGCGGCTATGATAAACCCAGCCCTTTTTTTCGGCATACAATAAAAACGGGGACTGACAAATCCCACCTCTAGTAAAAATCTAGCCACTTCATGGAAAAACTCATCCCGACCTCCATAAGTCTGATATGCTTTTGCCGAGGGTGAGTATTCCCCGAAATACGATTGGAGTGCTTCTGATGAAGGTTTTTTAACTGCCTCAAAGCCTCCTCTTGGCATCTGTAATGCATTTCGTATTTTCTTTGTGGTGACCTTGGTGATGTCTAATTGTTGTACCAATTCTTCCGCCTGCGGATGAGGTTCCGCTTCTGCTACTTTGATGAAACCTTGTAAGTTTCTCTCATAAAGCCACCGTCGCAGTTCTTCAGACACAGGAATCGGCATGACTTCTGTGTTTCCTTGTTCGGAATCACTTGTCGATGACGGTTGGAGATCTGCACAGCTTCTGTAGCGATGAAAATCAGAAAAACAGAGTTTGGGCGAGCTAGGGCACGAAGGCTCAGAATGTTTCGATATCTACACTCGTTTCTGTTGCTTTGGCGACACAGAAGATACAGAAATATGCTTTAAAGATATTAACTTATGCATTATGACTAAAGAGTAGTAATTGCTATTAATGTAGGAATTAATTAGTATTAACTCTACGTGTAGTGGTTGTACCATTTACTAATAATCATGCAATTCCTCTTTCTATTTATAGTCGATTCAGACTATTATGGCAAGATTCTATTTCTGCATTTGACAAGAACTATTGAGTGAGTTAGTTAGTTTTTTTTTATTTTTTTATTTTACTCTTCCGTTTGAATAAACGGGTTTACCGGCATATCTCCCAAATACGGTTTAAGCCGGAATCCATTTACCCATTTCGGTAAAACCTCTCCGGTTAATGATCCCAGCTGATACGTACCATTTTTACTATTAATTATCCATACTGGACCTGTCCATCTATACCGGAGTTTCCCAGGCATAAGTCCCATTTTCATCTGGAATACCAATACCGGTTTCCCAATTTCGAATTGCTCTTCCGATTTCCTTTGATGTCGATTTACGAATGCCTTGATTTGTCTCTGCTTGTGTTCTAGTGCTGACATTGATTGAATCCGTTCTTCTTCTAATACTAATAAAGCCTCTTTGCGTATCTGCTCCGATTCTATTTCATTTAACTTATTCGTCGCTTGGATACGAAGTGTCGGAATTTGAAATTCGATCGGCATAACAGCTTCAAGTCCGAATGCCATTCGGAAAGGTGTTGATTTAATGGATGTTTTGTACGAAGTACGATATGCCCATAATGCACTATTTAACTTTTGATCCCAATCAGTACGATTTTCATTCACTATCTTCTTTAAAATTGTTTGAATTGTTTTATTTGTCGATTCTGCCAATCCATTAGCTTGGGGATAGTAAGGCGTACTTTTCTTATGAACTACGGCATAATAATTAGTTAATTCGTGAATTAACTTGTTAATAAAATGAGTGCCTTGATCGCTTACCAATTCTATTGGGCAACCAAATCGACACCATATATTTTCATACAGGAATTTTGTTGTGGATGCTGCTGTATTGTCTCTGAGAGCTTTTGCTTCAACCCATTTTGTGCAATAGTCAGTCGCAATTATGATATATCGATTACCGGTTCTTGTCGCTGCTGGTTTGAATGGGCCAACAAAATCTAAGCCCCATTTCTGAAATGGCTCAAGAGGTAAAACCGGTTGAAAAGGCATTCGATCTTTTTCGGTCAGTTGCCCCATTCTTTGACACAAATCGCATTTCTTACAGTATTCGTTAGCATCTTTCATCACCGTTGGCCACCATAATCCGCTATTCCATATTTTTCTGGCTGTTGCTTCTCCTGCGTAATGACCGCCAGCAATTCCACAATGTGACTCTATTAATATGGCTAATTTTTCAAATTTCCGTACTGCCCTTCGCCATATTCCATCCGCTCCTTTATGATATAACATGTCATTAAATAAACAAAAATTTCGACTTCGTACTGCAATTCTTTTTCTTTCATCTGTTGACAAGTGTTCGGCCGGAATTCCTGTTGATAGAAATATCGTCATTTCGGAAATCCATTCATCCTCTTTTTCCTCATTCATTTCTTGTGCTTTTACTGTCTCAACCCGAAATAATTGAGTATCTGGAAAATCATCTTTAACACCAACCGCTTCTTCTCCAGATTCAAGCCGACTGAGATAGTCAGCAATCGCGTGCTGTGCTCCTGGTCGATGTATAATGTCGAATTCAAACTCTTGAAGCAATAACGTCCATCTGGCTAACTTGCCTGTCAATTCTTGTTTGGAAACTAGATACAGTAGAGCCGAATGATCCACATGAAATGTAAATTTCTTACCCAATAGGTAATGTCGAAATTTGTTCACACTATATATCATTCCCAAAGCTTCTCTTTCGGTTGTTGAATAGTTTCTTTCGGCCGACGAAAGTTTCCTACTGGCATAGTATACCGGCCTATACCAGTTTGGTTCGGATAATTGCATTAAAGCACTGCCTATGGCAATGTCCGACGCATCGACGAAAACATGAAATGGTTTGTTCCAGTCCGGTGGTTGAACTACCGGAACCTTTGTCAGCATCTTCTTGAGACATTCGTATGCATCTTGTTCTATACTTGTCCATATAAAAGGAACTTTGTGTACTGCTGTGTGTAACGGAATAGCAATGTCTGCTAGATATCTCATCATTCTACTGTGCCACCGAATTTGACCCAAAAATATACTTAGAGCTTTAGCATTTGTCGGTGGTGTTGCCTCAATAATTGCTTTAACTTTGTCTGGGTCCACTGCAATCCCTTCTTGACTGACAATATGCCCTAGTAACGTACCACTCATTACTCCGAATGCGCATTTGGCTGGATTTAAGCTAAGACGCCCTTTTCGACATTTTTCTAAACATAGCCGTAAATGCTCAAAATGATCAGCTTTCCGACTATATACCGCAAAATCATCTAAAAACACCTGCATGAAAGCTGGAATATATTCCCCGAATATTTCCTGTATTACCCGCTGAAATGTAGCTGGAGCTGTTTTTAAACCGAACATCATTACTACTGCCACAAAGACACCCCATTATGTGACAAAAGCTGTCTTTTCCTGATCTTCCGGATTCATCCGTACTTGGTTGTACCCACTGAACCCATCCAAGAAACTATAAATTTCATGTCCAGCTACTGCATCTAATATCCCATCTGTGAATGGCAACGGAAACGCATCCGTAATTGTCGCTGCATTCAATTTTCTGTAATCCACACATACGCGAATTTTCCCATTCTTTTTCGGGACTACTACTATCGGACTCAGCCATGTTGATTTTTTGACGGGTCGAATAAATCCTACTTTTAAGAGTTTATCGATTTCTTCTTTTACTTTGATAGCATAATTCGGATTCAACCTGTACCTGCGTTGTTGTACTGGCTTTGCATCTTTATGCAAATTGATTTGATGTTGACAAAAAGCGGGATCCAGACCTTTCATATCGTCAAACGACCATGCAAACACATCTTTATATTGTAATAGTAATGTTGTTAATGTTTGTTTGTCATTTTCCGCCAAATCTCTAGCAATCAAGATTGTTTTTCTTTCACCATCCTCTACTCCTGCCAAATCGATCTCCTCCAATGCTGAGGCTTGCACTCTCTGAGATACCTTCATTTCCTTATCTGTAGCTTCTTGTTGCATTCGTATTTCTTTCATTGTTTGCTCATCTATTGGCACTTCTTCGTGTGAGTCTACATATGGTGTTAATGCTTGCAAAATATCTACCTCAAATAGAGGGATGATTTTCTGATTATCATTGAAATACTGACTTTCTTCTTCCTCGTCCAATCCTTCCATCATATTAACTGCTTCTACATGTACAGGTAAACTCTGTTTGCTTGTTGTCACTTTGTTGTGCGTCGGAATCCTGACCTTAGTTTTTCCTTTCCTAAATGTTAGCACATTTTGTTTCCAATTTTGTTTGATATTAGCTGTCTTTAACCATGGTCTCCCCAATAACAAGGGGTATGCTCCCTGTGTTTCTAACTGCAAAATCACTGCCGAAATCTGAAAACTGTGTCCCCCGATTATTACATCCAGTTGTCGAAGCAAACCAATCGGTCGTACCATACTTGTATCTGCCATTCGTAACCAAAACGGACATGCTTCCCATTCCGTGATTCCTAGTTTTTCACATGTAGCTTTGTTAATCACATTAACTCCCGAGCCTCCATCTATAATCACATTTCCAATTTCTTGCCCATAAAGTATTACCTTAATCGAC
Source organism: Azolla caroliniana (assembly GCF_043228905.1). NCBI lineage: Eukaryota > Viridiplantae > Streptophyta > Polypodiopsida > Salviniales > Salviniaceae > Azolla > Azolla caroliniana. The sequence goes on along the minus strand of NW_028230444.1, from coordinate 10,151,793 downwards.
GGATTCTGTTCATCCATGATCGAAGGGTTATTACTAAGTTGGCTGATTGTAGTGTACTGCTATTTGTTCAGAACCTTTATATGCAATTAATGCTGCTACTTTTTCTGTAAACCTTGGTACTAACTTAAGTAAGCCCGTAAGTGGCAATGACACTTGGCAATCCGCCAACAGTTTCCAAGTTTCTTCCTGTTCCTTATTCCCCAATGACTGTTGTACAGCGATGTTCTGGTCAATGTTATTGTCTTGTATCATTCGATTCACATTACTTTGATTTGCTTCGTCAACCCATTCTTTTGCCGCCTTCCGAACTTCTTCCTGAATTTCCCACTCTGATTGTTTGCTTTTGCTGCGTGTCGTTACTTGCTGAACTTCCGGTATTACCATATTAACTGCTGGACCCTTTCCTTTAACCGGACATTGATTAGCATAATGGCCTAGTTGTCGACAAATATAACAAGTGGGTACAAATGTTCCACCGGTCTCTCCATGTGCAAATTGGCCGTTATTAAATTGCTGCTCTTCATTACCACTCGGGTTTTGTTGGTATTGACGTGTAGCTTTTGGTTTGTAAAATCTTTTATTTTTATACCGATTCTGCCTAAATTGTTCGGTATTATCATTTGGTTGTGCTACATTTTGTGTTATGCCGAACTCCTGATTTGGTGGAAAATTATTCTGTTGAAACATTTGATTATTTTGTGGAACGGTTTGAGTATTATGTTGAAAGGTCATATTACCCGGTTGAAATGCAGAATTCGGTTGCACATTCGGACAGTTCTGTTGAAACCCTTGAAATGGTGGGTTACCTTGTTGGAAACTTTGATTATTTTGTTGAAAATATTGATTCGGATTCTTTACGAATGGTGGGTTGGATTGAGCAAATCCTGGTTGAAATGCTTGAGTCACTTGAGTGGGTTGCATATTTTGTTGTGAAAAGATCTTATTTGGCTGTAGAACCGGATTTTGTTGTACATTTTGCTGATTTTGTGAAAAATTGTTATTTTGATAACCATTGAACGGATTAGTGTTATTTTGGTAACCATTGTCAGTAAAAATTTGTCGTACTGACGCCGTAGTTTTATTAAGCAGATTATATTCACATTGTTCTACTGAATGTAATTTTGAATGACATATTGTACAATATGTTCTTAACGTACATTCAATTGCCGAATGCCCCGTATTTAAACAAGTGGTGCATTGAACTGCTTGTCGAAATTGTAACTCCTCTATTGTTGGTAATGTACGGTGTAATGCCGACATGTCCATACTCTGAACATTGACCGGTGGTCGACCCATTTCTATTGCTTTATCAATTACTTGTTCGATAGTCTGAGTTCGAAAATCGAACACTTTCAATGTCGTCCTTAATGGTTCTTTTACAGCTTCTAGAAAGACTTCTTTTAATTCATTATCCGGAATCGGCCTTGAAATCTGAAGCTGTAAGTTCTGAAATCGTATCACAAACTGAGATACTGTTTCATTTCTTTCTTGATATAACGCATAAAATTGCGCAATCAAATCCTTCTGCGGAATTTGTTGATGAAATAATTGTAAAAATTTACTAGTTAACACTTCAAAGGATGGAAATCCTTGAAGACCGTTCTGCGCAAACCAATTGGCAGAATATCCGTCTAATGATAAGACGAACTCAGCGATTTTTGACTTATCTTCGGCATCTGCCGACAATCGCTGAGCTCCATGGTTAATCTCCCATGTCGTTAAGAAATCCCTAACATGTGCTTCCGCATCTGTTCCTTCCCGGAACTTAGAATAAGTATAAGGCATATCGTCCCAAATGTCGTAAAACGATACCTCTTCCGTCTGTTTTTCGTCTGAAGGTAATTGATCGGATAAGTCAGGAAGTTTCGACCACTTTGTGCTTGATTCCGACTGTTCTTGCGCAATGAACGCTTCCTGCACTGCCTTCGTAACTGACCTTGTACGAGGGCGCTTACAACTGACCGGTGTCTCCTCTTCATACGACATCCATTCGATTTGTTCTCTGCTTAATTGCAGATGTAACCGGGCGTGCCAAATTTCTTCTGTGTTATTCGGCTAATTACTAACTACTACCGATACAGAAGAGAAAACGTCGCTACTCAACGTTCTAACAAGGAATTGTGTTTTATGAATGGAAATATACTATAATAATCGGTAATTACCGTGATCGTTACTTAGTTATAAATTAGGAAGCTTGCACTTAACAACATAGACAATAGAAAGAACACAGAATCCGTACATGATATTCCTAACTTAAACTTATATTACTAAATAAACGACCTTTCTTACAATGCCTTCAGTTCCCTTTTATAGGTATACCGAAGGTCTTTTCTCATCAAGAACTATTCCTACTTACTATCAAGAATTACAAAATTATCTAACTAACTTAGTTCTCTTCGTTCACTGCTGAGTCATTGATCCGAACAGTCGATCCGAACCGACTCCGTTTTCGACGCTTTCCCACTTGTTCGGTAAAACTGACTGTCCGGTTCCGGGTAACAATTGGCATACTACAAAACACGTTTTCCTTCGTAGTGCTCGACCTTCTACTTGGTTTATGAGATCTTCCTGAGCTAACACCAAGTACTTTTTTTGTTTGATCCCGGTTGGCATGGCTACAATGTTGACCATCCACTTGAAGTTGATTGTCGGTGAAAATGTTGGAGGTAATTCATCTCGGTGTCGAACCCCAGAGTAGACTTGACACTTCTCGCAGCTTCCCGTGAACTCCGCTACATCTTTGTACATATTCTTCCACCAATATTTTTGTTTGATTTTCACAAAAGTTGCCCATGTTCCTCGATGTCCAGCCCAATCGGATTCATGAAAGTCAGATATTATCCGGTTTCGTTGCTCTTTCGTTCCAACTACCCGAAGTGGTATGCCATCCAGTCTTTTCGGCTCCCTCCATATTAATCCCTTTTTCAAGAAGAACTTTCGGACTTGTCGCTTCTTACTTTGGATCTTGGCTCTCTTTTCTTTATCGTTCATTAACACCTTGATCTCTTGTAGCATCTTCCCGATCGTCAAGCTTTCTCCCTCGTATTCTTCTTCTTGGAATTCTTGGATTACGTTTACTCGGCATATGTGCTCCGAAGCAAAGTAGTCTTCAGAAACATCTTCATTATCGGATTCGGCTATGCCATCTCTGAACTGAGCCCTTGATAGCATATCCGCTACCGCGTTGTCTTTTCCGGAGATGTGTCGTACGTCCGGGTTAAGCGACTTAACATATGCAATCCATCTTAGCATAGCCACATCCGGTATCGTGCAACACAGCATCATCCCGAGTATCGGAAGACAATATGTTTCGATCACTACTTCCGCTCCGATCAAATAATCTCAATCCGATTTGATTGCCGACACAACTCCCCATAATTCTCTTTTGACTTGTGCATACCCGTGTTGCCTTTCGTTGAGAACCTTTGCTTCGAATCGGATCAGATATCGCGAACCATCCGGATCGGCTTGATTGATGACCCATCCAATTCCAGTTGGACTTGTGTCAACCGTTACTATGATCGGTCAGTCATAGTTCGGCTTCTTTAGTGCTTTTGCCCTTCGTAGTGATTTCTTGAGCTTCTTCACGGCTTTGGTATGCTCCGGTTTCCATTCAAACTTCTTACCCTTCCGCAACAAGTGATAGAGTGGGTCCGCAATATGTGCATAGTGCGGAATCCATATGTGGTAGAATGCACATGCTCTGAGAAACCTTCGGACTTCAGATTGTGACTCGCATATTTCTTTCATAGCTTGAATCGCATCGATCTTGGTCGGTGACAGTCTTCGGCCGTAGGGCCCACATAGATGTCCGACTACCAATATCTCTTCTTGCCCGAATGCCGATTTCTCCCCGGAATGTGTTAGGTGCACATCTTCTAACTTTCGAAGCACTTTCTTGCAATCGCGAATATGGTCGACTACGAACTTTCGGCATCCTCGATCATCCATAGTTTCATCTTTTTCTTCTACCGCGCATCCTTTCATCAGAATGTCATCTAAGAACGGCATCGTTATCTCCATGATGCAATCTCGAAGCACCTTGTTCATCGCGTTCATCATATGTGCAACCGAGTTTGTCGCTCCGTGTGGTAGTGTCCACATTCGGACTAACCCTATCGGTGTCCGCATTGTGGTGATGTCTCGGCTCTCCACGGCTAGTTGGAATTGGTCATACCCGGAGGAGTATATATCACGTCCAGCAAAAGGTTCTGCAAATTCGTCCACTATTGGACCGACTCCCGAGTTCCGGATCGTGACCTTGTTCACCGATTGCAAGTCTTGGATAAATCAGAGTGATCCATTCTTCTTCGGAACCGTAAACCATCGATTCGAGTATGTAGCGTTTGATGGCTCTAGAATCCCCATCGCCACCTTCTCCTTGAGCAAGTCGATGACTTTCGGGTAGTGGTCCCGCGGCCGGTTTCACCTTCTTCTCCACGGTCTTGTATTTCTTACTTACCATTGCTTCTTCTTTCAAGAGCACATCCAGCCCCATTTTCGCAATGATCTCGTACATCTCAACCGATTCCACCGGAATTACCCGGTTTCCTTGGCTTGTATCTTCCAGGAGCTCTTCAAGCCGTTGTAGCGTGCTCCCATAGAACACTTCTTCGACTATTTCCACGATTTCGTCGTCTTCTTTTATTATTGATGCCGAACGTAACTTATCCTCCACTTTTCAGTATTCTTTCTTCATTCCTCCGGTTACGGCTGTGTACGTGGATGCCCCATCCGGACCGATTCATACTTGTTTTGCTCCGAGAGTTTTCTTCCTGTGTGGGGTATCAGGGCTTCTCGGACTATCACTTCCCCACTCCGCAATAGTCCTCTCTAAAAATCCATTCTTGTTTGGGACAAGAGCTCTCTCTTGTTCCTTTCATGATTTGCCAGCACTATTAGGAATTGGACGGATTTCCCTCCGTTTTGGCTCCGAATTCATGCAAAAGTCGCACCACTGTCGAGCACCTTCGTCTCCATCCGTGAAGCCGTGACAAAGGGTTGCCCGAGGATCATGGAGTGTGAGACCTCATCTTGTACGAAGAAATTTTGGTCGATCTTGACATCCCCGATCTTCACCATCACATCTGGACAAGCCGCAAATAGATCTTCCATTGCTTTAGTGGCCACCCGGATCGTCTATCCATGATTGGTGTTAATAGGCCACTTCCCCTTCCAGTAGAACTCCTTAGACATCAAATTTATCTCCGATCCGTGATCAATCAATGCTAGCACGGGCTCTTTGATGTTGCCGATTCGGACCGGAGTCTCGGTAGTTGCAAGCGCCTAGTGTGGCTTTGTATAGTGGGAATTCGGAATCTCGTCCTCCACTTCGGTGTCGTTCATCAGAATGGTATATGCATTCACCATCGGCGCATTTTCCTCCATAGTTTGTCTTTTTCTTTTCACAAGATCCACAAGAAGATCATGGAACTCCTTTTTTGTTATTCCGAGTAGTTCCCGAAGCGAAAAATCTACCCGGCTGTCGAGGATTCTCTCCTCGAACACTTTCTTTATGTCTGTCCGAAGCGAGTTTGAATGTCGGAATTGTTTTTCCTTTCCCTCTTCCGTCGGAGTTCCAGCTCTCCAGTGTCTTCGATGGTCAGGTCGCATCCTCCGCGCGTCGTCGCTTCTTGTCCATATACACCTCATGTAATTGACATAGGGCGTATACGCTATTCTTATCGACAGGGCACTCCCATCCCATAGCTTCCCGGATTCCTTCCGCGGTGCTTCAGATCTCGTTGGAGTCGGTTTTCTCGGTGTTTTCTAGCACTTCCGGCCAAAAAGACACCTTTACTCCCGATGAATCCCCGACACGTATTCCCATGGTTGTCGCGTAATTCCTCTTCGCCACTATTTCCTCCTCTAGGACCTTCTTCATGCCGCCTTTTCGGAAGTTCGGTCTGAGCGGCTTCCGAGAGTCCATCGAATGAATCTGATTTCCCTCGTAGTAGATAAGTTCCCGTCGTAGCGCTTCCTTGTGCTCGTCGCAATCCCTTCGATCATGTTCAGTGCTATCGCACCATATGCACCGACGGTCCATATACTTGGAACTTGTGGGACGGTCATCCGACTTCTTCACCATCACGATTTTTAGATTCTCCATCTCCTTCAACAACTGCTCCACCGTAGTTGCGTCGATTCCCTTCTCGGTCGTAGCTTCCCAAGCCCGCAGTTGATGGTCTTCCTATCCGGATCTCGGTTTCGGAATCGGTTCCAAAACCCTCTTTTCTTCATTGGCAAGCCATTGCCCCCTCTTTGTGTATCGCGCGACGATATCCCGCACGCTTTCCCATGTTTCGGTGAGGCCACTCTCAGTAGTCGTGTCCTCTAGAAGCACTCCAAGATCCTTCCAGTCTCGGATGTCTACGGCTCGTAAGAACATGATAACTTTGTCCGGTGCGAGGATAGCTTGATCTCTCGCAGACAATCTCCCGAACCGACTTTCGAATGCCGAAAACACATCGAGGACCTTCATCTCCTTGTCCAACGTTTCCACCCAATCCTTAAATCCTTTCCGCGTTGCCTTGGAGGAATCCTCGATAGTGAACGTGGTCTTTAGCGCCTCTTCAAACGCTTCCCACGTCGGATTTTGTTGTCGTAGCCCGTGGATACTTGCTTGAAGCCCGTCGGTAGCCACCCGGTTGAAGGATGTCACTTGCAATCCTACCGAAATCCCGCACCGTAGCATTTCCGCCTTGTAGTCCCGAAGATATCGTGATACATCCTTTCCGTTGAATTGCCCGATCCGTTGCACGAGCCACTCTACTGTCGCCGCTATCTCCGACATCGCACATTGTTCTTGAAGCATCCGCTCGAACATCATCATCATGTTGTTAGCCTCCGGTTGATTTTCCAACTCCATGCCACCCGTTTTCATGTCGGGTTCACCGCTTGTGTCGTGCCTTTCGACTCCGGATCGTTGCGTGAGTCAAGCGGGAACCACTGAGGTTTTGGACTAGGAGAAAAGAAAATTCTAAGGCAATTAAGAATATGAAATATATTGTAAGAAAGAAAGATATGAAAAACTCGTGAATCCCACAAGTATAGTATATTCGTGAGTACTCAGATTAAGAGAGAAAAATAGTTAGCAAATTCGTGAATCCCACAAATATATTATATTAATCAACCCTTGTAATATAATCAACAACCTTATACATATTTCTCTCCTCCTTATATAAGGATGGGAGAGACTAAGCATCGCTTCCTACTTTTCCTAAAGTGTTCATGCACACTAAATGTGCATGAGTTCTTTTTTCCACTATACTTCTATTTCCTAAATATAGTGCTCATGCACGTTAGATGTGCACGAGTATTTTTTTTTTTATTGGTTTATAAAGTATTCACGCACTCTAAAAATGCATGGTTTACCTTTTAATAAAGCCAGGCATAAATAAAGGTCTTATAGGTATTAAATCTATATTTAAAACACTAAGGTTAAGTTAGTACAATGGTAAGGTTGAAGTTTATTTATGTTGAGGTACAAGTTTAAATCTTGCCCTATGCACGTAATAAATAATTTATTTATTATACGTACGGTCACCCAAATTGGACATTGTTGTTTTAATAAATCTTTATAATCCACCACTAGAAATCATTCCATCACATGCACTAATCTTGAATAAAAAAAGATTGGTACCTTTGCCAGAAAAAGTCGTATGTTGTTCTAACAATTGAAAAACCACATGATAGAAACCTCTTGGACCCACATACACATCCTCAACACAATTTGGCATTATGAATGAATTCAACCACAACTTAATCCATGATACCAAAGGAAGTTTGCTAGTGAAATAAAAAATAACACCACGATCATAAAACCTGTCAAAAGTTGCTAACATAGACTTGGTCTCCATCACCACCTCTACAACATCCCCCTCCACACAATCTTTAGCATCTTTCTCGTTTGTAACCTATAGAAACCCGTAGGTTTTTCTCTTAGTTGTTGTTATAGAGATAACCTTAAGCATTGTGTTAGTGTTTTAAGCTTGATGGTTCAAAGGTGTTAGGTTGCAATGCGACAATCTACTTTTCAACCATCATATCATTTCTTTTCCATCAATCAATAGTCGAGTAATTTATATGTTATTGATGCCTTCGTATATCTACTTAATTATATGTTGGTTAAGTAGACGTTTATTATTTCCTTATTGTTAGCAAGGTATGAACGTTGAAAGTGTCTACACATTTGTGTCAATTTAGGTGTTAAATCCCCACTTTGATGTTTCTTACATTATGGTGGCTTATGATAAGAGACTTCATAGATTGAAACATTGGTGGTATTTGTTATGTGTGATATTTGTCATATTCAAGAATACATTATCATTTACATAATAAAAAAGATTTAATTCACTAAAACATTAATTAATTGACTGATCATAAATTAAATCACTAAAACATTCATTATTGACCAAAACATTAATTAATTCACTAATAATTAAGTAATTAGGGCTTCAGCTAAAAGTAGGGTTTCAACAAAACCTTGAGTTTGTAGGCCCAACACTTCTTCAACTGAGAATATAGGCTGAGAATAGGAAAGACAAGGATATAGGCTGAGAATAGGAAAGAAATATGGCCGAAATTAGGGTTTCAGCTGAAACCCTAATTTCAATCAAAACCCTAATTTGTGGGCCGAGAATAGGATGCAAGGAGAGGCGAGGGTGTAATCATTATGCATAGGATGCAACTTCTTTGTTGGTTGTTTGCTTGCCTGCGAGCAACTTAAAAGAAATTTGAAAACAAGAAAAGAAAACGATACTTGAACATGTATTCATATTCACATTCGTTTGCATTCGTGGGGCCTCATTAAGAGTGAATCCACGCTTCTAGAGCTTGTTAGAAACAACAAAACAATTATAGAGCAACTAATTTTAGTTGCCACATTAACTCTACACCACATTAGATTAGTTACTATTATTAACTATTATTGTTTTCTTTTTATTAGTAACTGTATTTTTCAAACACATCCAACGTTCCCTCCACTTCCTCCATCATATAAAGAGGAAACTAGGAACGTTAGAGTGTGGTGTTAGTATGTTCTAGTTGTTGTAGCAATTAACGCTTGTAGTTGTATTCCAGCCTCTAATCCCATCTTATTATCTATTACATAGCAGCGACAATTCTCCTCTTTTCTGTTCATGTATCTCTCATTTCTTTACATGGTATTAGAGCGAGGTTAGTACGAAGCCTAAAAATATACCTCCCACTCCATACTCCACTTCGGAAAAAAAAAAGAAAAAAAGAAAGAAGAGAAAACGAGACAACAACCTCAACATTATGGCAAGCTCCACTTAGGCAAGAAAATACTTGGTAGATAAACTTAACGCAAAGAACTACAGAATTTGGAAACCAAGGATGGAGTGACTACTTGACTTGGAGGAGCTACTTGAAGTCACCGGGGGAACCTGTCAAGCACCAAAAGGCACACAATAAGAAGCATGGAAAGAATGGAAAAACAAAGATAAACGGGCAAAACTTGAAATATTGCTACATGTAGAAGACAGGCAGGTTAATGCCATTCGAAAACTCACAACTACAGCAGAAATGTGGTCCAAACTAAAACAGATGTTTGAACCACAAGATGGTACAACTAGAATCCATACTCTTGCTACCCTATTTCACATGTGTGTTTTGCAGGAAGAAGATGTTCTTACCTTCTTGGATGCCTGGGAGACATATCTCAAAGAAGCCACCAATACCGGAAATGAAATCTCAAAAGAAATGAAGATTGGGCTCTTATTGAGTAAACTTCCAAAATCTTGGAATACTTTCATCACTATGAATAGCCAGGGTAACTCCTTATCTGATCTAATTCCAAAAGTTCATCATGAAAATCGATGACAACAACTTAAAAATTCTACTCCTTCAATGGCAATGACTGCTGCAGCCAACAAACCACAAAAATTGTCATATAACAATCGCTACAAGCCTAGATCTGACAATTACAAATCCATTGAAGTCTCTAATTCAAGAAAGGGAAATGAATCATAGAGAACTTCATCAAAATAGCCTAGTGGAGGTTTCAAACTAGTCTGCACATATTGCAAAAGAGAAGGGCACACCGAGAGGGTATGTCGATTCAAGCAATTTGTTGAAAATAAGAAACAACCACAAGCCAACAATGTCATTTTAGAGGATAAATCTAATGATAAATCAAAATGCTATTCAGAATTAGGAGGTGATTATGACGACATGCTAGAAGAAGGAAACATTATTCAAGCATACCACGTCACTTTAGAAGAATTTAAAACAGATTATGACACATGGTACCTGGATACTGGTGCCACACACCATCTCACATACCGAAGAGACTGGCTAGGAGATTATCAAGTTCTCTCCAATCAGTTGCAAGTGATTTTTGGTGATAAAGGAAAGAAATCTGCAATTAGTAAAGGTACAATTAAAATCAAACTTTCAAAAGATCACCAAATTACTGTTCATAATGTGTATTATGTGCCTGGATTGGCAAAACATCTGTTATCAGTCGTACAAGCTACAATAGATGGACTTACAATTCAATTTTGCAGAGATAAAGCAATTCTACAATTTCAAGATGGTAACTCATCCATTCAGATGGTCTGTCCTAAAGAACAACATCGGTATCCAGTCCATAATCAATCAACATATGCATTAGTTGCACCTGTGCAAACAAAGAAACAATCAGTGCACTCAGCTACATATTTATGGCATTGTCGTTTTGGTCACATGACTATTTCAGCACTTTAGTGTCAACAACTAAAAAGAATGAAAGGATTACCAAAAATACACTTCAAAACTATTTCTATATGTGAAAGCTGCTTGTTCGGAATGATGTCCCATCAACCATTTGCCAAAAGCAATCTACTATTACAGAATTCCCACTTCAACTTGTTCATACAGAAATGTGTGGCCCATTTCCTGTATTGTCTCTCTCCAAAGCAAGGTATTTCATTTCATTTATTGATAATACTACCACATTCATAGTAGTCAGCTTCTTAGAAACGAAAAATGAGGCATTTGCATCATTCTGGAAATACAAATAGCTCGCAGAAAATCAAACATCAAGAACAATTAAAAAGGTGAGAAGCGATAATGGTGGAGAATATGTATCCCAAGAATGGGAGATTTTTTTCAACAAAAATGGAGTAATTCATCAAAAAACAGTACCCTACCCTCCACAGCAGAATGGCATTGCTAAAAGAAAGAACAGAACGTTGTTAAATGTTGCTCGTAGTCTGCTCAAAACGAGACAAATGAAACAACGGTTCTGGGAAGACGCAATCTCCACAACCTGCTATCTGCAAAATAGGACTTCTCACATTGCATTACAAGGCGAAATTCCATTTACATTATGGTATGGTGACATACATGATGTTTCCCATCTCAAAAAATTTAGTGCAATAGCCTATGTATATGTAAATCCACATCACAGATCAAAGTTGGATGATAGATGCTTCAAAGCATACAAAATATTCAACCCACAAACAGGTAAAATAATTTACAGTAGGTCAGTAAAATTTGATGAGTTGTCCCTTGTACGATAACTAGTGAAGATGAAGAAGATCCCGGATGTCTACCACACTTGGTGGAAACTGAGCACAACAATATTTACCCAAATGGAGATACGATAACTAGTGAAGATGAAGAAGATCCCGGATGTCTATCACACTTGGTGGAAACTGAGCACAACAGTATTTACCCAAATGAGTCGTCTCGGATACATCTCCTTATGATGCAGCAAAAGAGTCTCCATCACAGATGCACACAAAATCCGAACATCAAGGGACAACCATCGAGAACTCAAGCCCTTGTGTTTCATGTCACAACAACCTTGTTGCATGCTCTTAGCCTAATGCACTAAATATAATAACCTCATCATCTCCATTTACGGTGGAGAAACGGTCTCACATGTACCACAAAACATATGAGAGTAGGAATACTTACCGACGTGACCGATCTCGACCACTACTTTCTATAGCCATCGCAATAGCGCCACTTGCCTAGGTGCTCAAAGGAAAACCCCCACAGAAATGATAGAATAACAAAATCAGCGAGTAGAGCAAAACAGGGGAAAACTAAACCTATGCAAGAACTTTATGAAACTACAATTGCCATCGACAAGTATTTTGAATCTGTCATCGACTCTGACATTTCAGCCTTTGCCACATATGTCGAAGATGCAAGCATCGATTTTGCTCCTATTCTAACTCTAAAACAGGTTCTCCGAAGCAATGAAAAGGAAAGATGGCTACAAGCTATACAAATCGAGGCAGATGCACTGTACAAAAAAAAGACATGGAGCTTGGTTCCAAAACAATCAAAATCAAATATTATTACCTGTAAGTGGTTATTTCCAAAAAAAATTGATGCTCAAGGCAATTCTATTCGCTTCAAAGATCGACTTGTAGGTAGAGGATTTACTCAGATTCCGGGGGCTAACTATCATGAGACTTTCTCTCCCACACTTAAACTCACTTCTCTCCGTCTCATATTTGCCATTACTGCATATTTAAATTTAGAACTCCATAATGTTGACATTGAGACAACTTTCCTACATGGAGCAACCCCCAATACTTCAAGATAGTGCACATCCCGACTATGTATGCAAATTGCATAAACCTCTCTATGGATTGAAGCAATCACCACGTCAATGGTATGCCAAACTCCATACCTTTCTCCTTCACAAGGGTTTTATGCAACTACAATCAGAACCAACATTGTACATCTACAAGTAGGATTCCAATTTCCTCTTATTAGGAGTTTATGTGGATGACTTACCAATTGTTGGTACCTCCCGACATGACATTCTTCAATTTGTCAAGGAGTTACAGACTTCCTTTCCCACCAAGCACCTTGGAGAACTTGAATACTTTCTTACTCTAGAAGTCAACGCGTCAATGGTATACCATATCACCAAATTCTTGGTAGTTTGCTTCAACTTTGCGGTACTTAGTGAGCTGCACCCACCCTGACCTATCATTCTCCACAAGTTTTCTATCACATTTTATGGAGCATCTAGGTCCCCGTCATTGGGAAGCCTTGAAACGTGACATGATATGACCCTCTCTTACAAAGCCTTGCCCCCTTCTATAAAGGTGGAATGGTGGCTCCACTACATGGTTGGACAGATGCAGATTAGGGTGGTGACAAAGATACCTCACTATCTACATCCGGATATCTCTTTACATTCAGTGGTGGTGCCATCACTTGGAAGACATAGAAACAATCTATGGTGGCATTGTCCTCCACAGAGGCTGAGTTATTGTTACACATAGAATGAACCATATGTATCATACGTGCATTCGCATTCGAGAATGATTCAATCAAACGTGTATGGTAAATCATCTTGAAGTTGGATTGGATTGACAAGTTGGATTGGATTGACTATGGTCTATATTGTATATTGATTCACTCTCAATCCCAATAAGTGGACTCTAATCCATTGTGAACCACCAACATAAGTATGGTTGCAATATTTGTATTGTATCACATGCATACTTTTGGGATGCTTCTTAAGAATCAAGACATCTCTATCATCCTCACTTTAGAACTTTACAAAAAAATGAGTATGAGCTATAGAGATTGAATCAAAATATGTCATTATAAATTATAATCAAATGTTCAAAAACTCATAAAATGTATATTCGAGAATATGAAGAAAACATGACATAGGCACTAGTAGCATAACAACTTACCACTAGGGTGAGCTAATTTCTAATAACAAAAATAGAAAAGGAAGAAAAAGGAACATAACACTAACAAGAGGATATGAGAAAGTTGAGAATTGAACCCAAGACACAAATAATAGTAGCATAACAACTTACCACTAGGTTGTGCTTAGTTCTAATAATAAAAGGAGAAAGAAAAAATTTATTATTATAAACTAACATAAAATTTTGCTATGACATGGTACAATTGAGAGAGAGAGAGATGAAAACCCAAGACATTAACAACAATAACATGACTCCTTACCACTAAGGTGAGCTAAATTTGTAATGACAATAAATGAAAAAAATGAAAAAAAGTACATATTTTTCCCTTTTCAAATGTGTTCGTTTCCAAACGTTTGAATGCTTGCACGAACACGAATATTACGTTCTATGGCTGAGTATATTGCTGCCACCTTGGTCACAAAGAGGGGCTTTGGCTAAAATCCATTTTTGATGAACTCAACATTATCCACATTAATGAGTTCTAGCTTTGGTGTGATAGCACGGAATCCACAAATCACTAAACAGAACAAGCACATTCAGGCCCGCTATCATTTTTTGTGCGAATTATTTGAGGATGGTACCATTCACCTTGACTATACTCCTACCCTCCACATGTGGGAGGATTTCTTGACCAAACCAGGGCCTGTTGTCAAACATTGGTCTTGTTGCCAACATGTAGGCCTCAAATGTGGTGCTAGAGTTACGAGAGGGTGTTAGAAACAACAAAACAGTTTCAAAGCAACTACTTTTAGTTGCCACATTAACTCTACACCACATCTAGATTAGTTACTATTATTAACTATTATTGTTTTCTTTTTATTAGTAACTGTATTTTTCAAACAGATCCAACGTTCCCTCCACTTCCTCTATCATATAAAGAGGAAAGTAGGAACGTTAGAATGTGGTGTTAGTATGCTCTAGTTGTTGTAACAATTAACCCTTGTAGTTGTATTCTAGCATGTAATCCCATCTTATTATCTATTACATAGCAGTTGCAATTCTCCTCTTTTCTGATCGTGTATCTCTCATTTCCTTACAGAGCTCATATCACATTCCACAAGTTAACACAATCAACAAGGTTCATATGCTTCCTCCACTCCATTTCATGGGGGCATTATCTACATGGCTTCAACAATTCCTCCACCTTCACTAAAAGTTATTATATAATTACTTTGATTCTCTATGCACTAGATTCCTTGTCACTCACACCCCTCAAACACATGCATGTGCATATGTGGACATAAATGTTTGATTAGGAACTTGATTTGAGACTAAAATGTTTCCATCGGTTGCTGACATTCAAGCCCTCATAGTTGTACATGTGTGTTAATGTCACCCCAACTCATGTCCACAATTATCTAAAATAATAATCCTAAATAACATAGCCATAATCCATCAATCATGACACATGGATATGACCAAGATGATAATTAGTCCATGACATAAATTTCTCTAACAAAACACCAGAAGCATTATGTAAGTCATGATAAATGGGCTTGTGTTGAAGGATTTAAAAAATCCTTGGTATTTATTTTTAAGTCACGATAAATGGGCTTTGAGCATTTGAAGGAATTAATTAGTTTTCTTGTGAATTTATGACTCAGTCTAAACATATATTTATACATATAATAGGGATATGTACAATACGTGACCTATGGACTCTTATATGTTATTCTATCGTGCACAACTACATTATCAAAATAGGTGTTATGTTTTTTAGTGCTCTGAAAGTTTTGAATGAAATGATTAGTTTTCTTGTGAACTTTATGACTTGGTCTAAACACATCTATACATTTACTAGGGATGTGTAAAATATGTACGCAATTACATTAGCATAGATATTATGTTTTTTAGTGCATTGATAGTTTTGAAGGAATTGATTAATTTTCTTGTGAACTTATGACTCTATGACTTAGTCTAAACATACATCTATGCATGTACTAGGGATGTGTACAATAAGTGATATACGTACTCTATATGTTTTTTTCCATTATACACAACTACATTATCAACATAGGTGTTATTGTCAAATAAGAAAGGAAAATTTAGTTTGCACATAGGTTTATGGGTTAATACATGTGAATGTAAGTTTTTTTGTCTCATTCAAGAAAAAGTCGACGAAGAACCAAATAAATTCAAGCATGATGCATGACTATACATTATATGTGGAGAATTCACAACAAGTGTGACTTTACATTATATGAGAGAATTCACAATACTCTTGTGAATTATTTAACCTCTTTGGTGCTATATAGAATATCAATAATTGATCATCATGCATTATTTGCATAGATATTTACTAACTGAAATGAAGATGATTAGGTTGAGTTTATTAACCAAAAGAGAGACAAAAGGGGAAGTGTCATGAAATATAAAAACCACTAGGGTTTGGACTAAAGAAAGTACACTTGTAGTTAGGATTTTAAAACATGAGATAAATTATGAAGAGCAATAGAGAAAGAGACAAAGTGATCAAACTCTGTAGTTTGATTGGTAAGGTTGTTGAAGAAGACTTAGTCATACCTTCAACCCATAGATCTGGTGTGGACATATAATAAAATAGTCTGTGGGCTAGTGATACTTGAACCCATGTGCACAAGCTCACAAAAAGATGCCTTGCTCTTCGAGTTCAACCCTAGGAAAAATTCATTTATGGATGACACTTGATAAAAAGAGATAACCATTTTCTCTTTTTCTTTCTACCACTAGTAGGTTCCTGCAAGTGCTTGTGCATTTCAAAAGATCCATTTATAAAGGACACAAGTTTCTCCTTACAAGATCTCGTACGTCTTGCATATATGAAATCCATGATTGAATGATATAAACCAATGAAAGACACATCTCAATGATATCAAGCAATGAAAGCACATCTCAATGATATCAAGCAATGAAAGACACCATTTTCGTCTATCCTCAACCTCTAGCCCAAATGATATAAAAAATCTACATTTTTTAGTAGTAGACGTATGAGTTTTACAAGAATCCGTTTTTTTGTATAGAAGAAGAAGAAGAAGTAATGGGTTGTCATCTCTAAGTAGGCCAATATGGGTATGAGATCAAATGGACATGCTTGCATAAATAAAAAATGTTGATACTAGAAGAGTCCCAAAAATGGTGCCGAGCTATAATGACAAAAGCTCCCATTTAATGAAAAATAAGATAATGATTTGCGTGGAATTTGAGATCAAACATCTAACTAATTGTTATCCCACATTTGACAATCACTATTGCTATATCATAGGATGGGATAGACAAAAGACAAACCTTGCGTGAGACGCAAAAGAAAGTATTGACTTGGCATTGCATATATGATATGGGTATATGTATAAGGGGACAAACTCGTGCCTGGCAATCATTGTTAAGCATATGATAGTTGTGCCACTTAAAGAAGATAAAACCATGTGCAAGACTCGAACCAAAATGTTTGACTTTTGGCATTGCATGTGTGATGTGTTGTGTGGTAAAGGAAAAACAAAAAAGGAAAAGCAAAAGCAAAGGGAAAGGAAAAGGAGGGAAAGGGAAAGGCTAAGAGAAGGTTGGAGGGCACCCAAGGGCCAAGTACGTGGCGGTCTTTTCGTTCCTGCGAAAACAATACGGAATACGCTTGACAACTTTCGTAAGTGACAAGGTATAGACTTGGGGACATCCATGTTAGTGCTCACACATCGACGACAAAACGATCGATCATTTAAAAATAATAGGAAGATTCAAAGCACTTGACATACAACTTGGACTTGGATAGGAATTGTGTGTATATATGTATAAGCATAAGAACACTAAATTTAGTGGTTGGTAGTAGAGAAGAAAACAACTACACATATATCAAGAGAGTGAGTCTCCAAATTTTCATATTAGGAGAGAGAGCAAGGATGTATCAGCGACAAACTACGGCGGTCGCCGAGCTAAACGAGTCGTGGATCTTCCGAGTGCCGACCATCCTTCACGATTCCGATTCCAATTCCGATCCCATCGGACATAGAAATACCGGGGCTGCTTCGGCCTCGTCATTCTCGCCCCGAGTGCTGTCCCTCGGGCCTCTCCAAGCCTACCTCGACCGGAAGCTTTACTATGACTCCCATCTCTACGCCACGCTCAGCCGCATCAAATCGCTAGCCTACCAGTTCATCTTGGTGGACCATCCGGCGTCCGACGCGGAGTTCAAATCCTTCCTCAACAACCTGCCCAATGGCTTCCATACCTACCTTCAATCCTTCTACTCACCCCACGATCTCATCCATGAGTATGGCAAAACCCTGCAGAAACAGAATGAGCTTAGTAGTAGTGCTGGTCCATCAAACCCAGGTCTTACTGCCATGGGATTATCATCTCCCACCACCAACAGCTGGTTAACCAGCCGTGCCGATCTCGCAGGCAAATACCAACCCTCTCAACTGATCGATCTCGAGCTCCTCATTACCCGCGATGCCTGCTTCCTCGCCGCCTTCCTCAAATCTCTCCTCCATGAAGTCTGGCCTTTCCTCAAGCTCAAGAAGCTTCAGCAACCACAACATGTCCGGAAACACATCTCAGATCTACTGAATAACCGAGTCTTCAGTAGCTCCAAATCCAACGCTCTTTACCTCGACAAACACATCCTGTCGCCCCACCTCGTGAAAGCCATCATGGAAGACATCCTCCTCATCCAGAACCAGATCCCGCTCGCCTTCGTCAAGCAGGCGGTGAAGATCGACGCAGGCTGCGAGACGGAGGAGGAGGCAGGGGAGCTGCTGGATCTCTACCTGGCGGCTCTCGCCTACAGGATGCTTCCCTTCTACAGATCCAAGGTGCAGGTGTTCGGCTGCATCAGGGAGATCGACACAGACAAGGCGCCGCATGTCCTGGATGTGATGCACTCCTTGATGGTCAGGAGCAGCAGTGGCGGAGAGAAGCAGTCATACGCCATCAATCTGCTTCCGAATCGTGCCTCTGCATCTGGTGGGGAGGCGGAGGCGGCGGCGGCGGCGAGTGGATTAGGTCAAGAAGACAGGAACTCAGTAGAAGCGACGACGGATCCGTACACGACGTTGGACAATCTGCCAGGTATAATCCAGCTGGTGGAGAGGGGGGTGTCCCTGGGAAGCTGCCATGGCAGCGTGAAGGAGCTGTCCTTCCGCCGCGGCAGGCTGGTGTTCCCAAGGATCCAGGTGGACGACAACACAGAGCGCCTGTTCAAGAACCTGATCGCGTACGAGAGCCATAGCCAGCGGAAGAAGAGCCACTACGACATAGTGTCGTACCTGCACTTCATGGACCTGCTCATCGACACGCCGGCGGACGTGGACAGGCTGGTGGAGAAGGGGGTAGTGAGCGTGAGCATAGACAGCAACGAGCAGGTGGCTCGGATGTTCAATCGGCTCTGCCGCAGGAGCCGATGCGTCTTCTCGCCGCACTACCTGTCGGTGGCTACGCGGCTCCACAACTACAGCAAGAGCCGGTGGAGGAGGAACTGGGCGGAGTTCTACAGCTCCAACCTGTCGCGCCCATGGCTCGTCGTCTCCTTCCTCGCCGCCATCGCGCTCTTCGTCATGACCTTCGTCATCATGTGGTACACCATCCTCCTCTACAACAAAGACGCAGAATCTGCTGCTCTCGATGCCTCCGGATCATACCTCATGTGACGCTGACGTCCAGTGACGGTGACCGTAACGGTAACGGTAACGGTAACGGTGACGGTGACGACATCATCCTTTGCTTGCTCTAAAGTTTGAAACATATACAATACATATATGTATGTACTCTTGCATTCTTCCTAACATCTCCTTCTGTCAAAAATAATACAAGGAATCTGGCGTGAATTATTATTTTTTATAGCAGTTCCAATCTTTCAATACACTAAAATAAAATACTTCTCTCTCTCTCTCTCTCTCCAATTTTTATATTTGACCTAATAGAATCTACCTACCTATCTTTCTCTCTCTTTTTATTTGTCTTGGTGAAAACACATCATTCGTATTTAGTACTAAATGTATGTAAAAAAGACCACTACAATGGTACCTACCACAACTCATCCACATGTTGACACTTGCATCAATTGCCAATTAACCTACCACAACTCATAGCACATGTTGAATCGATCACCATCAGACAATATGACATCAGACAAACACTCACATTGAGGAAGAACGATTCCAACTTGCTCCACATATAAACAGAACAGCAAACGCATGAGTATTCCCTTCAACTTCTGACGTAGATATGCTCTTTAACTCCATCCCTACCATCAAATACAAAACCATTGCGCATATCCCTATCAGGGTTTCATAGAAGGAAAAAAAGAAGATGGATGGTTTGATGAACCTAAAACTTGGGGTTCTCAGAAAGATCTCAAAACACCGTTGGGACAAGAGATATCAAGCCAAAACTATGATTAATTATCATTTACTCTTAATCGGGGTTATAAGAAGGTTTTATTACAAGCTCCTTGGAGCTAACTAAGATTAAGGAGAGTGAGAGGAGAGAGTTAGTAAATTAGGAAATCGAGGAATGAACCAAAATGAGGAGAAGTTCCGGGCCCATAAATAGACCAAGGGGTTGGTTCTTGGGCTACCCAAGCCCTTATGCCAAGAGTGGCTCTTGGGTTTCCCTAGCATTAGGCCAAGAATGGCCATTGAGGCTAGCCATTGGGGCTTACACTTGCACTATTTGTGGAGTAGTTCCAATTGGATTGCCCATTGGGATTGGGTTGTCCCAACCCAAGGTGGCACAGGGTTTAGGACTGAAATTGGGACTAGGATTGAGGCCCAACTTTAGTTGGGATTGGTGGCTACATGGGATTGTCCCAACCCAAACCTTGGGTGGGTTATCCTCATGCAAACTTCAATCGGGACTCTATGGGTATGTGCCAACTCGTTTTGGGGCTCCTTGATTCCCTCGTGACTTATTTTGGGGCTAGTTTTGAGTTGGCACTATGTAGGGACACCACAGATGAACTCTTGCACAACCTCCTCCTCAACTTTCTTCAAATTTGTATGGACATTGTGGGGCGTATATCTCTCACAATACAAATATAGATCATTTTCAATGAGGAACTCTTTTGGAAAATATGTTTGTTTTGTGAATAATATGTTTTTTCTCAACTAGAGAGAGAGAGAAAGAAAGGAAGGAAGAAAGAAATATTAATGTATTCTAAGGCCAACAATTGGCCCATGAGACAGTTGGTGTACAACAAAATAGGGTATTTACCCAATCATCAAAAAAAATAAAAATAGAACTTAAGCTAAAAGAGTTCTAGTATTGTACAAAAATATGTTATGGTGTAACATATTCGATAAAGGAAATGACTTTGTACTAAGCTTAGTTTCATTTCCATCCAAGCCTCTCAAAAAGAAGTGGGAGGTGTGGGCATCTGACACTACTCCTAAAACTATTCCTACCTACTAAAGTAGACGTGTAGGCATCTAATGGCCTACCATCTCCCAGTCGATCCAGCTCTCCACTGATCTAGTTTTCCACCGATCGGACTCCCGGCTTCTTCAACCGATCCGGGCCTAGCCGATCGGTCCTCATCCGATCCGACTCTTGTCTTATTCAGCGGATTCGGCCCATGTTGAGTTTGCTTCTCAACACTCCCCCTCAAGCTCAAGTTGAGGTTCCTCTTGCCCTACTAGTTCTTCGCCTTGGTACCTCCTGCTAGCTCGTCTCCTGGTTAGCGCTCCTCGACCAGTCCGGTCCCGCGCTCTTCGACCTCTTCGGTCATCTGCTCTGTAGGCCTTTATCAGCTCGCTCGCTATTGCGACATTGGCACCTCTTGACCCATCGGTTCTTCTGTATCAGCGTTGGGATAGACTACCCTCGACGCGCTTTTTCCAGCACTCGCTCTCCCTATGGCCTTTCTTGCCACAGTACCAGCATTCTGCGACGGATTTCCCATGCCGGTTCTTGTCGCCTCGACTCCCCCTGTTTCCGGTGGGTCTGGAATTGTTGTTGGCATCACTTCGATGTCTTCTTCCTTGATCCCGTCGGCCGCTCCCATTACGCACCGACTCGCCTCGTCCGCCACGACCACGGGGCCTATCTCCCTCCGTGTACAACATCTTGCTGTTGGCATGCGTGCTCGTCGGCGCACCCGCATGGTTCTCCTCTATAAGGAGCATCGACTGTAGTTCGAAAAACGACGGCATATTCTCCTGTGTACACACAGCAGTTCGGAATGCTCCAAACTTCGACACCAGTCCCCCGAGACAGATCTGCACCATCTCGCCTTCCTTGACGTTCACATCGATGGAGGCTAAGGAGTCACATATATCTTTGATCTTCGAGGTGTAATCAGCCACTGACAAATCGCATTGTTGTAGGTTGCTCAACTCCTTTTGGAGTTGAAGCTTCTTGGCTGTAGTGCTTGCGGCAAAATCTTCTTCAGATTTCCCCAAGCATCTTTCGGCGTTTTTGCACCCCGAATGTAGCTTAGGAGCTATTCCCCACACAAGACGCGAAGTAGTACAGTACTTTGTTCACCGACTGTTCCCACGCCGGGAAATCTCTGTGTGTCGATTCGGGTGCTGTGTCATTTGCTCCGTCGACATAGCTCTAGTAACCGTGCCCGAGCAGGTACTGGTGCATCTTGTAGGACCAAGACGCGTAGTGGTTTCTGTCGAGCTTCTCGGTAGGAAGCGAGCTAGCCATGCCTCTATCCATCGGTTTTACCTGTTCTTCTTGGTTAGTTTCCCTTTCAAGCTATGTCGGCTGCAAAGGTTCTCAACCCTCGCACTCTGATACCATGTGAAGAATAGCGTGCGGATGCAATAGGAAATCGAACACAGAAAATATGCTGGTTTAATGGAGAGCTTGTATATGCATAGTACGCGGGAGAGACAGAGACAGAGACAGAGATAGAGACAGAGACAGAGACAGAGAGAACACACAAGAAAACCTCGATTAAAAAATAATACTCAATTTGTACATAGGACGTGCTCAGTGAGCACTTTTATACAAGTCCATATGGACTGACAAAAGTACTAACACGTACTTCAATGCTCATAACTGAGCTCTACGCTAACTCCCAAAGGAATATCTTTCCAACGGCCTCGTGGTTTACGCACCGCTATGGCTTCTCGTTACGCACCGGTTTGCGTACTGGTTTACGCACTGGTCCGGCCTAACCGATCGGCCCCAACCGATCTGATTCTCGGCTTGCACAGTCGATCCGGCCAATGTTAAGCTTGTATCTCAATAATATGTATGTGAACATAATATGCAATTGCGATATTAACCTCGTACGCATACGACACGAATCACATATAAAATATTATGTCAAATGAGGTATTGATCTCATACACATATGAATTTTTTTTATACAACCAATCCGTTACCACTACAACATCATTGAATCAATAAAGAAAAAACATATTGACTATACATGATTAGATTGGGAGAAGAAAGAATAGAAATAAAAAACAAGAAAGAGTTACCAAAGTTCCTTTGTTGATCGTTATCTGGATCAAGGTCAACCACACGTTGATCGATCACCATCCATCAAGAAGTCAACAAAAACCAACAAAAGAAACATGAGCTCTGATACCAACTGTTAGAGCTTAGCTACTAATGTAAGAATATGATAAGGATAAAAGATAGAAAATAAGAAAGGAGAGAGAGAAAGAAGTGTGTTGATCCACCCGACTAGACCTAAGCGAAGGGATCAAGATGAACTCGAGCCTCGATCGACGTCCCATACCACCGCCATGGTGTTGAGGGGGCGTCGAGGCATACCTGGTGCTGGCGTGCTCGCTACAAGAGTTGACCCACCAGACTGTTAGAGTCTCAACATAGTAGATAATGTGTCAAATGAGGGTAGCTAGGCCTCATCTTTATAGCCAGACCTAAGGCCCCCATGCAAGTTCACACTTGGCCTATTGGGTTGTCTCAATCCCGAGGATTAAAAGTAATCCTCCCCTTCTTTACACTCTTGTTTAACCCTCACACTTTATCCATGTGTATAGAATACTACGGTAAATTCTCACCACGGGATATTATATGTTCATGCTCGTAACAATCCCACTTTCTATCGACATGTGCTTAACTTGTCCATTGACAACACCTTTGTTAGCATGTCTAATCCGTTGTCGTCTGTATGGACCTTTACCAGAGTAAAGTCCCTTTCTTCTACCCTCTCTCTCAGCCACTGATATCTCCGCTAGATGTGCTTAGTTCTCGAGTGGTAGGCGACATTCTTTGAAAGGTGGATGGCACTCCTGCCTTATTCCTACATCACTGATGAAGTCTCACATCTAGATGATTTCCTTGTCGACTTTCACCGTGGTCATGTATTCAGCTTCTATGGTCGATAAAGCTAGAGCCTTTTGCAACCTCGACTACCATGAAATGGCTCCCCTTACAAACATCATCACGTATCCGGATGTTGATCGGCTGGTATTTGCATCAGCCGACACGTCAGAATCCGTGAACCCTTTCAACATGGGATTACCTGAACCAAATTGGAGACACACACTAGAGGTGCCTTTCAGGAATCGAAGTATCCCTTTTATTGCAGCCCAATGCTCTTTTCTGGGATTACTCATTAATCAGTTGCCGACTCCGACTGCATATGTGATGTTCAACCGAGAACAAACCATTGCGTACATCAGGCTTCCAACAGTTGCGGCATAGGGAATCTTATTCATATCAGGTTTCTCCACTTTCATCTTCGGACGTTGATTTCTATTAAGTTTGCAGTTTGTCGGTATAGGTTCTCTTCCTAACACGAGGTGCTGAGAGTCACCACTAGATTCTCCCAGTTCTCCGGTAGGGTGCACAATAGTAGGATGCCCTGCATTGTATCTCCAAGGGGAAACTTACTTGTAGCAAGTTGATTCACATACCCCATGAATTTGCTCGACTATGCTTTCCCCATCCCTATATTTCAGCCTCGCGTCAATCCGACTCATTCCTATCCGTGTTGTAATCCGACACCTTCTTCTTCCCTTTTTCTTTGCGCGTAAACCGTCTCCTAGGCTTCCTGCGCAAGGAATGCACGGCCGAGTCTCCACTACTCACCGGCTCTTCATCGGACTAGTCGAACCAACTCAGTCGTACATCCGGTCTGCTTGACCGAAATGAAATCGGACTCTCTTCGCGGGTCCCGATTTCAGGCTCAACCGGAGGCACCTCGGCCTCACTGACCTCATCATCAAAACTCAGATTGGAGGTGAGATCCGGAGTCGGAGGCAAGTACCAGGACGCGGACTCGTCAAACACAACATCACGGCTCACGCGCGCTTGTTTGCTGCGAGGGTTATAACACTTATAACCCTTCTACTCATCCGAGTAGCCGACCAAGATACACTTCTCGACTTTCGCGTCCAACTTCCTCCGTTTCTCCTTTAATACATGGACATACGCAATGCTACCGAAAACTCTCAAGTGTCGTAGATTCGGCTTCCTTCCGAAGTACTGCTCATGCACCGACACTTTGTCTCTGATCCGATTCTGGATGTATACTACGGTTCGTACCGCCTCGGCCCAATAGAACTTGGGCAAGTTCTTCTCCTCTAGCATTGCCCATGCCGCTTCTACAATTGACCGGTTCTTCCTCTCGGCCAGACCGTTTTGCTCCGGCGTGTATCTACAACTGAATTCGCGTCGAATTCCCATCTGTCGCAGATAGCCATTGAATTGACCGGGAAAAGTATTCTTTTCCACCATCCGACCGCAAGCACTTGATCTTCCGTCCTGTTTCCGTTTCCACGAACCCGTTGAGGTCCCGGAAACAGTTGAAGACTTCACTCTTCTTCTCGATGAGATAGCTCCACGTGTGCTGCGTATAGTCGTCGATGAAGGAGACAAAATATTGACTCCCGCCAAGACTAACATTCTGTGTCGGCCCCCATACATCGGAATGTATCAAGTCGAGCTTGTTCTGGCTACGATTATGCTTGTTAGGGAAAGGAAGTCGGTGTTGCTTCTCGAGTTGGCAGGTTTCACAAATTCTAGCCTTCCGGCCACTAAATTTGGGCAATCCGAACACCACCTGTTTCGATCGCCGTTGATATTTGACATGGCCTATCCACTTGTGCCATAAGTCGATATCCAACTCGACTTTTTGTCCTTTCGCGAATATTGCGGTGCCACCGTCACTAGAGTCGAGGATAAACATCCTCCTGTCTCTGCGCCCTTGCGCAATAACTCGGCCTTCTTCTTCGATGAATCACCCAAGATGCGTGAACCGGACTTGCATCCCCTGGTCGACGATCTACCCGACCGACACCAAATTCTTCGTGATTGTGGGGACGTGCAACACGTTCATAAGTTTCCCTTTCTACCCGACATGGCTCAAGGGAACTTCACCAACATTCACCATCGGATGCGGAGTGTCGTCTCCGATTGCAACTACTCCCGGTTGCATCGGTTTTTCTAGGTACGGGAACCACTCCTGTGACACGTCATGTGATTTGAAGCACCGGAGACAACGTACCACACCTCGTCTGATTTCCGGGTGGACATCTTCATCGAGTTCGCTTCGTGTCTCGTCACGAAGGCAGACCCTTTTTCGGCTTTTTCGGACCCTGCGGCGTAGTGCGATCGCTGCCAATTTCCTTTGTCGGTTTATCCGGAGCCTAATCTGGATCCGGTCCTCTCTGAATCGACGCGCTTCTACCAGTACTCGCTCTCCTTGTGGCCTTTCTTGCCACAGTACCAACATTCTACAATGGATTTCCCTTCCCAGTTCTTGTCGCCTCGACTCCCCCTATTTCCGGAGGGTCTGGAATTGTTGCCGGCATCACTTTGGTGCCTTCGTCCTTGATCTCATCGGCCGCCTCCATTGCGCACCGACTCGCCTCGTTCGCCATGACCACAGGGCCTATCTCCCTCCGTGTACAACATCTTGCTATCGGCATGTGTGCTCGTCGACGCACCTGCGTGGTTCTCCTCTATAAAGAGCATCGACTGTAGGTCGAAAAACAATGGCGTATTCTCTCATGTACACACAGCAGTTCAGAATGCTCCGAACTTCGGTGCCAATCCCCCGAGATAGATCTGCACCATCTCGCCTTCCTCAACGTTCACATCGATGGAGGCTAAGGAGTCACATATATCTTTGATCTTCGAGGTGTAATCAGCCACTTACAAATCACGTCGTCATAGGTTGCTCAACTCCTTTTGGAGTTGAAGCTTCCTGGTTGTAGTGCTTGCGGTGAAAATCTTCTTCAGATTTCCCCAAGCATCTTTTGGCGTTTTTGCATCCCGAATGTAGCTTAGGAGATGTTCCCCACACAAGACGTGAAGCAGTACAGTACTCTGCTCGCTGACTGTTCCCACACCAGGAAATCTCTGTGTGTCGATTCGGGTGCTGTGTCATTTGCTCTATCGACATAGCTCTAGTAATCGTGCTCGAGCAGGTACTAGTGCATCTTGTAGGACCAAGACGTGTAGTTGTTTCTGTCGAGCTTCTCCATCGAAAGCGAGCTAGCCATGCCTCTATCCATCGGTTTTACCTGTTCTTCTTGGTTAGTTTCCCTTTCAAGCTATGTCAACTGCAAAGGTTCTCAACCCTCGCGCTCTGATACCATGTGAAGAAAAACATGCGGAAGCGATAGGAAATCGAACACAAAAAATACGCAGGTTTAATGGAGAGCTCGTATATGCATAGTAAGCGGGAGAGATAGAGACAGAGACAGAGAACACACAAGAAAACCTCGATTCAAAATAATACTCAATCTGTACATAGGATGTGCTCAGTGAGCACTTTTATACAAGTCCATACAGACTGACAGAATTACTGACACGTACTTCAATGCTCATAACTGAGCTCTACGCTAACTCCCAAAATATATTCCTATGCGGAATATCTTTCCAACGGCCTCGCGGTTTACGCACCACTATGGCTTCTCGTTACGCACTAGTTTGCATACTGGTTTACGCACCCGTTTTACGCACCGGTCCGGCCTAACCGATCGGCCCCAACCGATCCGGCCACTGTTGAGCTTGTATCTCAACAACTTGTAACAGCCGCTTGAACCATATTGCCTCGCATGTAGCGACGGTGGCTCCTCGGTACTCTGTGTCGGTGCTCGACAAGGCCACTGTTGACTGCTTTTTGCTTCTCGACGCTACCGCCATGCTCCCGAGAGAAAACATAAACCCTACTGTCGCTCGCCGATTCGTGGCGTCTCCAGCCCAATCGGCATCACTATGTCCGACTAGTTGTTCGGCTATACCGTGTCAATATAGCAGTCCTTGATCCTTCATGCCGCTCACATATCTCAATATTTGGTGCGCGCACTGAAGATGCACTATTGACAATTCTGACATGAACTGACTTATTAGCCCGAGTGGATAACTGAGGTTCGAGCGGGTGATAGTTAAGAGTATCAGGCTTCCGACTATCAATCGGAACTGTGTCGGATCATATGCCTTTCTACCCTATCCGGGTGAACAACGAAGAGTTCAACTTTGAAACCATTGCGTGATTTTGGAGTTCCAAGTTCGTGGGGCTTGTTTTGAGACCATAAAGCAACTTCTTTAGCCGACAGACTGCCGACTTGTTCAACTTTGACCGAAATCCAGGGGGTTGGACAATAAATACCTGTTCTTCAAGGTCGTATTAAATAAACACATTCTTGACATCCATCTGGTGGTGATGCCACCCCCTTTCCGCTGCTACCGCCAGCACCATGCAAACTGTCGTAATCTTCGCCACTAGCGCAAAGGTCTCATCGTAGTTGATGCCGTGTTACAACGCGTTGGTGTGTCCGTGCTTCTGTCCTTAACAGTAGCCCTTGGCCACCAGTGAGGCCTTGTACCAATTGACAGAGCAGTCAACATTGTGCTTTACCTTGTACACCCATTTGCATCTGATCGGCTTGCAATGTCAGGGAGGATCCACTAGGTCCCATGTTTCATTGACAACTCATGCCCACATTTCTTCCTCCATGGTTGTTTGCCAATTGGCATCATGTGCCGCCTCTGAGTAGCTCTCTCGGCTCGCCTATTTCCACCGCCTTTGTCATGTACTCATAATGATGTGCCATGTACTCATTGTACCAATACCCGAGGACAGGGTTCTTCTGGCTAGTTGATTGGTGCAACCTTTCGTTGGCCGTCTCTAAGGTTCTGTTGGCTGATTCTGACCTCAGCTCAGGAGGTTTGTCTTCGCTCATGCTTTCGTCGGTGTCACTCTGATCCGATGTGCCTTCAGGATTGTCGTGCTTTAGAATCTTCTTCCCTTTTTCTTTGTGTGTAAACTATCTCCTCGGTTTTTGACGCGATGTTGTGGAGGATTCTGGCCACAAGGAGAAAGCTCACCGACCGCGTGTGAACAAGAGAGTACACGGGTGCATGTGAATGAGGTCTTATGTATCACCAATTGTAAATATTGAAGTATTAATAAGTACAAGGTAGAGTATTTTAATAGGTACTTTTATCATCCCACAAAAAGAGGGGAATGAGAGCGTGTGATAGTAGAAAATTGTGAGGAAATCTCTAACAAAAGCAGGTGTAATAACAACCTGATGTAATGTCAACCCTCTCACCCCTTGGATCTATAAAAGGGAGGGAAAGTGTCTGTTGCAGGGATCATCATTTTAGGAGGGGAAGGTGTTGTTGGTTTAGGTTCTCAAATGCCTAAAGGTTTCTGTTCTTCTTGTTCGGTTAGGTGGAGTGGGGCCACTACTTGTGTAGGTAGCCCATGTGCTCTCGACCAAAGGCTCAATTGTGTTTGTGGGTGTGGGTGTGTGTGTGCAGAGCTCGAAGCTCTAATTATGGCACAAGGCTGACTTTGTATTCTTTCTCAACATTAATTGATTCCTTATCATTGTTGTATCTAATGCTCTTACTGTTGATCTACCCTCTTTGTGTTATTAGTCAATTCTCTGCATTCGTGTCCGGAAGGGCTCCGTCCTTCTCTGTTCGTTCTGCATTTACCCATTGTGTAGGAGAGCATGTGTCCTCGTCTTCTAGAATCCGGTGGCAGAGACGGATCAGATATAGGTTCTACAAGTTCGTGCGCTCCCTAAGTACTCTGGCAACCGAACCGGGTAAGAGACTCCAAGCTTGGTGTTCATGACAGGTAGCCACTCATTATCAGGCTCGTAGGTTTGAGACCCCAGTGGTCTTGCTCGGGCCGACGTGCAAGCCGTGGATATCAACGACACCTTTGGTGAACCTGACGTCAAAATGGCGGGGAAGGAGTTCCAAGATGAGAGGCGGTGAGTTGGCTGAGGCGATGGCAGTGGCCGTTGATCGCTTGCCGAATGCTTGAGAGAGCTCCGTTGGCCTCGATAGGGCCATAGAAACTATACTTGGCACGACGGGCCGATTTAATGGGAAGGATGTCACGATTTATTTGGAGGACTATAAGGTCAAGATGCTCATGAGGGACATCCCTGAAGAAAGACGGTTGAACAGGTTCGTCAAGGTTGTAACACCGAGTATCCATGCTGAGGTGCTCAAGATACAAGCAGCCCACCGCAACTAGATAGAGTTTGAGGAACAACTCCTCGAAAGATACAGGCTTGATGATTCACTCTAGATGTCGAAGAGGGAGTTCATGGAATGGGTCGAACTTCCCGAAAAGGGAAGAAACAAGACGATGATTTTCCAGGATTTTGAGATGCGGTTTGCTTAGCTCTCGGTGCTGGACAAGACCATGCTCAACACTCTAGGAGCTAGCAAAGATGGTTGCGTGACCTCTAGATTGCTTAGGCCGAGCTTGAGGAGCTTGAGGACTGTTACCCATAGGAGTGTACGGGGCGATATAAGGGTGGAACACTATAAAGTTCTTGTTGTGTATGTGTAATGTACATGAAGTGTGTGAGAATGAGTATGTTTATGAACACATGCACAGTTAGGTGCATGTGACAAGAATGTAACGATCATCTTTTCGTAACGGTCATATTATTAACCGTTACATTATGTACTATATAAACCCCCTATGGGGCATGTAATGATATACATTTTTCCCTCTCATTTTTGGTGTGTGCCTTTGTTTCTCTCTCTCTCTCTCTCTCATAACCCCCTTGGGAGGGGAGTGGAGCCATTCTTGGCTTCACCCCCCATCCATTAACATTGGCACACCCTACAACCGACCCTCCCTTGAGAGGAAGTCTCTCTCTCTCTCTTTCCCTATTCCATCCATTCCCTTTGTTTCTTCAACTCGTGCACCGAACATCTCCATCTCCATATCCATTGACTATGTTGTTGTGCCATTTCATAGTGAAAGACACCGGAATGAGTTTGCTCCCATTGATACCTAATCTCTACTTCGACTAGCACTTGATCTGCAATAGTGGGTTCTTTTACACTATATGCTTCCCAAGAAAGCTACAAAGAAAATGGCAGCATCATCATACAAACTAGGTTACAAGTCAATTATATACTAACTGATCTAGGGCAACTACACTTTATGCTATTTACATAAATAGTCTAATCTAGTTTGTCTAACGAGGTATTGTGAATATGTGTATTATATTACCGTATTCAACACTCCCCCATAATGGGCGTATTACAAAACAAATATGTACAAGAATAAACTAAAAAAATGTTGATATAACAAAGAGACGATGATATGCTATCAACCGAATTTTGCACTCTTGTGCTACTCCGAAATAGATAGAGCCGAAAGTTACCTCTGTGCTTGATTCGACCAGGACAAAGTCTTCATTATGCTCAAGTTGAGCCAAAAGTTACGCCCATTAGCTACCGAATTGACCGAAATGGTCGGCCAAAAGACACTTCGTCATCACGTCCACAACATTGTCGGTTGTAGAAACCTTCTCCAAGCCGAGCTTTCATTTGGTGACACAATCCTAAACAAAATGGTATCAAACTTTGATGTGCTTCAAGGCATTGTGGTGTACCGGTTCTTCACTAGTGCTACTTCTCCTTGACTGTCGTTGAAGATGACTAGAGCCGAATTTAGGCTAGCTTGCCGAAACATGTAGGCTAGACAACCGAGCCATAGTGCTTCTTTCTCCGCGTCGGATGTAGCTACATATCTGGCTTCGGTCGTCGAAGTAGCCATGCACTCCTGGAGTTTTGACCTCCATGAGATTGCTCATGGCCAAATTGGAAGAGGTATCTGGATGTCAACTTTCCGCTATCCAAACAGCCGCCAAGTCTGAGTCGGTGTACCCAACTACGTCCAAATTTTTGTTTGGTACAAAAAGGAGTCAAGATCTTCTGTGCCCACTAAATATCTGAAGATATGTTTCGTGGTAGCCTAGACTAAGTGTGCATGAATCTGCCAACGACTCTGTTACCGTACGAGATGTACGGGTGATTGATAAGTGTGATAAGTAAGGGTGAAAGATGTAATGCATTGATATGTATGTGTAATGTTATACGATTATGAGTGTGAATGTAAGTGTGAGTGTGGTGGATACAAAGAGGTGTGAGTGAGTGACTAGGTGTGAATGCCCAAGGGGCTTGCACCCTTGTGTATCTACCTTTTTGTAACTATTTAACCCCTTATGGGGTATGAATGAATAGAATGATCATTTCCCCCCTCAATCTCTCTCTTGTCATTTCTCTCTCTCTTCCCTCCCCCTTAACGTTGAAACCCCTTAGGAGGGGGGTGGAGCCATTCTAGGCACCACCCCCCACCCCACAATGTTTCTCAATGCTTGTCGTCTCTCTCACCACCAATCCTATAACACTCATCATCCTCATCCAACACACCATCTCCATCACCAATCATCATTACCATTAACCCTAACCCTAAAACCTAGGTGCATACGGTACCAACTTCATATGATCCCCCTCTGGACTGGAAATCTCTTTGAGATACCTGAAGGTTGACAATCAATGGAGTTGAAGCAGATGGGGACGATTGCATGTTGAATCACTCTAAGATTCATAGGATGTAGTCGGCCTGAGACAGAAAAAGTTGTCTTTGTGCATGATGTCGAGTAATCTTCATCCCGAGAATGTGTCAGACAGGACCTAGGTCCATCATGGAAAATTTCAACGAGAATTGCCGAACAAGTTTGACAAGCTCTTTAGCATGTCAGCCAGAGAGCAACATATCATCCACATAGAGGATGAGGAAGATGGATGATCCCTCTTGTGCGTCTTTCGAATAGTGGCAATGGCCCTCATCACTCTAAGAAAATCCGACCAATTGAATAAAATCATCGAATTTTCTATACCATTGCCTTGGTGCCTTCTGGAGGCCATAAAGAATATTCTTGAGTCGGCGGACTAGATGTTGTTGGCCTAGTGATGTGAAGCCTTTCGACTGCTCCATATAGATTTCTTCATCTAAGTCACCGTGAAGGAAGGTCGTCTTCGATAAGCTCCAAATTCTCAACGGCGATGACTCCGAGTAATAACCAAACTACGGGTGAAAACATTTCTTTAAAGTCGATCCTATATTCTTGCCAAAAAGCCCTTTGCTACTAACCGGCTCTTATATTTGGGACTTGCCGAGTCAAATGTCTCCTTGAGTTGAAAGACCCATTTGCATGGTAATGCATGTCGATTCGTCGACAATTCTACTGGATCCCAGATCCGATTTTCCTTAATGGAATTCATCTCCAATTCCATAGCTAATCACCAATTAATCGAGTCGGCACTTGCCAAAACTTCTTCATATGTCATTAGCTCACCTAAATTAATAAAGAAGAGCATGGGATAGTGTTGTCCGCCGGAATAGTAACCGACGGACAAAAGCGTAGGAATAAGAAATTATATAAGAGCATAACGCATGTAACGATTCACGCTGGAAGCGTGAACGGCTAATTAGACCCTGCAAATATAAAGGGTAGAAAACCTCTGATGGAGGTGCATGTAATTTTGGGAATGTAAAGAAACGCCTGATAATAGAATTCTATCTTCTCTGATCTTCTATGTATAGCTACGGCTAATTCAGTGTGTGTGTCTTGAATACTTAAGCGTTTGAGTGTGTAGTATAACCCCTGATAGGGATTTGGTTGTAGCCGTCTCCCCGTAT
This sequence comes from Azolla caroliniana, assembly GCF_043228905.1. NCBI lineage: Eukaryota > Viridiplantae > Streptophyta > Polypodiopsida > Salviniales > Salviniaceae > Azolla > Azolla caroliniana. The sequence continues at coordinate 10,118,217 of NW_028230444.1, read as the reverse complement.
ACGCTGATAGGTTACAGGGGTTCTTCCCTTACGCATTACACTTAAACCCCTGTTCGTTGTTCCACACCCACTTTGAGGTCTAGGTCGAAGGACTGACCGCGGACCGTGTTCCTAAACGGCAACACTTTTGGCACGCTTGGTGATCTGTGTTTTCTCACAGACGAGCAGCAACGAATGGATGTTTAGCCGCAGACGACCCAAAGAACCAACACTACAAGACCAGCCAATAACAAGGTCTATCACACGCCAGGCAGAAGAACGTGCACAGCAAAAGTCGCGCCTTAGCGACCTCAGTACTACCTGCCGTGAGTGCAAAGGGGATTCTTCGCTCCCCACCAAATACCTCGATGAGACGCGGGGACCACGCTGACCACAGCCACCCTGTGGTCTTTCTCGACCCGTCGTAGCTCCCACTACGAAACCGGCGTCGCCACTCATATTCGCATGTTCCTGAACGTCTGGAATGCGAACCACATGGCGCAGAATCTCTCTGAGACGGTGGCACACCAGTCGAAAATGACGGAGTTTTGATTAACACTAGATGGGCGTGCGGCGTTTTGGCATTCACAGATGGATTTACCAGCCATAACAACCTTCGATCAGCTACAGTCCGCTTTCTTGCGATTCTTCCATCAAAGGGTTCCACAACGCAAGATTCTCAGGCAGTTTTATACAATTAAGCAACTACCGACTGAGACGATAGTGGACTTCAGCTTATGGTTCCAAAATTTACGACGGAAACTGGAACGAAGCCCCGCGGAGGAAGAGGCTCGGGAAACATTTCTGGCAGCTTTACGCCGGCCCATCCGGGCAACGCTCAACAACAATAGCGTGAAAGGGGAAACAACAGATATGGTAATTGAATGAGCATTACAGCTCGAGCTGGATGACGAGGAGGAAAGGTTTTCTATGTCCTCCTTACGGCAAGCGTTACCTCAGGATGAGGAACGCCAATTTCGTCAAGCAATCCAGTGCACGATTTGCTTGAACTCGGGGCATTCCACAGTGGAGTGCAATATGCGGATCCACTGCCCAATCTGCCACTTGAAGGCTCACACAGTCGACCAATGCGAGTACAATATGTTAAACAGAGCCACTCTCGCAGTCCGGAACATGGACACACAGCGTCAACCGCACCGGGCTGAACAAAGGAGGCAAGAAGAACAACTCCGGTATAAGGATCGCAACCCGCAGGAGGACCGGTACAACCGGAATCGCCAGAATCACAACGATTCCGAGGAGGACGACCCAGAGGACGAGGATTATCGTGCACATCCGAATTACGCCAAAGGGGGTCGGCGCTACGAGAATCAATGGCCGACAAACAAATGGGGTGGCTTCAATGGCTATCGGGGTAAGCCACGACAATATAGGGATCACCGGCGTTACGACGAAAGCTCGGGGGATGAGCGGCACCAGGAACAACGACGGGACCAACAGCAGCCCCCGCGTACATTCCGACAAACGAGGCTGGACCGCGAAGAGCAAGTAGCACTCGGAGAGCGGCACACACCATCTGGAGCCGAGAAGGGAGAATCAAGCATCCATTGTTTTATTTGTCAACAACCCGGACATTATGCGACGCAATGCCCAACATGCAAGGGAAAGGGGCCCGATGTCAATACGATTACGGCGGAGGTGCAACAAGTCACGACACGCCAGCAAACAAAAATGGCGGATTGGGTTGCGCAAGACGAGGTACGCCGACAAGCCCAAGCGTGGGTGGAAAAAGCAAACGCGACCAATACGGAACGTATGCGGTAGGAGTCCGCGAACACAATGGAGCGAACCGAGGACGAAAGACCGGGTCGAGACCCCATCTGGCAAGCGTTAACAGGCTGTGAAATAACGTTAACCGTGGAAAAACTGCTATAGCTAGTTCCACGCTTCCGCCAGACCATGGAAGAACGGGTGACGGGCATACCCGGGGCAAGTGTCGCCACAAACCTGACAGACGTCAGCGATGGACCGTTGGTGGTGGATCAGCACAACCCGGCTATTACAGTAATATTGCATGGACAGGAAGTTCCTGGATGTGTAATCAGCGGCAGCTCAGGTGTCAATGTAATTAGCGCAAAAACTTACGAGCAGTTAGGCATTTCCAAATGGGAGGCGTGTCCATTTTGGCTCCGCATGGTAGATACCCGCTCAGTGCGCCCGTTGGGGTTAATTCGCAAAATAGGCATCATCGTGGGCGGACACCGCTTCGACATCTCGGCGGTTGTCCTTGCTTTGGACACCCCAAGAACGTACCTAGTGCTTTTGGGCAGACCATGGCTTCGGACAGCAAATATCAAGCAAAGCTAGCAACACGAGTGTATCAGTTTCCGGCATGGACGCACCAAGGTTCGCGTACCTACGGAAGGCAGCACGCCACAACCTAAGGGTATAACACCATTATACGCAGAGGACATAAATATGCTAGCTGGGGTGGAGGATGCAGAATTGGAGGCGTACCTCGACGAACACCCTCAGATTATACCGTTGTTCGACATAGATGTCATCACAACCACGACAGAATATGCCACGGCCACTGGTCCCCACAACGAGCCTTACGAACCAAACCCAAAGTCCATATTAGAACTCAGCAGAGCACGAGCAGCATTCAAAAGGGAAATGGAGATTTCACGACGAGTCACCGCTTCTGCTCTCGAAGAAGTAAATGTGGGTACAGAATCGAAGCCCCGGTTCCTCTCCATCGCAAAGGAATTAAGGCCGGACCAAAGAATCATGATGATTGCACTACTCACGGAATATAAAGATGTGTTCGCGTGGGCTCATGAGGACATGAAGGGGTTAGATCCCAAGTTCTATCAGCATAAGATCAATTTAGCAACTGACGCGAAACCCGTTCAGCAGCGCCGCTACTGCATGAACCCCAATTACGCAACCCGCGTGAAAGAAGAAATTGACAACCTCCTGAAGGCGGGGTTCATACGATCAGTTCAACAAGCGACATGGTTTAGCCCGATAGTGGTCGTCCCAAAGAAAAATGGCAAAATACGGGTATGCGTAGATTACCGAAAATTAAACGTCGTAACCATTACGGACGCATTTCCCTTACCCTTCACCGATAGCGTGTTGGACACCGTCACAGGCCATGAGATGTACAGTTTCTTAGATGGCTTCAGTGGCTATAACTAGGTACGCATGCATCCCGAGGACCAGGAGAAGACGGCATTTGTCATGGACTGGGGAGTATATGTAGCAGTCGTCATGATGTTCGGGCTAAAGACAGCGTCGGCAACATTTCAACGAACGATTACGGAGATCTTTGGGGAATACATTCCGGCGTTCATGCAAGTTTTTCTAGACGACTTTGCGGTATATGGGAAAACAATAGACCATTTTACGCACTTACGACTGTGCCTGGAACGTTGCCGCACCGCACGCTTAAGCCTGAATCCCGCGAAATGTGCCTTCGGCGTGACCAGCGGGACTCTCCTAGGCCATATAGTCAGCAAGGAGGGAATAGCGGTCGACCCAAACAAGATCTCTGTGATTACGCAAGCTAAAACTCCGACAAACGCCAAATCGCTTAGCCGGTTTTTAGGGAAAATACGGTGGCATAGTCGGATGATACGGTATTTGGCGGACTTCGCCACGCCGCTACACGCTGTCGTACATCGGACTCCCTTCTAATGGACTGTAACGGAGGATAAGGCCTATGAGGCACTTAAGATAATGCTCACACAGGCTCCCGTCGTACAACCACAAGTTTGGGCGAAGCCATTCCACGTGTTCGTCGACGCCTCAGACGTAGCAATAGGAAGCGCACTAATGCAGCTCACCGAACCAAACTGGTACAGGCCAATATACTACGCAAGTCGTAAATTGTCAGCAGCAGAGCGTAACTATTCCACAACAGAGTGGGAGGCGCTAGGGATGATCTATAGCATCAATAAATTCCGACACTATTTATTAGGAAGGAAATTCACGTTCCACGTGGATCATTCGGCATTATTGTATTTGGTGGAGAAACAAGCCCTGCCAGGGAAATTGGCGCAGTGAATGCTGCTGCTGTAGGAATTCGATTTCGTAATTCAGCACCGACCAAGGACGCAACACGCAGTGGCGGATTTTTTGAGCAGACTCAAGAATGGAGAAACAGTACAGTATAGAAACAGTAGTGACACTTGTAGAAAAAACGGAATCCACCTTTCTGGACCGGTGGCTTATGGAAATGACATACTTTTTAAATACAGGACTACCTCCACCACAATTACGCACGGACGAGAAGAAACGACTAGCCATCCGAAGCCGTCACTTCTGCCTCGTCGAAGGAATTTTATATCACAAAGGAAGTGATGGCATTTGGCGATGTGGGGTCCGCCAGGATGAGAAGGAAGCAGTTTTACGGGAGGCACACTATGGCACGGTAGGTGGCCATTACGCGAGCGACGTGATAGCCCGGAAAGTATGGCAGGCGGGCTTATGGTGGCCAATAATGCAGAAGGATGCATCCGAGTATTGTAGGAAGTGTGATTTGTGTCAACAGATGGGTCAGCCCGTGGAGGACGCAAGGATGCCACACCAGCCCGTATTACCGCTAGACCCCTTCCAAAAGTGGGGATTGGATTTTGTTGGGCCCTTCACACCAGCGGCGGCCCGTACGGGCAATAAATCCATATTCGTAGCCATGGATTACTGCACCAAATGGGTAGAAGCAAAGGCACTACGTGAAAATACGGCGGCCGTCACAGCCAAATTCCTTTACGAGCACATTTGGTGCTGGTTCGGCTGTCCGATTGAGGTCATCAGTGACTAGGGGAGTCACTTTCTCAATACGGTGGTTCAGGAACTAACACATTGTTACGCTGTAGTCCACAAGAAGAGCACGCCATATTATCCGCAAGCGAATGGATTAGCAAAATCCACCAACAAGACATTACAGACCATTTTGAAGAAAACCGTCAATGAAAATAGAACGGACTGGGATACCAAACTACAGAGTGCGTTATGGGCGTACAGAACTAGTTACAAAACAAGCATACAGTCAACACCGTTCCGACTAGCATTTGGACTGGAGGCTGTGATGCCGGTCGAATTTCAGGTACCTAGTTTGCGCATTCAGGTACGAAACCGATTATCAGAAGCCAAGTCGGAGGAGGTACGGCTCTACCAGCTCCTCGAACTAGGGGAAAAACGCGTCCACACCATGGCTGTGTTGGAACAGGAACAACGACGGCGTAAAGCATTTGTGGATCGACATTGGAACGCAAGGGAAAAGGAGTTCGTTATGGGCCGAGCGGTGCTAGTTTTTCAAACGCGCATGGGCCATATGTCGGGGAAGTTACGTTTCCACTGGACTGGGCCCATACTAGATAATTGGAGCGGAACAAGGCACGTTCCAACTAGGAACGCTAGCTGGAGAAGTAGTACGGCAAAAGGTGAATGGGTTTCAGCTCAAACCTTACCTGGGCCCTACGCCACCTAACCCATTCACCGCTGAACGGGACAGAGCCGGAGAACCCGCAGCATAAAATAGACAGCCCATTTGTACTATAATGTAAAAATAGGTTGTAAATAACCGTTACGAAAAAATAAAATAAAAAAAATAAATAAGGAAAAAGGAGAAGATAGCGACTATTAAAACGACTAAAGGCATGCACAAACTCCTAGTTCAAGAACACACGGCACCACGATGGCTCACCGCCCAATGAACCCTAAGCCACAAAAAGAAGGAAACAGAAGATTTTCTGCACAAAGCAGAAACCCATCTTCTAGCTATCAGCGCTCCCATCGCTCCTCCCCCTCACCTTCTTCCCCATCCTATCTCAGAGCTCCAACTCACCACAACCACCCGTCTCCTACCCACGAACCTACTCTGGCGATGCCGATCTTCATCTCTACTGCCCTACGCCGATGGCTCGTGGAGAAACACCTGGATGGTTACATCCGGGTCGCAGAAGCACCTCCACACCCCGACGCTATGGACATTGCCAGGAAGCTTAACATCGACACGGTCACCAACTCTTCCAACCGGAAGAAGTTGGACATATCCTCACTAGGCGAACGACATTTCGAAATACCTCCTACAGAGGCGCTGCAACGGTATTTTGGGCCATATTCCTCCTCCGCCAAGGCCTATAGAACAAAACAGATTTCGGATCCCTTCTTCCGTGAAGTTGCCAAGTTCCTGCTAGAAGTCGGCTGCATACATGTCAACGCATATGGGATGTCTAAGCAGAAGGCGGGCATCATTATCGATACCTTTGAAGGGCGTGTCGTTGACTGGGGGGTCATCACAGGGCCAGTGTTAAGGGAAGGCTTGCATGCATACCAAGCAGGCAAAAAGCTCAGGCCGATCATCCAACAATACCTGAAGGTACTATTTCCACCCCGAGGCCTGCCAACACCACAGCCCAGCCAAACCACGGCCCCACCCCGATCCGCGAAACGCAGGTTAGCGGAGTTATCGGCCCCAAAGTGGGAAGAGGAACCCCAACCGGCCCAGCCAGACCCAAGGACAACACCTCCTACCGACCAACCGGACACACGGACAACGCAGGAGGAACAGCCGAGACGCTCCATGGAAGCAGCCCCCAGAACCAGACACCGAAACACGGCGGGAAAGCCCCAGACCAAAACGGCGCAAATTGGACAGGAAAGATGGGCGGGGGTTGGTAAAAAACGCCCCCACGGCGACGGAGACACCGATCGAAGGCGAAGGCTCCGAAGCAACGGAACCGAATACCACCTTTGAAATCATCTGAGAGCCACGACCAATTATTACGACCCAGTCCCAACGAGGGAAAGCCGTATTTACGGCGGAAAGCGAGGTCTTGGCATATCCGGATATCCCGGATACGGCCCACAAGTTCAGCGCCCTCTTTCAATTCGGTACTTCTTTTGAGCTCATGGAGTTCCTGGCAACACAACAGGTCAAAGCCACCCAACGAATGGCCGAGGAGCATGCGGAACACCAGATGATCGAGCGTGCCCTAACACAAACAACGGAGAGCGACAATGAGGACCAGCTAGCCAGGGTCGGCAGACAGAGGAACGCCGGGGTACGCCGAGTGGGGATGGAGATACCGCCCTTAAACACGGCCCTAGTCGAAGTTCATCGGGAACTGGCAAAGGTCAGCACGGGTGCCAAGGAGATGGCCATAAAAAATAAGAATGTCTGGAAGAAGGTTAAACTGACCGAGGCCGAACTACAAAAAGCCAACGCACGCATTGCGGAGTTGGAAGCTCACGCGACTACGACGCAACACGCAACCCCACCACCGAACCACGACATCGACGCTCTAAAAGAAGAAATCGAGGCTCAAACCACCATCGTCTCAAAAGCAAAAAGGGCCGTGCAGCTAGCGGAATCAGAAATTGATCGCCTTCGAGCAGAACTACGCCAATCCTCAGACAGAGAAAAGGAGATACGGGCTAACGGACGGAAGGCAATAAAAACTCTTGAAGAGAAACTAGTTACGGAGGTAGCTCAGCACATCCGGACAAAGGACGACAACGCACAATTACGAGAGGACGCGAAGAAATCGGAGGCGGCAATAGCGGGACTTCGGGCCTTATTAGAAACAAAGAAGGTATGGTTCGATGAGCAGTTGGTGGTCGAACAAGACAGAAGGCATCAGCTCGAAATCCGCCTAAACAATGAGATGGGGAAATTAGAAGAACAACATGCAAAAGAATCCCAGCTGTGGGCGGGCCTGAAGGCCACGTATGAGGAGGCGGCAGCGGTTAAACAGTAGGAAATCGCAAATCTCCAGAAGTCGATGGAAGACGCACGCAACCGCTACCACGCCATCACAGATAACATGCGGATCCTTCTCCAAACAAATCGGGAGAGGTTCACAGCGCAATTGAAAACGGCGCTGGACAAAGGATGGATGGCGTGGGCAACCCAAGCAGCGGAATTGCATGTGTATCGTGTGGACTGGGAGAACCGGCGAAAAGACGGTCGAGGTTTCTATAAACTAAATGAGGAGAGCATTGCGACCGTACGGGAGGACCTAGCGCAAGACTATCGTGCGCTAGCAGACCAACACTCCAAAGAACTCACACAGCTCTTAGATGATTTTGGTGAAAGTCAGGAGGAGCTATTTCACCATATCACACAAGCCAGCAACACGCACACAAACGAGGAATCCATCGCGACGCCAATTCTGGGCACAGCCGAAGAAGAGGAACCTCAGGCCTGATCACCAGAGATGACAACAATGGACAATAGCGGGGACCGATGAGCGGAGTTCCCCACAGGACCAGACAGTGAAACCACGACCCAACAAGAGGTCCAGCCGCACGAGCCCACACTATCATCAGACCACGCGGAGAACGGTGCGGACCAGGCGAAATCTCCGCCCCACTCCCAGGAACACACAAAAACGGCCAACACCACAGAGGACGTAACAATAGAGGCAGAGCCACAGCCGACTGCAAGCACGACAACGGCGGAGCCCAACCCACTAACTCAAGAAGAGCCCATCGTACCCGGACCACCCACACACGGCGAGGGCGACTGCAGGAGAAACCAGCCCAACCAAATAGAGGAGCCACACCACGATGCACCTACGGTCCCTACATCACCTCCAGGTGAGGACACCACAGCAGAGCCGAACATCCGGCCCATTTTGGAAGAAGATTAACGGGATGGGTCCGACGTGCCAGGGCACTGTCCCACAGGCGTGCCAAGTGTTGTCCGGCGGAATAGTAACCGACGGACAAAAGCGTAGGAATAAGAAATTATATAAGAGCATAACGCATGTAACGGTTCACGCAGGAAGCGTGAACGGCTAATTAGACCCTGCACATATAAAGGGCAGAAAACCTCTGATGAAGGTGCGTGTAATTTTGGGAATGTAAAGAAACGCCTGATAATAGAATTCTATCTTTTCTGATCTTCTGTGTATAGCTACAGCTAATTCAGTGTGTGTGTCTTGAATACTTAAGAGTTTGAGTGCGTAGTATAACCCTTGATAGGGATTCGGTTGTAGCCATCTCCCCGTATACGTTGATAGGTTACAGGGGTTCTTCCCTTACGCATTACACTTAAACCCCTATTCGTTGTTCCACACCCACTTTGAGGTCTACGTCGAAGGATTGACCGTGGACCGTGTTCCTAAACAGCAACAGATAGTACCTCTCTGGTGGTTGAGGCAATTTTTTAGATCTTCTTAGGACAACTGGGCTCGCCGAATCACCACTGATGATCGTCTCCTCAGTTACAGTCTATCCACCTTCTGGATCGCAACTTAAGTGTCTTGCTCAAACAACTTGTTCTGAAGTGTTGGCTGTAGTCATACTTTGATCCATAGGGGCAACTTTCCATGTGGTCGCTCTTGTGTTTTGCATTGAGCCATCGTAAGGGCTCAACACGTCCGCGAATGTGACTCTTCTTGATTCAATAGGACAATTGGTTGGCTTATGCATTTCCGACTCATTGAACACAATGTCCGAACTTCAGACGATTTGTCAACTCTTCGGGTCCCAAAGTCGGTACCTAAAATTGTTGTTAGGTTCATAGGTTCATATCTGAGAAAAACACATTTTCTCGACCTCTGTCCAAGCTTTTGGTGTTCATCTTTTGGTACAAACGCATATGCTTCACGACCGAAAATCTGCAAGTTTCCATAATTTGGTTCCTTGCCGGTCCAGAGCTCTTGCGAAATCTTCAGTTCAAGAGGTTTACTTAGAGACATATTGATGATATGTACAACATTAAGTAGTGCCTTGGCCCAGAAGCCATTCGAGAGTTTGGAATGGTGCAACATAGCAACAATTCACTTCTGAATTGTTCTGTCCATACTTTCTATGATTCCATTCTGCTCGGACTGTGTGGAGCCATAAATTCATGTCAAATGCCGCGTTGTCAGCAAAAGTTGACAAATTCATCTGGCTTGTATTCTCCTCTATTGTCCGACCATAGGCATTTGAGCTTTTCGTTAGTCTAATTCTCGACCATGGCAAGCTGTTGGCCGGGCAGGACGGCCAAAGGTGTGAAAAGGGACAGAAGGCCAAGTATAGGTCAGAACCAAATCGGGAAAAAGACAAACAAGTGGAGCTAGCCGATAACCGAGTAGGGTGGAATGATAAAGCCTAAACAATTAATGATTTGTAACATTTTGTAATCGACCTTGCTTCCCATAAATAGGAAGCAAAGATTCTTATATAAGTATGTGTGATTGAGAGGAGGGCATGACTATATTGATAAACGAGAGAACTGTACAGACAGGTGCGCATGTTCTGAGAGAGTCGAGAGTCATAACCGATAGTCGATCAATTTTCCTTGTAATAGTTCTGTATCATTAATATAATTCTGTGCTCATGGGGAAACCCTATGTTTTATCTCTAAAGTCTCTAAGTGTATTATTCTTACTATGAAATTGTGTGCATGCCTCATTGGGAGCCGATTTGGCAGAAATCCATACCCTGCACCCCTTTTGGGCCTCGAAGCGATCATCTGTATTGACAAGTTTCGTCTGGAGCAGACGGTTGGGGGCTATCTCTAGTGTGAGATACCTAGGTAACATCTACATAGAGCTACCTCATGTCACGAATCCAACTAAGTACAGTGTTGGCGTGACATTCCGAAACCTACCTCTCCTTCCTACCACAATACCTTGATTCGGTTATGTTGGGAATCAACGCTTCGATTCACCTTCACCACTCGGCCACAACCGAGTAATCGCGGATCAATGCAGCAGAAAATAGGAACCAAACGGAGAACCACAACGAGTACACAGGGATTAACGTGGAAAACCCTAGATGGGAAAAACCACGGGAGTACAAGACTCCAAACAACACTATACAAAGAGAAGTATACAATGACGAGCTCCAAGGCGACGACCTTGAGCTCGCTGTCCTCGCCACAGGCGGCGGAAATACACAGAGGCGTCGTCCTCTTTCTCTCTCGCGCTCTATCTCTCTCTCTCTCACGGCTGCTCCCTCTTCACTCCTCTTGAGTGGAAAAACAGAAAAATGATCAGCAACACTAAAACAGTTTGCCCTAAGTCATATTTATACATATATGACTTTGGGGCTATTTACAACTATAGCCTCAGGGGCCCATAGCAGACATATTCACGGATATGTCCCTGCATTCGGATCGCTCTCCGGGTACATTCGTCATCCGGCTCCGAAGTCGGGGTCTTCCTCATCCGGTTCCGAAACCGAAACCGGGCTTGTCGGCATTCATCTCCGAAATCCGACCATCCCATCCGAAGGGACCGTAATTCCAACAAACTCCCCCTTCACTTCGGCATGGGATGTCTTTCCAATCCGATCCTCTTCCGGCATGCTTCCAGCTTGTCGGGTGTGAGCACCTTGGTCAGCATATCCGACCCATTCTCGTCCGTGTGGATCTTTGTCAGCACGAACTGCTTGTCTTCTATCCTTTCCCGGATCCAGTGATATCTTCGCTGGATGTGCTTCGTCCGGGAGTGATAGGCCGCGTTCTTCGCAAGGTGGATTGCACTCTGACTGTCGCAGTAGAGTCGGTACTCCTCCTGCCGGATACCGAGCTCTCTAATGAAGTCCTTCATCCATATTATTTCCTTGCCGGCTTCAACAGCTGCCATGTACTCCGCCTCCGTGGTTGACAACGCAACCGTCTTCTGCAGCCTCGACTGCCACGAAACAGCTCCCCCTGCATACGTCATCACATACCCTGATGTGGACCGGCTGGTATCTGCATCAGCCGACATATCCGAATCGGTGAAGCCGTCGAGTTCGGGCTTACCGGAGCCGAATCGGAGGCACACGTTTGCCGTGCCCTTCAGGTATCGGAGTATCCACTTGGCCGCGTTCCAATGCTCTTTGCCGGGATTGCTCATGTACCGGCTCACCACTCCGACTGCATATCCTATGTCCGGTCTCGTACACACCATGGCGTACATCAAGCTCCCGACGGCTGAGGCATATGGCACTTTCATCATATCCTCCTTTTCAGCCTTTGTCTTGGGACTTTGCTTGCTGGACAGCTTGCAGTTTGCCGGGAGGGTCGATCCGACCGGTCTTGCTTCCGACATGTTGAACCGGTGAAGCACCTTCGTCACGTACTTCTCCTGTGACAGCCACAACTGCTTCTTCTTCCGGTCCCGGATGATGTGCATCCCTAGTATTTGTCTCGCCGGACCCAGGTCCTTCATTGAGAAGGTTCGGTGAAGAGCCTTCTTCAGCATCCGTATCTTGACCTGGTCCCGTCCGACGATCAACATGTCGTCCACGTACAGGAGGAGTATTAGAAAGTCTCCTCCTTCGAACTTCTTCACAAACACGCAGTGGTCGGACTGCGTTTTGAGGTACCCTTCGTCGGTCATGAAGGAGTCGAACTTCCGGTACCATTGCCAGGGAGCCTGCTTCAGTCCGTAAAGGCTCTTCTTCAATCGGCATACCAGGTGCTCCTTCCCTTTCTTCTCGAATCCTTCCGGTTGCTGCATGTAGATCTCTTCATCGAGGTCACCGTGAAGGAATGCCGTCTTCACGTCCATCTGTTCTACCTCGAGGTCCATGCTTGCCGCTATGCTCAGCACCGTCCGGATGGAGGTCATCTTCACTACCGGGGCAAATATCTCGTCGAAGTCGACGCCCTTCTTCTGCTGAAACCCCTTCACCACGATCCTGGCTTTGTATCTCGGGGGGTTTCCGGCATCTCCCGGTTTCAGCTTGAACACCCACTTGTTTCGAAGTGCCCGCTTTCCTTTCGGCAACTCCACAGGTTCATATGTGTGGTTCTCATGCAGGGAATCCATCTCGTCCTGCATGGCACTCAACCACCTGCGGCTCTGGGTGTCATGCTTCGCTTCTTCAAAGCTCTCCGGCTCCCCCTCGTCGGTTAGCAACACGTGCTCTGGTTCCGGAAATCTCCGGGGGGCCCTTCTCTCTCTTAGAGGATATCTCCGTTCGGGAGCTTCGGTAACCGGTTCTTCCGATTCTTCTTCTTCATCCGAATCCATTTCGGGATCGGGGCCGGTTCCGGTATCATTTTCATCTTCTTCGGCCGGTTCTGTTTCTTCACCGTCTTCGGCCGGATCCTCGAGTGCTAACCGGTCCCTTGCCGGTCGGGACTGCTCCTCGTAGAGTTGATCCTCACCGGTCGACTTGGAGCTCTTCATCTTCTTCTCCGACTCCCAGTCGGCGAGTGTCTTGTCCTCCATGAAGATGATGTCTCGACTCCTGAATATCTTCTTGTCGACCGGGTCCCATACTCGGTAGCCGAACTCGTCGTCGCCGTAACCGAGGAATATGCATGGCCGGGTCTTTGGATCTAGCTTTCCTCTCCGGTCCTTTGCCACATGCACGTATGCGAGACACCCGAACACCTTCAGATGCCGGTAGGATACTTCCCTACCGGTCCACACTCTCTGCGGCGTGTCTCCGTCCAAAGGTACTGAGGGTGATCTATTTATCACATATGTCGCCGTCGACATTGCCTCAGCCCAAAATCCCTTGGGTAATTTCGCATGCGCCAGCATACTCCGGACCCTCTCCATTATGGTCCGGTTCATCCTCTCGGCCAGCCCGTTCAGTTCCGGCGTCTTCGGCACAGTAAACTCGAGCCGGATTCCCTTCGAGCGACAATACTCCTGGAACTGCCCCCGGTATTCCCCTCCGTTATCCGCTCGTATCGCTTTCAGCTTCTTGCCGGATTCTCTTTCCACTCTCGCGTGGAGTTCTTTGAAGACGCACAACACTTGGTCCTTTGTCTTCATCGGTGCCGTCCACAGTTTTCGGCTATGATCATCGATGAATGTTACGAAGTACTGGGCTCCGCCATGTGACTTCGTCTCTACCTGACACACGTCAGTGTGCACCAACTCCAATGGTGCGCTACGTCTCGTCGGTGGCCTTGAGTGGAAGGAGGTTCGGTTCTGCTTACCGGCCAGGCAATCGGTGCACTTCTCCAGGTGCACATGCTTCACTGGGATGAGGTTGTCTTCTGCAAGCCTCTTCATCCCCTTCTCACTCATGTGGCACAGTCTTTTGTGCCACAGCTCACCGGCAGTGTCGGCTGCCACATTCAACTCTTCCGGACATAGCCGGGCATTCATAAGGTACAGTGTGTTGTCTTTCCGGGCCCGAGCCACTATCAGGCTCCCCTTGCTGAACTTCATTACGCCGTTCCGGATGCTACCTGTGTAGCCTTCATCGTCTAGCCTCCCGGCCGAAATCAGGTTCAATCGAACCTCCGGAACGTGTCGAACATCCTTCAACAGCATTTTGCATCCGGTCGGGGTTGTCAACCACACGTCTCCTATGCCGGCAATCCGGCACGTACCTTCATTTCCCATCCGAACACAGCCATGCTCACCGGCTGTGTAGGATGAGAAGTATCTTCTCTCCGGGGTCAGGTGGAACGATGCTCCGGAATCGACCACCCAGGTCGTCTCATCGCCGGCAACGTTTAGCTCACCTTCTTCGGTGATGAGCATGATTTCTTCCTCACTTGCCGCGAGTGCCGTTGTTCCTTTCCGGTCCTGCCCTCGCCGATCCGAACCTCTCCGGTCCGTGGCTCCCCGGTATGCACCGTTTCTCTCCGGTGACTTCTTCGAGTCGGTGTCGTCGGCTCCGTTGTCTTTTCGGTAATGCCGACAGTTCTTTCGGAAATGCCCCGGCTTCCCACAGTGGAAGCATGTGGGTCTTCCTCTTGACTGCGACCGGGTCCCCGACTTCTCCCGTCTTTGCGGACTCCGGTTCCATTGTCTTCCCCGATCCGATTCGGTAAGCAGCGCCTTCGAGTCGGAGGCCGGTTCTTTATCTCTCCGACGCGCTTCTTCGTTCAAAATACTTGTCTTTACCGTTTGCAAGGACAAGTTATCTTCTGTGCAGGAGGTGCTGAGAGTCACCACCAAGTTCTCCCAGCTTTCCGGCAATGTACACATCAGGATGATGGCTTGCATTGCATCCTCCAACGGGAACTTGATCGCCGCAAGCTGATTCACGAATCCCATGAACGTGCTTACGTGTTCCACCATACTCTCGCCGTCCCGGTACTTGAGATTCACTATCTTCCTCATCAGGGAGGTCCGGTTCAACGCATTCTTCCTCTCGTAGAGGCCCGACAGCTTCTTCCACATCTCATGTGCGTTGGTGTCGTTCGCCACATGTTGTAGGACGCTTACATCGACATATTGTCGGATCGTCGCTACGGCTTTCCGGTTCAGGAGTTTCCACTCCGACTCAAGTACCCCTTTCGGTATTTCCGACCTGTCAATCGGTTCGTACAGGTCCCGAACAATCAGAAGATCCTCCATCTTGATCTTCCAGTCGGCGTAATTCTGCGCAGTCAGCACCATCATCCCCGGCTGCCCGCTGCCGCCGCCTTCCATTTTCTGCAGCAACCCGCTCTGATACCAGATTGTTGGGAATCAACGCTTCGATTCACCTTCACCACTCGGCCACAACCGAGTAATCGCGGATCAATGCAGCAGAAAATAGGAACCAAACGGAGAACCACAACGAGTACACAGGGATTAACGTGGAAAACCCTAGATGGGAAAAACCACGGGAGTACAAGACTCCAAACAACACTATACAAAGAGAAGTATACAATGACGAGCTCCAAGGCGACGACCTTGAGCTCGCTGTCCTCGCCACAGGCGGCGGAAATACACAGAGGTGTCGTCCTCTTCCTCTCTCGCGCTCTATCTCTCTCTCTCTCACGGCTGCTCCCTCTTCACTCCTCTTGAGTGGAAAAACAGAAAAATGATCAGCAACACTAAAACAGTTTGCCCTAAGTCATATTTATACATATATGACTTTGGGGCTATTTACAACTATAGCCTCAGGGGCCCATAGCAGACATATTCACGGATATGTCCCTGCATTCGGATCGCTCTCCGGGTACATTCGTCATCCGGCTCCGAAGTCGGGGTCTTCCTCATCCGGTTCCGAAACCGAAACCGGGCTTGTCGGCATTCATCTCCGACATCCGACCATCCCATCCGAAGGGACCGTAATTCCAACAGGTTACTCATGAGTGGTAACCAACAACCTGTTCCTCTAGAGGGGAGTAACACGAGCCATTCTATGAAAATCGTGAGCACACGATCTTTTTGTTCGAGTGGGATATGCCCACACCTTCTAAATCACATCGTTGATGATTGTGGCAAAGTACAATGCCCCGTCAACAGACCGATGTGGCATCGAACCAAAGACATCCAAATGGACTAAATTGAGTGTAAATTCGAGTTTCTCAGCTCTTTGTTGAGATGTGAGGCTATGGCTTGCTTGCCATACTGGCAATGCTCGCAAAATTGATGGTTGGAGAAGGAGATCTTAGGGATGTAGTCGGCTCTGGATAGATGTGTGATGCCAACTTTGTTCAGGTGACCGAGTCAACCATGGCATAGGGACAATACAGGAATATCTACCAAGAATAGGTCACCCTTTCTAAGGTGACATATAGTGGGTACAATGAGTGTACCTTCGGCCCCCGACCAAGCAGGAGGTTCCATTTATTGAGTGTTCACCCTCTTGACGAGAAGTTGGCACGGATGCCTACTTTGTCGAGTTGTCCCACTGAAATTAGCAGCCATGTCAGTTCTGGGACATGTCGGACATTGTCTAGTACTAGAGTAGAGCCACTCGGAAGGTTAATTTCTAGTGTTCCAAACTCGATTATGGCGCAATGCTATGAGTTTCCGATTCAAACTAAGCCACAATGCTAAGCCGAATATTGCTGAAATTGAGATCAGTGCGGGGTCACATGCTCTGAATCGAGAATGTAGTTGGTGGCTTCTTCGGTCATATGTAAAACTTCTAATTCGACCATATTCTCGATCACCAAAATGTTCGGGTCGTTGGATAGAATTTCGGGTAAGGAGCTGACAAAGTTTACCTCCTCTTGCCAGTGGATCTAATGTTTGAGCTTTCTTGTTCTTGACTTTGAGGGCATGGCATTTGACCTTGCTGTGTCCAGGTTTCTTGCAGTAATTGCATATTCGGGTGTCCTTGGATTTACTTCAACCTCTCGCATTGGTCGGTTGTCGAGAAGAACTTCTGCCTTCACTGTTCGGTTGGTCAGCTGAACTTTGCAACATGAAAGCATCATTTTCTGAATCCTATGTGAATGTTTTTCTCTGAGCAACTTCAGATAGAATGAAGCTCGTGATCTCAGAGTATTTGACGGTCATAACTAATGCATTACACACAATCATGAAAAAAGTTTCCCATGTTGGGGGAGACTACTCATTAACAAGAGAGCTTTCAAATCGTCATCCCCTGGGCAGAAATTTGCAAATTGATGCTTTCGTATTCGTTAATATGTGCCTGAACCAAATTGGATTCTGTCATCAGAAGATTGTAAAGGTGCCGGATAAGATAAGTCTTCCTGGTGGCCACCTTCTTTTTGTATGTGTCAGACAATGTCTTCCATAACTAGTATGTAGCCGGACATGACTGCACTGTATAATACACCGTTTCGGATAAGTGCATCTGAATGGTGGCATGAGCAATTCAATCTAATTTCATCCACTCATTTGACTTGTATTCATCTAGAGACGATTCATTTTCGATTGGGTTGATCTGAGCCATCATGATTAGGTAATCTTGCATTTGCTCCTTCCAAAAGTGGAAGTTTGTCGTCGAACTTCGTGAGACTCATCTCTGACGAGCAAGATGTGGAGGCCATATTTATCAAGAGTCGACAGGTCAGAAGTCTTGCTCAAAGTTACTGCAATCAATAGAAAGGGTACAACCATCTAGTTTACCCAAAGTTTGATCTAGCTGAATTGAATACAAACTAAGTCGATTGGTTTGAGGTTTTGCTTTATGTGTCTATGATCAAGAAGAAGATACAATCATATGGTTTATCTGAAATATGATCTAGTCGAATTCGCCACAAACTTGACAAAGGGGTGTCTCTTTCTCTCATGAACTGTGCGTTTATAATCAAGCAATCTTGACGAACTTCATCAGGAACAAAAGAAGATTAGCAGTGAAAATGAACCTCCAGCTCTGATACCAAATGTTGGAGTTGAGTTGTCTTAGATTAAACAGCAATATGATGATCTTGTCTGGAACACTAGTACACACTATGTACATGAGGTAATAAAAGACAAATATCAATGGAAGCTTGAACAAGAAACATAGAGGGGTAAAAGCATGCGAGTGGAAACACTATTATAGCTAGTTAGCTACTAAAATGGCCACAGCTAATTAGCTATTTGTTTAGCTAGCTTTTTGTGGGAAAATCATAAGGATGGTTTACGAAATTTTATGTTTTACTAGTAAAATACATATCATTTAATTCATGAGAATACTCAAATATTTGAACTTTAGTTTCTGACGTTCAAATTCTTGATAATCCTAAGTTCGAGTTTGAAATCCAAACTGATGGAGTACTCTGAGCATGAACGCAGACGAAGCTCCCGCAATAGCACAAAAACTCTAAGATCAACATTGCACCTTCAGAGCTACAACACACGAGCAAGTCGATCGTCGTCCAGGTATGTATCAGTTACATATTAAAAAAACTTATTTTTCCTTTCTGATAAATGCCTGTAACTTTGGTGCCTGTTCATCTTTCCCAAAAATCGAATAGGGCGAAGTCGTTGGAGTCCCAAACAAGGATATCTCGAAGATCAGGGTGTAGCAGCAGGTGTGTTTCGGATTGATAGAATTTCGTAGTACGGTTGATTTTTTCCTTTAGTGATGATTAGGGTTTGTGTTTCCCTGAAGTGGTTTAGGGTTTCTGATTACAAGTTTTTGGTTACAAATTTCTAATTACTATGGCAATGTGTTGTAATTTTGCACCAATTCTCATGACAAATTCTGATTAGGGTTTCTGTTTTTTTAAGTGGTTGATTTTTTATACATGTTGAAAAGGACAGATTATAAATTTCAAATTACTGTCTCAAAGTGTCGTAATTTTGCACCAAATTCACATTAAAAATTTTGTTTTTGCACCAATTTTGATTATTGATTTTCTATTTCAGGTGGCTCGTTCCTCCCTATCCTAGAGTGCTTAACTTCACAAACTTTTGCGAGACAAAGGAGGACTTTCACAACATATATGGTATGTCGCTCGAGGGTATTGACCCTGTTGTTCTAACAGATAGATTGATTAGTGATGTAGATTGGATGTCAGTATATAAAGTGCCTAGAGTGAAAGGCAAGGTCAAGCTCAAGCATGTACAATTGGACCTGTACGACGACTGCATGAGACTGCACCAGAAAGTACATCAAGAGATCCTGATCAACAACGAGTTGTCTGTTTCATTTGCCAGAGCTTTTGCATACGAGTATTGCAAAACAACGAAGGAATCTCGTGACCCTGAAATGTACATGGTAGCTTGGGCAATTTATAGTGAGGCATCGATAGAAAGTTGTCAGAAGATGGGGAGCTTGCAACAAAAACTAGCAAGTATTTTTAGCATGGTAGTTGATGATGCAATTGTCGACTCCCAACAAACCCGCAAGTATATGCCACTCCAACACACAATGAAAGTCAATGTCGATGAGACAGGTGAGACATTGCTTAGCTATATGCTAAAAAATGTCCATGAATCTTGTGAGACATTGGATTTTTTTAAGACTGATTTAGAGAAAGCAACATTGGTTGCTGCGATGGAGAGCAAAGTCATTTTGGCAGTTACAACAATTAGAAATAAGATTCGGGTACCTATTGTTTTGCTAGTATGTAATATGTTATAAATAACTTGTACATGAAAATGTGCTACTGAGGCATTATCTGGAACAGGTTGCTCAACATGAACTTGAAATTGAGGGGTCGCTGGATCCCCAGCGGAAAATTCAACTGCAGACAGAGATTCAGGTTCTTTCAATGAACCTAGACCTTCTAGGTGTAAATACCGTCGTTAATTACAATTTGGACAAGCTACAAGTAAGTTAATGATTCTTGTTTCTTGTTGTTGTATCTTCCTCATTAAGGAATAATTAATCAGTAAATTTCTCGGCTACATTGAAGGAACAATACTCCCGTCAAGAACAGGTAGTTAGCTGCCTTAAGAAGCAGCTACATTTTGCGGAGGGGATGGTAAGGAGTAGACAATAATTGGACCTGAACATTCTTGCTCCCTTACCAAATGAAGGAGAACCAGGAAACGATATATTGACTGTTCAAGCACGTTGCATCGCTTGTGGATTACGTGTAGAGGACAAATCTACTACTCTATTGGTTCACCTACAACCATGCCAGCACACATACCATATCATTTGTTTTCAATATGCCTGTCGCATTGCTGCATTCTGTTTGGGGGATTGTAGTACAACTCTCCCAGATGAGTGGAAAAAACACACAGGTAAATTTGCTACTTGTGATCATAGTATAGCTAATTAGTTCCATCTTTGCTAATTAGGTAAGCTGTATAAAGTGTGGAAACTATTTAGCTGTTATGGTTGTAGTGTAGTAGCTAATTACCTAACATGTTAATTAGCTAAGTGGTAGCTAATTAGCTACTACCATACTTTAGCTGAGTAGCTAATTATCTAAGTGGTAGCCAATTAGCTACTACCATAGTTTAGTTGAGTAACTAAGTAGCTAAGTGGTAGCTAATTAGCTACTACCATAGTTGAATACAATAGCTAATTATCTACTACCACAGTTTAGTTGAGTAACTAATTAGCTAAGTGGTAGTTAATTAGCTACTACAATACTTTAGCTCAGTAGCTAATTAGCTACTACCATACTTTAGTACAATAGCTAATTAGCTAAGTGGTAGCTAATTAGCTACTACCATACTTTAGCTAAGTGGCTAATTCGCTAAGTGATAGCTAATTAGCTACTACCATAGTTTAGTACAGTAGCTAATTAGCTAAGTGGGAGCTAATTAGCTACTACCATACTTTAGTTATAGTGGCTAATTAACTAGTACCATACTTTAGTACAATAGCTAATTAGCTAAGTGATAGCTAATTAGCTACTACCATACTTTAGCTGAGTAGCTAATTAGCTAAGTGGTAGCTAATTAGCTACTACCATAGTTTAGTACGGTAGTTAAATAGCTAAGTGGTAGCTAATTAGCTAGTACCATACTTTAGTTATAGTGGCTAATTAGCTACTACCATACTTTAGTACAATAGCTAATTAGCTACCACTTAGCTAATTTGCCACTACCATACTTTAGTTGAGTAGCTAATTAGCTACTACCATAGTTTAGTAAAGTAGTTAATTAGCTACTACCATACTTTAGTTATAGTGGCTAATTAGCTAGTACCATACTTTAGTTGAGTAGCTAATTAGCTAACTGGTAGCTAAATAGCTACTACCATACTTTAGTAGAGTAGCTAATTAGTTGCTGCCATATTGACAAAGAGTAGCTAATTAGCTAATGTCATAGTGTAGAAGAATAGCTAGTTAGCTAAGATGTAGCTAATTAGCGACCATGTTGTTGTAGAATCTTGTGGATTAAGGAGGGTGCATGAGGTGTCTAGTATTGATGACACTGCAACCGATGAGGAGATAGTTGCCAATGTGGCTGAAAGTAAGAGTCTTGCTATCACATCTCCTTCAGATAAGCTCCACCCTATTCTTTTAGAAAATGGTACTAAATTAGGCAACGATGTGAAAAGCCATGAAATATTGGAAACAACATGTAAATCTGAGGTTCACAACAATAGTGTTTTTGAACACTTGATGCAACATTTCTTCGAATCCCAAAACCTTGATTCCACCCCACTTAGCCCAACTACTAATAATGTCCAAATTGATCCCACTGTACTGGAAAAGCTAGCGCAAGACACGGCTGATGTGCAAGCCGCTGCTGAGGTGATGGAAAGGTTGTCGGAGGAGGACACACTTGCGCAATGGGTCAAAGAAGCAAGGCTAAATGGGCAACCGGCTAGAAAAAGGCTAAAGAAGGGGCCACGATCGGGGACAAGACCAGTTACTCGATCAAGGGGCTCTTGAATTGGAGAGAAATACTTATTAGTGGGATAGGATTGTTAGCGATTTACTATGATCTATTTGGACAAGTAAAACCTCAGATTGGTTGTCCATATGGCTCAAGAGGCTTCTGAAGGATCTGTGAGTGGAGGTGTCTGGCTCAACGACAATCTATTGCAACAACCTCAGCAACATCCAGTGGGCAAAGAACCTCATCTTTCACACCCGGACTAAGCACATCGACGTGCACTACCACCTTGTCCGTGAGCTTGTTCTCTCCGGTGAAGTGGAACTGTCGCATGTTCTGACGGATTGGCAAATAGCCGATATCTTCACCAAACCCCTCGGCTTAGACAAATTGCAGCAATTTTCCGGTGCTTTGGGTGTGCAGTACCTCGATATGCCGAACTTCACGGGGAGGGGTGAAAGGAGGAATGAGAAAGAAGATCGAGCCGAATCGGAAACCGATTCCGACTTCCGCCCGACTGAAGAAGTCGGACTGCACGGGATGGCTAAAGAAGTCGGAGCCACCGTAACGGAGAGCCGAAGCCGAAGCCAACCAAAAAAGGGGGAGGCAAAGCCGGGAAGACTAAGACACGGACATGGTCTGATGTCATGAAGGCTCTGAAGATTGAGGATGAATTGGAGACAACCAATTTGGACAAGAGCTAGACCGAATCGAAGGCAGCCGATTCTGAAGAAGAGTTCAATTCAGAGGAGCCGAATCAACTGAAGGCCAAACAGACGAGAAGGCATCGAAAGCTGCACCGACACGGAGGAACTAAGGGGTCGAGAAGCGCCAAAGTCTAAATAGCGAAGGAGCTGAGAAAGGCCTTATGAGAAAGACAAGCCGACCAAGAAGGTCAAGGTGCGCGGGACCGGACGAGTCGTGGAAAGTGGAACCGGACGGGTCGAGGAGCGCGAACAAGGCAGGAGGACGCCAGGGGGAGCCGGAGGAGAGGACCGGCGACCATAGACACTGACACTTCAATCCGACCTCAAGTTGAGCTTCAGGGGGAGTGTTGGCGGACAAGCTCAACTGAATCCAAATAGGTTGAATAAGCCAGACCCGGATCGGTATCCAGAACGGAGAACCGGGTACGTGTCCGGATGGTATTTGGAACCAATCGCCAGATCGGATTGTAAATGGTAGGCCATTAGAGGCCTACAAATCTAGCCTAGTATGTAGGCATATTTTTGGGATTTAGTGTCAGTCACTCGTATGAGCATTGAAGTACTTGTCAGTACTTCTGTTAGTCCGTATTAGGACTTGTATAAAAGTTCTCATTGAGCACATTGTATGTACAGAGTATTATTATTTTGAATTGAGTTTATGCTTTCTACTCTTCTGTATATTCTCTGTTCTTAAGCTTCCATTAAACCTTCATTCTTTGTTTTATTGTTATAATCCAGCTAGTAAGCCGGTTTTTCTACAAGCTTCCGCACGTTATTCTTTACAGGTTTCGACAACTACCTATTGCTCCGGCTTTTCCAGAAACGAGAACCACTATTCGTGGCTTGTCATGTGGTTAGATGCTCCGGAGTCAACGTACCACACTTCCTCCGATCCGGAAGTGGTCTTCTTCATGGAGTTCACCTTGTGTTTCATCACAAAAGTTGGCCCTTTTCCGGTCTTTCCGATCCCGGATCCTTCCGATCCTTCAACATAGTGCGAGCTTTGCCAATTCCCTTGTCCGGTCTTGCCAAATCCGGATCTATCCAAATCAGCACATTTCTTTGAGCACTTGCTCTCCCGGTGGCCTTTCTAGCCACAGTACCAGCATTCCGCGTCGGCCTTCCCTTGCCGGTTTCCAGCACCGATTTGACTCCCCCTGCTTGTGGAGGGTTTGGAACTGTTGTAGGCGCCATCTCTATGCCTCTAGTTCTGCTCCTACTCGCCGCCGTTATTGTGTGCCGACCCACCTTGTCCTCCACGGCCCCGATCCGCCTCTGTGTACATCATCCAGTTGTCCAATTGGGTGATCCTTGACCCACTCACGTGGTTTTCTTTGATCATCAACATCAATTGCAGGTTGAAGAAGGACGGTGGCTTCTCCCAGGTGCAAATCGTCGTACGGATTGGCCCATACCATTGTGCTAGACCACCGAGGTAGATCTAGATCATCTCGTCTTCATCCACCATCACGTTGATGGACCCAAGCGCATTGCAGATCTCCTTGATCTTGGTGGTGTAGTCAATGACCGACATGTCTTGTTGCGGGATATTGTTGAGCTCTTGCGAGCTGCGAATTCCGAGTCATGGTACTTGCGGCGAAAATCTTTCGGAAATTTTCCCATGCCTCCTTTGACAACTTTGTGTCTCTAATGTAGCCGAGCATCTAGTTGTGCACACAGGACACGAGGCAGTACAACACTATGTTCACTCCTTGTTCCCATGCCGGGAAGTCCTTGTGTGCCGAATCCGGCGCTGCTACATTTGCTCCTTTCACGTAGCTCTATTATTCGTGCCCCAGCATGTACTGGTGCATTTTATACGACCAGGGATGCATAGTTGCTCTGGTCAAGCTTTTTTGTATGAGGCGAGCTCGCCATGCTTCTGTCCATATCTTTCTTCTCTCTTTGGTCCATGCGTTCCTAGAAGTTAGGGTTCGTCTATTTTGATTGTTGGCAGCAAAGGTTCTCAACCCTCGCACTCTAATACCATGTAAAAGTTAAGATGCAGAAGCTTGTAGACGAACCAACTCAGTCGGGTAGCAAGAGAGAATAAGTGTAGGTTTAATGGAAGCTTCAAAAATACACAAAGCATACACGGGAGTGACAGAGAGAGAGTAGAACAACATAAACTCAATTTCAAAATATCACTCTGTACATAGAAATGTCCTACATAACACTTTTTATACAAGTCCTTAAAAAGGACTGACAAAAGTACTAACAAGTACTTCAATGCTCATACGAGCGACTGACACTAACTCCAAGGAATATGCCAACGTACTAGGCTAAGGTTGTAGGTCTCTAATGACCTACCGGTTACAATTCGATCCGTCTCTCCGATACCAATCCGGATACCTATCCGGTTTAGCTTATTCAGCAAATCCGGATCCGGTTCAGCT
This sequence comes from Azolla caroliniana, assembly GCF_043228905.1. Lineage (NCBI taxonomy): Eukaryota > Viridiplantae > Streptophyta > Polypodiopsida > Salviniales > Salviniaceae > Azolla > Azolla caroliniana. Next base: position 10,093,344 of record NW_028230444.1, on the reverse strand, counting down.
TGTCCACTCAACAACTGTATTGGATTGATTATCCAAGTCGAAGACTAGGCCAACTAGTCAAGCCGACCGGATGGTCCATGACAAAGTCTACTAGTCGGATCGATTGGATAGTCGACATAGGAGTCGGCTAGTTGAATTGTCTGGACTGTCGACTTGTGGGTTGGACAGTCGAGTCGACCAATCGGCCAATTAACTATTATTATTATTATTATTATTATTATTATTATTATTATTATTATATAACATATTCCTTCTATAAATATGTTGAGCTAGGGAAAACTTTAGAAAACAAGAAAAAAGGTGTAGAACATAGTAGTGTAGACAGAGCAGATACTGAGATATAGTGATAGTGTAACAGTGAGTAGGCAGGAGACAAGAGAGGTAGTGTAGGCATAGTTAGGTGAACTTGCCAAAACACTCTGCTCATCAGAGTTTTGTAATATGTTTTTCCTCTTGTATCTCTGGTATATAATGAAGATCTGTTGCCCCGTGGTTTTCCCCATTTTAGGGTTTCCACGTAAATCTAGTGTACTATGTGTGTTCTCTCTATTTTGTTGTTCTTCTGTTTCATATTATGTATAACAGTCGAGTCTATATTTCTTGTCGATTTACGGTCCATATCACAACATTTTTATCCATTTAATTCTCATAAGCCTTAATCAACATTGCCATCAAAGCCATTTCCCCTCGTTTAGGACCCCAATGGTCCCACTCATATCTTTCACACCCTTCTCACCGATTCTCGTGACAAAATGTAACGACTAATATGCTTTGGTGTTGGACATTGATCCACATATTTTGCACTAAATAAACAATGTATTCAATTTTTCCAAATAAAAAACCATAGTATGAACATATGTGGATATAACATGTTCAATAAGTACCATGTGCAAATGAACCTCATGAAAATTGTTCCCAAGAAGAGGTTTCAAGAGACAAAGGAAAATTTAATAAAAAGTAGAAGACAAGGCGACTCATTTGGGATCATCGTTAGAAAGGGGATTCTCTTATCAAATGGATGTACCTCCATTAAAACCACGCATAAGCAACTTCTAATAAATACGATCAAAATAGAATTTCAACCAATTGTGATACTCTAACGTAACAATGCAAAAATAAGCCACAACTAAAGTGCATGGTTTAAACAAGAACATATGCCCAATCAAAACCAAGGATAGTAAATACTATCAACCATAGAAGATTGTGTGTAAGATTACTCCTAACACACTTCTCTCTTAGTGGATTTCTTGTTCTCACACGAAGATCATTATGTTAGGGAGGTTCATTACGAGCGATTGTTACCAATTAGGAACACTTTCTACGGTCAGTCCTTCGACCTAGACCTCAAGGTGACTGCATTGCAAGGAATGGTACCGCCGTACCGTACTACGTAATGGGATACTTCCCCGTATCCTAGTAGCATATAAGGGAGACGGCTACAACCGACTCCTTCGGAAGTGCACTAGTATCCACACTTACGCCTACACCTTTACGATTAACAGTACGCAACAGATAACAAAGACACAGTAGGTAAAACCATAGGTATGCACCGAAATCAGAGAAGATAGTATTCTATTAGAATAACGCTCTATGCACCAAAATTACACGTTGTCGTGTGGCGCGTGACACATGTGCCGAACGTCGGGATGTGCGCGTCTCAAGCGCGAACAAGCACCGAGCCTCTATCCGCTAGTGTTTATGGATGATGGGCGGCTGAAGTGACGCACTAATGTGGTTAGAGTGAGAGACAGAGAAATAGAAATTGAGGAAGTTTTTAAGATAGATAGATACACATCACCAATAAGATAACTAAGTTTTCTTATTATTAATTTTCTATTTGATGCATAGATTGATTCATAGATTGTTTGATTCATCCATTGATTGATCCCCCCCCATTACACAAGCCTTACAAGGGTTTTTATAGGTTTATCTATCCTTCTAACATGCACAAAACCATAGGCTAAAACCATGGTTTTGTGTACACGGTTTTGTATGTTTGTTTCCTATTGTTGAGAATCAAGCTCAACTTGGTCTAGTCTATGAACTCACCTTGAGAGTGAATAGACACTCCAACAGTCGAGAGCCACCATTAAGTCACCACTTTGTATTCTAGCATTTAGTATGAGTCATAGAATCATATTCTATGACACATAACTTATGAGCTTTCACATTCCCTATGCTCCATGAGCCTTGTAGTTAATGAAGAGAGAGGGTGCCTATATAAAGCAGCACCCTCCTCCCACCTTGTATATGTTGAGTCTTCTCCTTTGTTAATATAATCTAACTTGCGTATACTCTGTGTCTTACTCCTTGTCTATCTCTCTCTCTCTCTCTCTCTCTCTCTCTCTCTCTCTCTCTCTCTCTCTCTCTCTCATACACACACACAGTTCACACCTATTCCGCTACACAAGAATCCTATCTTAGGTAATTGCTTCCTATCTTAGAAGTGCAAGGTTCAAATCTTGCTTGCACCCTTCTATATGCACTTGAATGTCATCAGACCCTAGGCTAATTTTCATATTTATAATCATTTGTATAATGTGTTGGAGCCACACTATTTCACAATTTCTCCCATTGGACACAGAACATCACGACAACGCTACCTCTTATAGAGGATTTCTGCCCTTTATATACACAAGGTCTTTTAGCCGTTCATGCTTCCCGCGTGAACCGTTACATGCGTTTCTTACGCTCTTACTATATTCTAATATTTCTGCGCTTCTGTCCATCGGTTACTATTCCGGCGGACAACACCTGGCACACGTGTGGGACAGTGCCATGGCACGTCGGACCCACCCCTTTAATCTTCCTCCAAAATGGCCCGGATGTTTGGTTCCGCCCCGATGTCCTGGTTCGGGGACGGCGTAGTGTCCGTAGGCGCGTCGTTGTGTGGTTCCATGACTTGTACTTGCTCGGTGGGGCTTTCCATGGTGTCACTATCTCCCTGTGTGGGCGGTCTGGGCTCTGTTGGCTCATCCTGTTCTACTGTGGCTGGCTCATCTGTCTGCGGACTCTTGGTAGGTTGAGGCTCTGTCGTGTCCGTAACTTCCTCCGTGTTGCTGGCCGTAATCGTACGCTCCGGTGATTGGGGTAGAGGTTCCTCCTGTTCGGCAGTCTCACTTTTCGGTATCACGATGGGCTCCACTCGTTGTTCCATGTTGTCTACCGTAGTTGTTATTTCTGGTGACGTGGGCTGAGGTTCCTCTTGTTCGGCAGTATCACTTACTGGTATCGCGATGGATTCCTCATTTGGTCGTGTGCTGCCGGCTTGCATGATTTGGTGAAACATGTCCTCCTGACTTTCGCCAAAATCGTCTAGTAGCTGCGCGAGTTCCTCGGAGTGCTGGTCCGCTAGCGTGAGATAATCCTAAGCTAGGTCCTCGCATACTGCCGCAATGCTTTCCTCATTGAGTTTGTAGAAACCTCAGCCGTCTTTCCTGTTGGGATTACGGTCCCTCCGGATGGGATGGTCAGATGTCCATGAATCGGGAATGAAGACCCGAATGAGGAGTACCCGGTATCGGAACCGGATGATGAAGACCCGGTTTCGGATCCGGATGATGAAGACCCGGTTTCGGATCCGGATGATGAAGACCCCGGCTACGGAGCCGGATGATGAAGACCCCGGCTACGGAGCCGGATGACGAATGTACCCGGAGAGAGATCCGGATGTGGGGACATATTTGTGAATATGTTTGCCAAGGGCCCTCTAGGCTATATTTGTAAATAGCCCGAAAGTCATATGTGTATAAATATGACTTAGGGCAAACAGTTTTGTTGTTGTTGCTCATTTTTCTGTTTTCCACTTAGAGGGAGCGAAGTGAGAGCAGCCGAGAGAGAGAGAGAGAGAGAGAGAGAAAGGAAGAGGTCGACGCCTCTGTGTAATACCGCCGCCTGTGGCGAGGACAGCGAGCTCAAGGTCGTCGCCTTGCAGCTCGCCATTGTACATTCTCTGCGTATAGTGATAGTTGGAGTCTTGCACTCCCGTGGTTTTTCCCATCTAGGGTTTTCCACGCTAAACCCTGTGCATTCAAGTCTCTCTCTGTGTTTTCGATATACTTCTGCATTGACTCGTGTTTCCTCGGTTGTGGCCGAGAGGTGAAGGTTTTTTTGGAAAGCGTCAAAACCTAACAATCTGGTATCAGAGCGACTGCAGTGCAGAAAATGGAAGGCGGCAGCAGCGGGCAGCCGGGGATGATGGTGCTGAATGCGCAGAACTACGCCGACTGGAAGATAAAGATGGAGGATCTACTCATTGTTCGGGACCTGTATGAACCGATCGACAGGACGGAAATACCCAAGGGGGTACTTGAGACGGAATGGAGGCTTCTGAACCGAAAAGCCGTTGCAACCATTCGGCAATACGTCGACGTGAGCGTTCTACAACATGTGGCGAACGACACCAACGCATATGAGATGTGGCAGAAGCTGTCGGGCCTCTACGAGAGGAAGAATGCGTTGAACCGGACCTCCCTGATGAGGAAGATAGTGAACCTCAAGTACCGGGACGGCGAGAATATGGTGGAACACGTAAGCACGTTCATGGGATTCGTGAACCAACTTGCGGCGATCAAGTTCCCGTTGGAGGATGCAATGCAAGCCATCATTCTGATGTGTACATTGCCGGAAAGCTGGGAGAACTTGGTGGTGACTCTCAGCACCTCCTGCACCGAAGATAACTTGTCTCTACAAACGGTAAAGACAAGCATTTTGAACGAAGAAGCGCGTCGGAGAGATAAAGAACCGGCCTCCGATCCGAAGATGCTGCTTACCGAATCGGATCGGGGAAGACAACGGAACCGGAGTCCGCAAAGACGGGAGAAGTCGGGGACCCGGTCGCAGTCAAGAGGAAGGCCCACATGCTTCCACTGTGGGAAGCCGGGGCACTTCCGAAAGAATTGTCGGCATTACCGAAAAGACAACGGAGCCGACGACACCGATTCGAAGAAGTCTTCGGAACGGAACGGTGCTTACCGGGGAGCCACGGACCGGAATGGTTCGGATCGGCGAGGGCAGGACCGGAAAGGAATGACGGCACTCGCGGCAAGTGAAGAGGAGATCATGCTCATCACCGAAGAAGGTGAACTAAACATTACCGGCGATGAGACTACCTGGGTGGTCGATTCCGGAGCGTCGTTCCACCTGACCCCGGAAAGAAGATACTTCTCATCCTATACAGCCGGTGAGCATGGCTGCGTTCGGATGGGAAATGAAGGTACGTGCCGGATTGCCGGCATAGGAGACGTGTGGTTGACAACCTCGACCGGATGCAAAATGTTGTTGAAGGATGTCTGACACGTTCCGGAGGTTCGATTGAACCTGATTTCGGCCGGGAGGCTAGACGATGAAGGCTACACAGGTAGCATCCGGAACTGCGTAATGAAGTTCAGCAAGGGGAGCCTAATAGTAGCTCGGGCCCGGAAAGTCAACACACTGTACCTTATGAATGCCTGGTTATGTCCGGAGGAGTTGAACGTGGCAGCCGACACTGCCGGTGAGCTGTGGCACAAGAGACTGTGCCACATGAGTGAGAAGGGGATGAAGAGGCTTGCAGAAGACAACCTTATTCCAGTGAAGCATGTGCACCTGGAGAAGTGCACCGATTGCCTGGCCGGTAAGCAGAACCGAACCTCCTTCCACTCAAGGCCACCGACGAGACGTAGTGCACCATTGGAGTTGGTGCACACTGACGTGTGTCAAGTAGAAACGAAGTCACATGGCGGAGCCCAGTACTTCGTGACATTCATTGATGACCACAGCCGGAAGCTGTGGACGGCACCGTTGAAGACAAAGGACCAAGTGTTGTGCGTCTTCAAAGAACTCCACACGAGAGTGGAAAGGGAATCCGGCAAGAAGCTGAAAGCGATACGAGCGGATAACGGAGGGGAATACCGGGGGCAGTTCAAGGAGTACTGTCGCTCGAAGGGAATCCGGCTCGAGTTTACTGTGCCGAAGACGCCGGAACTGAACGGGCTGGCCGAGAGGATGAACCGGACCATAATGGAGAGGATCCGGAGTATGCTGGCGCATGCGAAATTACCTAAGGGGTTTTGGGCTGAGGCAATGTCGACGGCGACATACGTGATAAACAGATCACCCTCAGTACCTTTGGACGGAGACACGCCGCAGAGAGTGTGGACCGGTAGGGAAGTATCCTACCGGCATCTGAAGGTGTTCGGGGGTCTCGCATATGTGCATGTGGCAAAGGACCGGAGAGGAAAGCTAGATCCAAAGACCCGGCCATGCATATTCCTCGGTTACGGCGATGACGAGTTCGGCTACCGAGTATGGGACCCGGTCGACAAAAGGATATTCCGGAGTCGTGATATCATCTTCATGGAGGACAAGACACTCGCCGACTGGGAGTCGGAGAAGAAGATGAAGAGCTCTAAGTCGACCGGTGAGGATCAACTCTACGAGGAGCAGTCCCGACCGGCAAGGGACCGGTTAGCACTCGAGGATCCAGCCGAAGACGGTGAAGAAACAGAACCGGCCGAGGAAGATGAAACTGATACCGGAACCGGCCCCGATCCCGAAATGGATTCGGATGAAGAGGAAACGGAGGAGCCGGTTACCGAAGCTCCGGAACGGAGATATCCTCTAAGAGAGAGAAGGGCCCCCCGGAGATTTCCGGAACCAGAGCACGTGCTGCTAACCGACGAGGGGGAGCCGGAGAGTTTTGAAGAAGCAAAGCTTGACACCCATAGCCGCAGGTGGTTAAGTGCCATGCAGGAGGAGATGGATTCCCTGCATGATATCCACACATATGAACTTGTGGAGTTGCCGAAAGGAAAGCGGGCACTTCGAAACAAGTGGGTGTTCAAGCTGAAACTGGGAGATGCCGGAAACCCCCCGAGATACAAAGCCAGGATCGTGGTGAAGGGGTTCCAGCAGAAGAAGGGCGTCGACTTCGACGAGATATTTGCCCCGGTAGTGAAGATGACCTCCATCCGGACGGTGTTGAGCATAGCGGCAAGCATGGACCTCGAGGTAGAACAGATGGACGTGAAGACGACATTCCTTCACGGTGACCTCGAAGAAGAGATCTACATGCAGCAACCGGAAGGATTCGAGAAGAAAGGGAAGGAGCACCTGGTATGCCGGTTGAAGAAGAGCCTTTACGGACTGAAGCAGGCTCCCCGACAATGGTACCGGAAGTTCGACTCTTTCATGACCGACGAAGGGTACCACAAAACGCAGTCCGATCACTGCGTGTTTGTGAAGAAGTTCGAAGGAGGAGACTTTCTAATACTCCTCCTGTACGTGGACGACATGTTGATCGTCAGACGGGACCAGGGCAAGATACGGATGCTGAAGAAAGCGCTTCACCGAACCTTCTCAATGAAGGACCTGGGTCCGGCGAGGCAAATACTAGGGATGCACATCATCCAGGACCGGAAGAAGAAGCAGTTGTGGCTGTCACAGGAGAAGTACGTGACAAAGGTGCTTCACCGGTTCAACATGTCGGAAGCAAGACCGGTCGGGTCAACCCTTCCGGCCAACTGCAAGCTGTCCAGCAAGCAAAGCCCCAAGACAAAGGCTGAGAAGGAGGACATGATGAAAGTACCATTTGCCTCTGCCGTAGGAAGCTTGATGTACGCAATGGTGTGTACAAGACCGGACATAGGATATGCAGTCGGAGTGGTGAGCCGGTACATGAGCAATCCCGGCAAAGAGCACTGGAACGCGGCCAAGTGGATACTCCGATACCTGAAGGGCACGGCAAACGTGTGCCTCCGATTCGGCTCCGGTAAGCCCGAACTCGACGGCTTTACCGATTCGGATATGTCGGCTGATGCAGATACCAGCCGGTCCACATCGGGGTATGTGATGACGTATGCAGGGGGAGCTGTTTCGTGGCAGTCGAGGCTGCAGAAGACGGTTGCGTTGTCAACCACGGAGGCGGAGTACATGGCGGCTGTTGAAGCCGGCAAGGAAATAATATGGATGAAGGACTTCATTAGAGAGCTTGGTATCCGGCAGGAGGAGTACCGACTCTACTGCGACAGTCAGAGTGCCATCCACCTTGCGAAGAATGCGGCCTATCACTCCCGGACGAAGCACATCCAGCGAAGATATCACTGGATCCGGGAAAGGATAGAAGACCAGGAGTTCGTGCTGACGAAGATCCACACGGACGAGAACGGGTCAGATATGCTGACCAAAGTGCTCACACCCGACAAGCTGGAAGCGTGCCGGAAGAGGGTCGGACTGGAAAGACATCCCATGCCGAAGTGAAGGGGGAGTTTGTTGGGATTACGGTCCCTCCGGATGGGATGGTCAGATGTCCGGGAATCGGGAATGAAGACCCGAATGAGGAGTACCCGGTATCGGAACCGGATGATGAAGACCCGGTTTCGGATCCGGATGATGAAGACCCGGTTTCGGATCCGGATGATGAAGACCCCGGCTACGGAGCCGGATGACGAATGTACCCGGAGAGAGATCCGGATGCGGGGACATATTTGTGAATATGTTTGCCAAGGGCCCTCTAGGCTATATTTGTAAATAGCCCGAAAGTCATATGTGTATAAATATGACTTAGGGCAAACAGTTTTGTTGTTGTTGCTCATTTTTCTGTTTTCCACTTAGAGGGAGCGAAGTGAGAGCAGCCGAGAGAGAGAGAGAGAGAGAGAGAGAGAAAGGAAGAGGTCGACGCCTCTGTGTAATACCGCCGCCTGTGGCGAGGACAGCGAGCTCAAGGTCGTCGCCTTGCAGCTCGCCATTGTACATTCTCTGCGTATAGTGATAGTTGGAGTCTTGCACTCCCGTGGTTTTTCCCATCTAGGGTTTTCCACGCTAAACCCTGTGCATTCAAGTCTCTCTCTGTGTTTTCGATATACTTCTGCATTGACTCGTGTTTCCTCGGTTGTGGCCGAGAGGTGAAGGTTTTTTTGGAAAGCGTCAAAACCTAACATTTCCTTCTGTTCTCCCAATCCCCCCAGTAAGTATGCAACTCCGTTGCTTGTGTAGCCCATGCCATCCAGCCTTTGTCTAGTGTCGCTTGTAATTGCGCCATAAACCTCTCCCGATTTGTTTGAAGAAGTATGCGCACGTTGTCGGTTATTACTTAGCAGTGGTTAAATGCTTCTTCCATGGTTTTCTTGAGGTTCTCAATTTCTTGCTTACTGACCATCGCCACTTCCTCATAATTGCTCTTTATTCCTACCCATAACTGAGATTCCTTCGAGTGTAATTCCTCCAGCTTTCCCATTTGATTGTTCAGGCGGATTTCGACCTGATGCCTCACCTCCTGTTCTCGTATGAGTTGCTCGTCGAACCACGCTTTCTTCTTTTCCAATAACGCCCGAAGTCATGTGATCGCTGTTTTCGATTTTTGCGCTTCCTCCCGTAGTTTGGTATTTTCTTCTTTCATGTGGGGGTGCGCTGCTGCCTCCGCTTCGAGTTTCTCTTCGAGGTCCTTCACTGCCTTTCAGCCTTTGGCTCAGATGTCCTCTTCTCTGTCGGAGGATTGGCAAAGTTCGGAGCGGAGGCGGTCAATCTCGGATTCCGCTAGCTGCACGATCCTCTTTGCTTTTGAGGCAATGGCGGTTTGGGCTTCAACCTCTTCTCTTAGGGACTGGGCTTCGGCGGTGTTGTCTCTTGGTCGAGATTCCTGTTGCGTCATAGTTGCGTTCCATTCCAACTCTACAATGCGTTCGTTGGCCTTTTGTAGCTCAGCTTGGGTCTGTTTAACCGTTTTCCAGACATTTTTGTTTTTAATCACCATAATATCTTTGGCACCCATACTGACCTTAGCCAGTTCCCTATGAACCTCGACGAGGGCCGCGTTTAATGGGGGTAGTTCAATTCCCATTCGGCGTATACCGACATTCCGTTGTCTACCTACTCTGGCTAGCGGCCCCTCATCATCGCTTTCCGTCGTTTGTGTTAGCACGCGCTCAACCATTTGTTGTTCTACATGCTCCTCGGCCATTCATTGTGAGACTTTTATTTGTTGCATTGCCAAAAATTCCATGAGTTCGTAAGTAGTTCCGAATTGTAATAGTTCGCCGAACTCATGGCTTGTGTCCGGAATGTCCAGATACTTCAGGACCTCGCTTTCCGCCGTAAATACGCATTTCCCCCATTATGATTCGGCCGTAATGATCGTTCGTGGTTCCCGGATTATTTCGAAAGTGGTGTTGGGCTCCGTAGCTACGGAATTGTCGACCACGGTGGTCGTCTCTATGGCCGCGAGTGTGTCTTTAACTAATCCACGCCTATCTTTCCTGTCCAACCTCCGTCGTTTCGGCCTCTTGCTCCTGCGGAGCTTCCTCCCTACACTCCATCCATTCTTCCTGTGTTGTCCACGTGCTAGGCTAGGCCGATTGGGGTTCATCCTCCCATTCTGTGGTGGCCAACTCCGCTAACCTCCGTTTCGTGGAACGTGGCGACGGCGTGGGTTTGCTGGGTTGTGATGCGAGCAGACCTCGGGGTGGGAATAGTATCGTCAGATACTGTTGTATGATTGGCCTTAGCTTCTTGCCGCCTTGATACACGTGCTGGTCTCGTAATGACCCCCCAATCGACCGCGCGCCTTTTGAAGGTATCAATGATGATGCATGCCTTCTGCTTTGGCATCCCATAGGCATTTACATGCACGCATCTGACCTCCAACAAGAACTTGGCTATTTCACGAAAGAAGGGGTCGGGGATTTCCTTCGTCCTATATGCCTTGGTGGACGCCGAATATGCCCTGAAATATCTCTACAAGGTTTCTGTGGGAGGGATGTCGAAATGTCTTTCTCCAAGCTATGACAGGTCAAGCTTCTTCCGGATGGATGTGTTGGTGACCGTGTCCATATTGAGTTTCCTAGCAATGTCCAGGGCTTCAGGGTGAGCGGATGCCTCGGCGACTTTGATGTATCCATCCAGGCGCTTTTCGATGAGCCATCTACGCAGGGTGGCAGAAATAGGGATCGGCATAGTAGGTGGGTGAGACCCGTGGGTAGAGGGAGAGGTATGCTAGCTATGGCGAACGTGAGCTCTATGGTATGATGGAGAGGAAGGTGAGTGAGGAGAGCGATGAGGTTTAGACGATTGGTTTCTGTACTATGCAGAAAACCTTCTATTTTCTTCTTTTTGTGGCCTAGGGTTCATTGGTCTGTGAGCCATCGTGGTGCCGCGTGTTCTTGCTCTAGAAGTTTCTGCATGCATGAAGTCCTTTTAATAGCGTCGCTATCTTCTCTTTTCTTTTCTTTTCTTTTCTTTTCTTTTTCTTTTCATTTTTTTTTTCTTTTTTCTTTTTTTTTTTTCTTTTCTTTCTGTAACAGTTACATACAATATTATGTTTACACTATAGTACAAGAAGGTCTCTATAATTACTCCACGGATTCTTCGGCTTTGTCGTGTTCGGCGGGGAACGGGTTAGGTGGCGTAGGTCCTAGGTAGGGTTTTAGGCGAAACCCATTCACCTTTTGTCGTAGCACTTCTCTGGCCAAGGTGCCAAGTTGAAACGTGTCGTTCTCCGCTCCAACTATCCAGTACGGGCCTATCCAGCAAAATCTTAATTTTCCTGGTATTTGCCCCATGCGTGTTTGAAAAACTAATACCACTTTCCCGACCGTAAAATCCTTTTCACGCGCATGCCGGTGTCAGTCCACGAATGCTTTGTGCCGCCGCTATTCCTGTTCTAATATGGCCATACTGCGTAACTGTGTTTCACCTAGTTCTAACAATTGTTGTAGCCGTATTCGTTCGGATTTGTCCTCTAGCAGCCGGTCTCGTACTTGAATCCGCAGACTAGGTACCTAGAATTCGACTGGCATTACGGCCTCCAACCCAAATGCTAGCCTGAAAGGCGTGGATTGTATGTTGGTCTTATAGTTGGTTCAATATGCCCATAATGCGCTGTGCAATTTGGTATCCCAATCTGTTCTATTCTCATTGACTATCTTTTTGAGGATAATTTGTAATGTTTTGTTCGTGGATTTGGCCAAGCCATTTGCCTGTGGGTAATACGGCGTACTCTTTTTGTGGACCACGGCGTAGTGTTGGGTCAGTTCGCTGATGACCGTATCCAGAAAATGACTCCCTTGGTCACTAATGAGCTCAATAGGGCAGCCAAAATGACACCAGATATGTTCGTAAAGGAATTTCATCATGACTGTTGCGGTATTTTCGTGTAGTGGTTTTGCTTCTACCCACTTGGTGCAGTAATCCGTAGTCACCAAGATATACTTATTGTTGGTTCAGGCAACCGCCAGGGTAAAGGGTCCCACAAAATCCAGCCCCCACTTTTGGAAAGGATCCAACAGCAACACCGGTTGATGTGGCATTCTCGCGACTTCCGTGGGCTAGCCCATCCGTTGGCATAAATCGCACTGTTTGCAATATTCATACGAATCCTTTTGCGTAGTCGGCCACCAAAGTCCTACTTGCCAGATTTTCTGGGCCGTAACATCGCCCGCGTAATGTCCTCCCACTGTACCACAATGAGCTTCACGTAAAACCATTGCCTTCTCATCCTGCCGTATTCCGCGCCTCTAGATGTCGTCACTGCCTTTGTGATATAGGACATTTTCGACTAAACAGAAATTACGACTCCGGACAACCAGCCATTTTTTCTCGTCTGTCCTTAATTGTGGTGGCGGTAACCTCGTGGTCAGAAAGAAGGTCATTTCCATCAACCACCGATCTGGAAAAGTCTTTTATGTTCTTGCTGCTAAAGTTGTTATACGCAAGATGTCCGCATCCGAAAAGTCATCGTCATCTTTTTCTACTCAAGAAATCCACCACCGCATGTTGCGTACCCGGTCGATGCTGAATTACAAAGTCAAATTCTTGGAGCAACAACATCCATCTAGCCAATTTTCCTGTCAATGCCTGTTTCCCCACCAAATATAGCAATGGCGTATGATCCACGTGAAACGTGAATTTTCACCCTAGCAGATAATGCCGGAATTTATTGATATTGTATATCATACCCAACGCTTCACGTTCCGTTGTGGAATAGTTACGCTCAGCCGTTGATAGTTTCCAACTAGCGTAGTACACTGGTCGGTACCAAATCGGCTCCGTGAGCTCCATCAGCGCACTATCTATTGCTATATCTGAGGCATCCACAAACACGTGAAATGGTTTCGCCCAATTTGGTGGTTGTACAACCGGTGCCTGCATTAGCTTTTTTTTTTATTTGTTTTTTTTACAGGAAGATACACCTTAGTATATTACTTGAAAAGTCTACATAAGAAAAACAGAAGGAGACATTTCATCTCACTTCTTTTTGTAAGATACAAAAGCTAGTACATCTTATGATACAGATGATGTCATATATGAACTAGTAGAACAATACTTACTATCCACTATCCAACATAAACGAAGGTATGGCATAATTCCACTTTGGACCAGCAATTGTCTTTGAAAATAATTGGAGTCCTTGCCATCGGTTCTTAAAGGCCACTTGTCGTTGCCACAAAACATCATCCGAACCCTGCAGATCATCATATTGGCCATGAAGTGTGTGAACAAACAACATCCAGAATTCAATAAGCATAGTGTTGAATTGTATATGGGCATTGTTAAAAACAGAATCACATCTCGCTTTCCATATTATCCAAAGAGCCAATGACGTAATTGTACGCCAAATGACCAAATTTTTAATTTTGAACCATGAAATAGAAGAAGGAAACGAGGTGAGAGAGCGCATCATACGCCTTTTCTTCCGTTGTTGTCCATTTGAAAGGAGTACGGTGGACTTCAGCATGTAATGGTGTGGCAAAATCCGCCAAATAGCGTATCATCCGACTGTGCCATCGTATTTGTCCCAGAAACTGGATGAGTGCTTTGGCATTTGTCGGCGTCTTTGCGTGAGTAATCGCGGAGATTTTGTTTGGATCAACTGTTATCCCCTCCTTACTGACTAGGTGGCCGAGGAGGGCCCCGCTGGTGCCGCCGAAGGCGCATTTGGCGGGATTCGGGCTTAAGCGTGAAGTTCGGCAACGCTCCAGGCAAAGTTGTAGATGCATAAAATGTTCAGTTGTTGTCCCATATACCGCAAAATCGTCTAAAGAGACCTGCATGAAGGTAGGTATATATTCCCCAAAAATCTCCATGATTGTCCGTTGAAATGTAGTCGGCGCCGTCTTTAGTCCGAACATCATGACGACCGCGACATAGACTCCCCAGCCCGTGACAAACGTTGTCTTCTCTTGCTCGTCGGGGTGCATACGTACTTGATTGTACCCACTGAAGCCATCTAGAAAGTTGTACATGTCATGCCCTGCGACTGCATCCAGTACGTTGTCGGTGAAAGGTAAGAGGAACGCGTCTGTAATGGTTACGGCATTCCATTTCTGGTAGTCCACGCACACACATATTTTGCCCTTTTTCTTTGGTACGACTACTATCGGGCTTAGCCATGTAGCTTGCTTGACTGGTCGAATGAATCCGGCCTTGAGAAGTTTGTCAATTTCCTCTTTTACGCGAGTCGCGTTGTCGTGAAGAAAACCGTCCCCAGGCGCAAACCGTGTATAGTGTGTGTGAACCGGCCCTTACACGTGGGCACGCCCCTTGTTGTATAGTAGATAGGTAGGCACAAAGGTCAAATCCTAGGTAGCAATATTCTATAGGGGAAATTGAGGAGTATCTCTGTCCGAAAGGACAGAGAATTAATGTGATGTAAACGGGTGAAACGGCCTCCCTCCTTGAGCTATAAAAGAGAGGGAGACGGGGGAGAGAAGGCATCGCGCGCTAGAGGGGACGAAGTGCTGTCGGACTGGGACCGAGCTCTTCTTCTCTGTCGTTCTCCATAGCTTTCTTTTGCGCAGGTTCTCAGGAAGCTGATCCTGCTCCGTGGAACGCCCGTGTGCTTCCGGTAGAATCTCCATCTTGCTCTCCTGTGTGCGTGGGTGATCAGGCGCCGGCATCCATCTCGCTGACCTGATCGGCTGTAACCTTTCAAGTCGTATGCATACATACAAATACATACACATATTTATATACATACACTAGCGTTCTCTACTCATGTCTCCTGTGTTGTCGGGCTGCGTCCCCGTGCGCTTCTTTGTCTATACGTGTGTGAGCGTCTCTCGCTCTCTCTCTCTCTCTCTCCCTCTTCTCACCTATTCCTTGGTCCAAGACCCCAGTGGTCCCACCTTGTTCTCCACACACAGCGTAATTTGGATTCATGCGGTATCGACGCTGTTGGACTGGTTTCACATCGGTCGCTAAATTGATCTTATGTTGATAGAACTTCGGATCAAATCCCTTCATGTCCTCGTGGGATGAAGAGAACACATCTTTATACTTCCTGAGAATTGCTATCATCGCCTCTCTCTGATCCGGTAGTAACTCTTTTGCGAAGGAGAGGAATCGGGGGTCTGACGTTGTACCTACGTTCACTTCTTCTAGGGTTGAGGCAGTGACTCGTTGTGAAATTTCCATTTCCCTCTCGAACACCGCCCGTCCTCTACTTAATTATAATATCGACTCTGGATCTGGTTCATAAGGCTCGTCGTGGAGCGCAATAGGCGTGGCGTAATCCACTGCAGTTTCTATTACGTCGATTTCGAATAGCGGAATGATTCGGGGGTGCTCGTCGAGGTATGCTTCTAATTCTGTATCATCCACCCCATCCAGCATATTTATATCTTCCGCGTATAACGGTGTTACCCCCTTGGGTTGTGCCGCCATTTCCTCTATGGGTATGCAAACCTTGGTGCGTCCGCGTCGAAAACTAATGCACTTATGTTGCCAACTCTATTTGATATTCGTCGAACGAAGCCAAGGTCTACCAAGCAGCATAGGATACACTCCTGGGGCGTCGAGGGTGAGGACTACCGCCGAGATGTTGAAACGATGTTCACCGATGATGATGCCTAATTTTCGGATTAAGCCTAAAGGCCTTACTGAGCGGGTATCCGCCATGCGAAGCCAAAATGGGCAAGCTTCCCATTTTGAAATTCCCAATTGTTCACATGTCTTCGCGCTAATTACATTGACGCCAAAGCCTCCGTCAATTACGCATCCTGTGATTTCCTGACCGTGTAATACCAACTTAATAGCTAAATTGTGGTGATCCACCACCATTGGTCCGGCACTGCTGTCCGTAAAGTTGGCGGAGACGCTTACCCCAGGTCTGCTCGTTATGTTATCCTCTACAGCTTGGCAGAACCGTGGAACTAGTTGAAGTAGCTTCTCCATGGTCAGTGTTATTTCGTAGCCTGCTAGTGCTTGCCATATGGGATCTGGAGATATTACGTCTTCCTCCAATGGCCCAACATTGTTCGCGGATTCCTACCGCATGCGTTCCGTATTGGCCGCGTTTGTTTTTTCGACCCATGTTGGGCCATCTGACGTAGCTCATCTTGCGCAGCCCAATCAACATTTTTCATTTGCTGCCTTGTCGTAACTTGCTGAACTTCCGCCATAATCGTATTGACAGCGGGGCCCTTGCCCTTGCGGAGTGGACATTGAGTGGCATAATGTCCGAGCTGTTGGCAAACGAAACAATGGACGCTGGATTCGCCTTTCTCGGCAGCTGGTGGCGTGTTCCTATCCCCAGGTGTGACTTGCTCCTCCCTATCTTGGTTCATTCTTCTGAAAGTCTGCAGTGGTTGTTGTTGGTCCCGGCGCGGCTCCTAGTGCCGGTCATTGTCCGAACTTTCGTCATAACGTCATTGGTTCCTATACTGTTGATGTTTCCCACGAGGCCCATTGAAGCCACCACGTTTGTTCACCGGACGGTAGTTTTCGTAACGTCGTCCTCCTTTATTATGTCTGTGGTTGCCCCGGTAGTCTTCGTCCTCCAGTTCTTCTTCCTCGGAATCGTTGTTATTCCGGCGATTCCGGTAGTGCCAGTCACCGCGTGGATTCCGATCCGTATACCGGGGTCGTTCTTCTTGGCGCCTTTGATCATTACGACGAGGTGGTCGTTGTGTTTCTATGCTTCGTACTGTGGGCGTGGGTCTGTTTAACATATTGTACTCACACTGCTCGACCGTGTGTGCTTTTGAGTGACAGATTGTGTAGTGGATTCACATGTTGCATTCCACTACGGAATGTCCAGAATTGAGGTAAATCGTGCACTGGATTGCTTGCCAAAAATGTCATTCCCTGTCCTGAGGTAACGCTTGTCGTAATGAGGACATAGAAAACTTTTCCTCATCTTCGTCCAGTTCGAGTTGTAACGCTCGTTCTATGACCATATCACGTGTTTCTCCTTTCACGCTATTGTTGTTGAGCGTCGTCCGTATCGGTTGCCGTAAGGCTGCCAAAAATGTCTCCCGAGCCTCGTCCTCTGTCGGGCCCCGTTCTAATTTCCGCCGCAGATTTTGGAAGCGTAAATTGAAGTCCACGACAGTCTCAACTGACAACTATTTGATTGTATAGAACTGCCCGAGGATTTCGCGTTGCGGCACCCTCCGATGAAAGAACCGTAGAAAGGCCGATTGCAGATGGTCGAAGGTCGTGATTGCTGGCAGTTCCATCTGCGAATGCCAAAATGTGTCGTGACTTGAGAATAGGAGAGAGAAAAATAAGATGACAGTAGAAGGTAGAAGGAGAGAGAGAGAGAGAGAGAGAGAGAGAGAGAGAGAGAGAGAGAAAGAACACTAGAAATGGAAAGAGAGTTTATATTATAAGAGAGCAAGGATTACAAAGAGGCTACAAACTGGTGTTGAACCGAATGAGTTGTGATGAATGAATAGACACCTATTCATAGGTCTTTATGGAGTATTCTAGAATGTTCTAGAATATTTTAGATATTTATGATATTTAATATAATCATGGAATATCCTAGAATGTTCTAGAATACTCTAAATGTCTTGTAATAACTAATAATACATTTATTATAACTATACATCATATATGTTAGTATAATAGTTAAAGGTCTAACATATAGACCAAGACGTCTTGGGCTCGAATCCTTGTAAGGCCAAAATCTATGTCTTCATGACATTATCCCCCCTTTTCGACGACAAGTTCCACGAGTCGGAAGACAAGATTTCGGACTTGGCTTATGAGGATATTTGTTGTGAAATGCAACAACCATTTCGGAGGCATTAGCAAGATCTCAAGAGGTTCCCATGTTCGATCATTAAGTGTATAATCTAACCAGTCAACTAAATAATACAGTTTGTTGCGAACGATCTTGGAGTCGAGAATGGCAGCAACTTCATATTCAGAGCCATCCGAAACTTCGATTGGAGGTGGGGGAGATGTAAGACGGCCTGGAATAGAGTTGGTTGTGTACGGCTCCAAAAGTGAAACATGGAAGACCGGGTGAAGATGCATATGAGGGGGAAGATCAAGGCGAAATGCCACATCATTGATCTTACCTGATATCACATATGGGCCAAAACGTTGATAATCCAATTTGCAGCAAGGTCGGGTTGTTTTAATGCGACCTTGTAAAAGCCATACTCAATCCCCCACTTGAAACGTAGTCGATGAATCACGTCGATGACGGTCGGCAACCTTCTTTTGAGTGTTTTGAGCATCACATAAATGGTGCAAAAGGATATCTTGAACTTCTTGGAGTCGGGTGAGCCGATCTTCAGCAGTCGGGTTTGTCGGGAGTTCGGGATGTTCAAGCATAGTCCAACGAGGATGGTACCCAATGTTTGCAAAAAATGGGGAATATCCAGTAGAAGAATGTTCTGAGTTGTTGTAAACAAATTCCGCCAAATGTAATAGATCAACCCAATCATCTTGTTGATAGTTGACAAAACAACGAAGATATTGGTCTACTGTTTGGTTGGTGCGCTCACTCTGTCTGTTAGTTTCTGGATGGTAGCCGGAAGAGAGTTTGCAAGAAGTATATAAGAGTTTGAACATGTGCCGCCAAAATTTTGAGATGAACTGGGGACCCCGATCACTGATAATATCATCAGGAAGACCATGATGCCGAAACACCTCTCGCATGAGTAACTCGGTTGTCTCTTGGCTCGTAATGGCCTTTGTGCAGGGAAGAAAATGTGCCATCTTGGTAAAACGTTCTACTACCATGAGAATAGAATCAAAACCCTTGGAAGGTGGTAGATCCGTAATGAAGTCCAATGAAATAGATTTCCATGGACTCTCAAGAATAGGCATTGGCTGTAATAAGCCATATGGATGATGTCGAGGTTTTTTGGATCGGCAACATGTATCACAACTACGAACATAATCCGTAACAAAATGGAGAAGTCGTGGCCACCAAAATGGCGAAGTTGTGGCCACCCGTTAACAAGGTACCAACTAGACCCACACAAGCAACATCAGTTGGGTAACGGCTAGGATGCAATTTAATCACAAGTCGTACCTGATTTAAAAATCCACGAAATTGAGACCTTGTACCATCAAATTTGGCCGGCAGACTAATCTTGGGTTCCTTCGGCGAGGTTTGAACTTCTGCTGCTTGTCGTTGCAATAGAGTAGTCTCCAATTGATGCACCCGTTGAGATAATTCTTCATATTGTTGTACTTTCTCAGCACTTACTTGTTGTAGGTCTCCCAATAATCTTTGATTTTCATGCTCTAGTGCCACGAATTTGGTTGTTAGCATTTTGAGCTCGGAGAGAACACGCATATATTCTTGCTTGCTGACGGACTCCATAGTTGCGATAGAAAATTGCTAGATTTGGTTGAATAAGGTTAAGATAAGAAGAAGAAGTTGGAGAAGAAGAAAAGAGATAGATTCGATTCAAACTGTCGTGACTTGAGAAAAAATAAGATGACAGTAGAAGGTAGAGGGAGAGAGAGAGAGAGAGAGAGAAAGAACACTAGAAATGGAAAGAGAGTTTATATTAAGAGAGCAAGGATTACAAAGAGTAGGCTAAGGGGCTACAAACTGGTGTTGAACCGAATGAGTTGTGATGAATGAATAGACACCTATTTATAGGTCCTTATGGAGTATTCTAGAATGTTCTAGAATATTTTAGATATTTATGATATTTAATATAATCATGGAATATCCTAGAATGTTCTAGAATACTCTAAATGTCTTGTAATAACTAATAATACATTTATTATAACTATACATCATATATATTAGTATAATGGTTAAAGGTTTGTAGCCCCTTAGCCTACTCTTTGTAATCCTTGCTCTCTTATAATATAAACTCTCTTTCCATTTCTAGTGTTCTCTCTCTCTCTCTCTCTCTCTCTCTCTCTCTCTCTCTACCTTCTACTGTCATCTTATTTTTCTCTCTCCTATTCTCAAGTCACGACAGTTTGAACCGAATGAGTTGTGATGAATGAATAGACACCTATTTATAGGTCTTTATGGAGTATTCTAGAATGTTCTAGAATATTTTAGATATTTATGATATTTAATATAATCATGGAATATCCTAGAATGTTCTAGAATACTCTCGAATGTTCTAGAATACTCTAAATGTCTTGTAATAACTAATAACACGTTTATTATAACTATACATCATATATGTTAGTATAATGGTTAATGGTCTAACATATAGACCAAGACGTCTTGGGCTCGAATCTTTGTAAGGCTAAAATGTATGTTGTCATGACAAAATGCAGCTCTACCATCCAACGTTAATCCAAACTCTGTCATTTTGGACTGGTGCGCTACCTCTTCTAGAAGTCTCTGCGCCATGTGATTCGCATTCCAGACATTCAAGAACAGGCGAATGTGGGTTGCGGCGTCTGTTTCGCCGTTGAAGCGGAGATAGGAGAAGGCCATGTTGAACGCTACAGCGGGCAAGAGAAGACCACCGTACTTGTGTGGTGATGGAACTTCCTGCGTGTCGTCAGGGTATTTGGTGAGTGGGAAGGTGATTTTGTGGTCCCGACAGATATCATTGAGCATCACTAAGGCAAGGTTTTTGCCTTGCACATTCCTCTACCTGGCGTGTGATGGACCTTGTGATTGGTCGGTCGTGTCGTCTTGGTTCTTTGGGACGTCTACGGCTAAACATCCATTCGTCGTTGTTCGTCTGTGAGAAGACACAGATCACCAGGCATGCTAAACATGTTACCGATTAGGAACACTCTCTACGGTCAGTCCTTCGACCTAGACCTCAAGGTGACTGCGTTGCAAGGAATGGTACCATCGTACCGTACTACGTAATGGGATACTTCCCCGTATCCTAGTAGCGTATAAGGGAAACGGCTACAACCGACTCCTTAGGAAGTGCACTAGTATCCGCAGTTACGCCTACACCTTTACGATTAACAGTACACAACAAAGAACAAAGACACATTAGCTAAAACCACAGGTATGCACCGAAATCAGAGAAGATAGTATTCTATTAGAATAACACTCTATGCACCAAAATTACACGCTACCTCTTACAAAGGATTTCTGCCCTTTATATACACAGGGTCTTTTAGCCATTCACGCTTCCTGCGTGAACCGTTACATGCGTTTCTTACACTTTTACTATATTCTAATATTCTTGCGCTTCTGTCCGTCGGTTACTATTCCGACAGACAACATCGACACAAGAAGGGACAAGTGTCAACCCTTCCTTATCCACTAGAGAAGAGTTGACACATTTGGCTAACTTCTTGTTAAACTCATAACTCTAATACTTAATTAAAATAATCAAACATAACCTATTAGACGTAA
The DNA here is from genome assembly GCF_043228905.1 of Azolla caroliniana. Lineage (NCBI taxonomy): Eukaryota > Viridiplantae > Streptophyta > Polypodiopsida > Salviniales > Salviniaceae > Azolla > Azolla caroliniana. Next base: position 10,071,827 of record NW_028230444.1, on the reverse strand, counting down.
GAGCACTTTAATCAACTAATTCAAATGAAGAAATACTATACTTCCATTAATAGATATCATGTTAAATAGAAGTCAAGCCCAAATACTTCAATTATTAAGAAAATTTAAGCGATTAGATGTTGCTTACATTATGAGAGAGAAAGATTCTAGAAAAAGAGTTATACCCTAGGTGTTCAAGGACTACAAAAAGTGGCTTTTAGAATAAAAATTTAAACGCTTTATACCTTTTCACACTAGATAATCACAAAACATTTTATTCTCAACACTTTGTCTCTTGCCCTCTTTTCGTAGCATGTACACTTCTATTCTTGGTACTAATGTCATTCGAATTGTCATTCAAGAGCATGGGACAAGACGATTATGACAAATACTTAACAAAGTCTAGAGAGGATGTAGACAAGACATAATGAAGGTAGGACTTTCAAGAAGGGTGTACATTTTAGGCACAATTGATATCTAAGGAATAGGGAAGAGTTAGAAAGAACTTTGAGCTAACACCAAAGGAAGTGATGAAGCACAACTCACTATTGAGTATGGGATGCACCACTCAATTACAAAGTAGCCATTTTGATGGACTTCTTGAAATTAATGCTCTACTTTAACTAGCTAGTGGTTGGATGAAATACAATAAAATGATAAATCTATTGCATATGTTGAATAAAAATGTACAAATTTTAGTTCAAAAACTTATATTATTCCTCAACTTTGTGGCTCAAAACATTATTGGATACAAATGCTTTTGCTTTGTGCATTGCCCAAACACCAACTTGATTTGTTGTTGGAATCAAGTGATGAAACATATCGAGTGGGTAATAAAGGGATGAATATCAAGGTAATTCTATTTGGGTTTGATCCTTGGAAAGTAACAATCGGCAACGGTTCGGTTTGAACCGAACTGAACCACGAAACCATAGCTTAACGGTTTAAACGGTTCAACTTTAGGTTTTTTTAAACGGTTCGGTTCGGTTTTTTTAAACGGTTTAACAAATTTTTTTTAATTTAAAAAAAAAATACAATCTTTTCATTTTTAGACCTTATTCTCACATTTTAGGAACATCTTTAAAAATTAAAAAATTAAAAATAATGAAATATTAAAAATTTTAAATTTTAATATTGACCTAAGTTGAAAACCGAAACCGAACCGCAAAAACGTAGTTTTAACGGTTTTGTGGTTCACTTTGGTTCAGGTTTCAAAATTTTTAAATGGTTCAGTTTTGACCCTCTCAAACTGAACCGAATCATTGTCGATTGTTATTGGAAAGCTTAACATTAGAGAAATATAAAGATCATAATGAATAAAGTCACATGTGACAGAATATATTATCTTCCTTGGTGAAAGACAAACACATGACCATTATATTCTCGTTATTTTTCTTGCAAAAAGTCATCCACTATCTACAATTATGGTTTCCTATCCGTTAGTTATGAAAGTTCTTTTGGCTCTTTGGATTTTTACCATGATACTTAGAGTCCCATCCTAACTTTGCATATCTAAGATCGGGCTCAATGGACACTCTACTTGGACGTGATTTGTGTAATCTAAGAAGGGGAGGGGGATTCATCGTTTCTACTTTATATTTTAGATGTATTTACATTTTTATGCCTCTCATGCAATTGTTGGGTGCATTCATCCCCTATTTTTTAATAGTTTCAAATTTCTTTTATCCTTTTTGTTTGTTGGAACTTGGGGGAGGGAGAAATGTTATCTATGCACTTGATTTACTGTGTTAATGTAAATGAGGGCATGGGATTAACATGTAACCTCCTGAAACATGTGCCAAGTTTTTAATTCTTCTATGAGGAAGTCAATATGCAAGTGCACATATTTAGCTCCAAAATCTTGTGCATAGAATACAATTATTCTTGACCAAAAATCTCCCCTCACAAGGATACTAGTAAAAAGCCAAAGAACCTAAGGAATGTTCATAATTGATGGCCACAAAACTGGTAACTTTTTTGAAGAAAAGTAAAGGTAAGATAATGACCATGTGTTTGTCTTTCATTAAGGAAGATAATATATTCCATTACCATGACCACATCCCTTACTGTCTTCATATCTTATGTAATATTAAGCCTTACATTTGGGTATTTCTATGCATCTCAGAATTACCTTGATTATTAGTGTAAATATTGCTATACTTGATTATGTTGCAAACAACTTTGTCTTGACATGAAATATATAATATAATATTTGCCATTTTTTGAGATAATAATTAACATACAAATCAATGACTAATTGAAGGTTTTTTTGTAGAGTTTATTGTACATGGTGTGCTTTTTTAATTGCAAGAAGGGGGGGGGGGGATGGCTTGAGAGGCAACAAAATACATTGATTTTATGAGGTTATTAGGTTTCCTATGAACTTGGTGATTTGCCACGCTAACAACAAGGGGGTACATAGTTGTAATATTACCAGATGAGTGTACAATAATAACATCATTATTTTATCATATACATACTTGCATGTGTAAGGAAGAAGGTTGTTCGCAGACACTATGGCTAGGGGTGTGTTTTGGGGAATTTTAATACACATTCCCCACAACATTGTGTGTAAAAGCCAACATGATATATGTATAAACTTCCCCACATTATGTGAAAAAGTCAACAGGTATAAATTTGTTGCATGAAAAGTTCAAGTTCAAGTGAACATTTGTTAAAGCTATCATTATGTGTAGTGATGGAAGTTTCTACTATTATTATAAATAAATGGGAAACATTAAATAAGCTTACCAACTTTGAGATTTAGGCTAGGGGGTACAACTATGAAACTTGGCATTTATCAAATGGTAATGAAATGCTTGTATGTCTTTTGTTTAAGGGTTTTCCAAGTGTCGAACCACAAAGGTGTGGCATCTAACCTTGAACATAAATGGCATCTACCTTTATCGCTGCACACTTTCATTGTTTCCATTCGATATAACTTTATCAACCCTTAAAACGGTGGACAATCTTAAAGTTGTTTATCCCACATATTATACCCCACTTATTTTGTGGCATATCATTATGAAATTTGATCATGTTGAGGTAGTTATCAAAACCTATCCTTGGTTTCTAATGTCTTGTAAAAAATATATAAGCAACATCCATTGATTGGGTGATACACTATGATGGATTTCCATCTCTTCAACACTTTATCTATGGTAGGGCTTTGAACTTGTAGTGTATTGTATTATGTAGGCAAGCATCCACTTAGATTTTGATACTACAATAAGCACATCTCTTTGTCATTGCATTGAGTTTAAATGTAGCTTAGGCATCACATGCCTTGTCTTGAATAGTTGAGCAATTACCAATAAATTTGTGCCGCATTATTATAAAGTTTGGCCCAACTACATAGTTCAAATTATTTGTGCCTTAGTGACATGGGGTTTTTTTGTCTATGTGCATGTGCATGAAGCATGAACTAGGCTACCCCAACAATACAAAGTGTTGTCTTTGGAGCAATTCAAGCTACCACTCCGAAACCTTACAAACAAATGTGAACGGCTAACAGTTCACACATATGCAAATGCATGCTAAGGCAAGTGAAGAAGCCTCATATTATTTAGGTTAGTGCGGTCTAGTTATAATGTAAAAACCCAAATTGATTTCGATCATACCTCATGCAAAGCCCATGCTAGGAATCGTTTCCCCTCGCATTTTGACTAACTCTAGGCAATGGGCACATGGGTGCATGTTTGCATCTGGGCAATTTGGCATGAACAAGAAGAAGGGACGGTGAAGATGAGGCTGGTGACAACCGAAGTGTCGAGCACAATAAGAAGGTGTGATATCGTCCGATTTGATTGACAAATAGAGAGACCACATGACGCGACTCTGATACCAACAGTTAGAATCTTAATTAACGTAAAGCAAAATCAAGCTGTTAGAATCTTAATTAACGTTAAGCAAAATCAAACTGTTAGAATCTTAATTAATGTTAAGCAAAATCAACGAAGGAAGGGTGCTAGTCAAACCGACCACCTCGTAACGAAGGTGAGGGACAGATCATGGTTGGGTGGCTGGGTGAGATAGAAGAAAGAAAGGACGCTCTTTCTTCTTTCTTCTTCTTCTTCTTCTTCTATACATAGATATTAAAAGGTGGGGGTATATTCTATTCACCTTTTCTGAGCTTTTCCTTTTTTTTTTCTTCTGTGCAAGGCGAGAAAAAAGACGCAGCCCAGACGAAGCATTTCCCTGTGGAAGAGGAAGAGGAAGAGGCGGAGGAAGCAGAAGAATGTGGTGATGACACAGACAGAGATCGGAGAGAACTTCGTGAATCATCAACGAGGGATCGATCGCAAGGAAATGACGTGGCACGAAGAAATCCCCGATGGATCATTTGCTTTCTGGATCTTCTTTCTGATCCAATGACACCATCTCTGCTTCTTCTTTTTTTCCCCCCCATCCTTCCCGTGACACCAATGTCAGTAAAAAAACAGAAGAATATCAGCGAGAAGAGATAAAAGAATAGCGTTGCATTTTGATCTTCTTTCTGAAGGCATGTGATGCACTCCGTGAATTCAGTAGCATTACCAAATAGCAAGAAGGTCAAAATAACACAATCTCCTACATCTTTTGCATCCATTGGTAAACCTAATTATGCCTCGAACAACGGAACCATATGTCCATGATGATTTGACCCGTTTTCCGGTCGAAGATATAGTACAAAATCCTCTTCCTGGATATGTTGCACCATCGTCTGTTTCATTCAGTCCTGATGATAAGCTCATTTCATATCTATTCAGCCCGGATAGCACTCTGAGTAGAAAGATATTTGTTTACGATCCAACTTTGCATCGGCAACAGATGGTTATTAGCCCCCCTGGTGGTGGTGTGGACGAATGCAACTTGTCTGTAGCGGAGAAGCTAAGAAGAGAACGGTTGCGCGAGCGAGGCACTGGCATCACTCGCTACGATTGGGCGGGAGGAGAAGACAATCCTTGCTTGATTGTGCCTTTGCCTGGTGGGGTATGTTGTTCCAAACTTGTTCCTTTAGAGAGAGAGATAGAGAGAGTGAGATGGATGAAGATGAAATTGGAACTGTATAAACATCCATGCTTGGCCAATATGACCCTTGGGGATTTACAGCCATTACAAAGCAATCTAGAAAATTGTGTAGGTGACGGTTGGGAGATGTGGACATAAAGGAAATGTAAAAGCTGAAGGAAAAACTGACCTAATTGCTGAATTTATTTGCTTTTGAACTTACATGAGTTCAGTTCTGTTGTCCAGTAGAGGAGCAAAGAGCATGCTGCATGCTTATTGTCATTGAATTTGGTTCTATCCTCACTGGAAGTGCTTGAAAGGTAAGCACAAATTTTTAGGAATTCATGAAAATCATGTCCAATGTCTGCATATGTGAGATATTCCTCTATTTTCAATATGTGCGAGTGCAGGTGGATTATTGTGGTGAAGCTATTACAGGCATAACCATAGGGACCAACTCTAAAGGCTATTTTGAAATGGTTTAGGGTAAGATCAGTGGGAAACAGGTTATTCTAACACTTGGGATAAAGTGGACTTCAGAACATGTGGTGGTTCAGAGGAGTAAGGATTTGAGCTATAGAAAGGGGACTAGCTACCCCCTTCTTTATGGCATCTCTTAGATGTTGTTTAGACTCTATTGGTGAGGTAAAACTTTCATCATAATGATTCATATTGACCTCAACTGCCAAGGTATAATCTAAGATCATATTCAGTGGTATGGGACTCTGATGTGGTTTTATGTTCATCTCTTGTCCTCTGGGTAGAGTGGCTGTTATGGTTAATTAAGTACCCCTAAACTATTATTTCCTTCATGTTTTCATTTATTTCTATCATTAAGTAATTGACGCATATTAGAAGCATCTGACCCTTTTTGGGTGTGAATGTTGGGATGTGAGCTTGGGCAAATATCTGTCAACCGTCCTTGGTAGATTTCATTTAAAGAAATGACATTCTGAACGTATTCTATTTCCTTGCCGTATGTCTCCATGCATCGTTGCATTTGGTAGTGGCCCTAATTTTCTTCTGGCTTCCTTGTGTTCATCTTGGAACAATAAATTCATTATGTCATGGACCTTTTATGTGTCTTTTCTTTATGATAACACCATGGTTCATTCTGTAATGAGAATGACATTGATAAGAGTATAAACAGAAACGTCTCCAGCTTATATTTCAATGACGGCGCGGTTTTCATCATGCGGGCGTTCCGAGAATGCCTGCCTGCCGGGGGAACTGAGGCAGAAACCTTGGTTCCCCCACATTGCATTTATGAAAATCAGCCTTACGAAGATATGGTATCCCTTTGCATACACATGTTCATGAATCACTTGCTTCTGGAGTGGTGTTACATTCATTATCAAACCATACACCATGAGGGGATCCCTTCTACATTTCTTTTCTTTATATTGATGCTGTTGTGTGTTCTATAGCGTCACCCATTACAATTATGAAAAATAACCATGTATTCTCAATGTCATATGGAATGTGTTGATTCATAAGCAATTTCTCTAGCATGTCAGTACAATACTCTCTTTGTTTTACCATTTCATCTTATACTACCAATCCGAGCTATATATTGGCATAGCTTCTTCATGTAATAGCAAATTTATCTTACAAGTATTGTTGTTTGACCTGAAACCGGGGATATATTTCAAACTTCAAGTTTTTATATCAAATCCAAGGTACAAGTTTTCAGTAGTACATAATGGATCACATCAGATTCAGTGCTTGTTGTATGGCATGCCCAATTGTTTGAGGTAGGAAAATACTTTGCTCTATTGAGATATACAAGGTGCACAGATGTCATCATAATTGTGATGAAGGATCTTTGTGCACTTGCAGTACAGTCACATGAGATGAAAGGAGGCCAAGGGGTTTATTTTGGTACCACCTGTGTGTAATGGTGGATTTGGAACAGGAGTGACAGGAGACAGAAAATGGCTGAAATGCAGAGAAAACTGAGGAGAGGGAGGAGATACGGGTGGTTGTTGGAGTCCCACAAAATAATAACAATATGTTTTAGAGTAAAAGTATCATGTTTTAATAGAATGTGAATTTAGAGAATTTGAGCCAATTCACACCGGTTGATGTTGTGCCTTTGAGAGGCACTTGGTGAGATCATCTGCTGTATTCCATGCAGTATTGATTTTACAAAATGAGATGAGTCCATCCTCTATCACCTGCCTGATGAAGTAATACAACACATCTTCTTGTGGACTTCCGTTTTCAGCCCACCCAACAACTTGTTTATGCATTGCATGAGCTTTCCTTTTGGCTTCTTCCTCTAATGCTGCTTAGGTCACTTCTACCTTATCTACGGGTGCTTCCTTTTGCTTTTCAACAATGTATACAAGGAGCATTTGCTTACATCCCATCTAACTTATCTATGTGTGCTTCCTTTTGCTTTTTGACATCGTATACAAAAGGAGCATTTGCGTTTATTACTTCTGAGAAGATTAGGCCTAAGCTTTAGCATTTTTTTGTACCTCTGCCCATGTTATATTGTCTACATTATCTTTTACTATGGAGATGCATTTTTTGGTTGCCTCTTGACCTTTCTTTAGATTGACTTTAATGGTAAATCAATACTATCTTGACCTTATTCGATAATGTTTCCCCTTTTAGGTACTTTTCCATGTCATCTTTAACATCTAAATTCAATTGCCTTAAGAATGTCTTTTTGTAGGGCTTCTACTAGTGTGGTCTTCAAAAAGAACCACAATTCTGTTTTTTTTTCTAATTCCCATTGCATTTTCCCTTTCACACATCAAGACTTGGTGCTTCGAAGTATGAATATCCCTTCTTAGGAAGGAGACACGCATCAAGAAAACTTTTGTACTTAGGTTCCATGGGTCAATATTGGCCTCTCTATGGACGCGAAAAATATCTATCTATCTATCTTTATTATATATTATACCATTAACCTCTTAACCAATTGGTTGCCGTAAGGCGCTGTCTTTTCCCTTGTCTCTATTTAACTAGACTTGCACTTTGGATATCTCGCCCTTCAAGCATTCCCCGAGGTTGCCCACACTCTTCCTTTCCTTCTTCAGTACCTTCGTGGGATCTTTCATATATCTGGCCTGTCTTCGCGAGTCTCTTAGGACGCAGCTTAATTAGTTGTTCATCCAGAGTCTGTGGTGTTCTAGCAAGATAGTATGTATACTAGAGGCCAAAATTAGCCTATGAGACTAATCGATTAGAAATATTGGTGACTTCATGCTATGCACACTGAAACAAAAATAAAAGATTTAGATTTCTTAAAACCTCCATGATCATGATAGCAATGCATGTGTGGAATGATTTTGGAGACGATTTACAAGCATGAAGTTTATAACCTATTTGTGTGGGTTGAGTAGTGGTGATTGCAATCGTAAAGCTTGCAATCAGAAATAGAATGATCTGCATCAGAAATGGAATGATCTGCATCATTATGAGTAGCTTCGAAAGGCTGAGAAGGTGCCTCAAGTGGGCCAACACTTTACTGTCCACTTGTAAACAGAGGCAACAAAGTGTCATACACATCTCTGGAGCTAACTGATGTCCCCTTTGTACATGAAAGAAGTGGCTGAATTGCATCCTTCACAAAAACATCATGGCTAACCAAAATGCGTTTAGATTGTGGATGATATAGCCTTTACTTTCAGAACTGTATCCTACAAAAATACATTTCATTGCTTTATCATCCAATTTTTTGCGTTGTTGTTTAGGCACTAATGCATATGCCAAACAACCAAAAACACACAGATGAGCAACAAATGGCTTTTGGCCATGCCAAGCTTCATATGGAGTGATAGAGTGTAGTGCTTTAGTGGGACACCTGTTGAGTACATATGCTGCACACATGACAGCCTCAAGCCAGAAACTATGTGGTAAGGCCTGACTTTTGACCATACACCTCGCCATTTCCATGCGTGACCTGTTCTTTCTTTCAGCAACTCCATTTTGTTGAGGTGTATACGGCACTGTACACTGATGTTTTATCCCACATTTAGCCAGAAATGCATTAAACTCAGAAGACGTATACTCCCCCCGTCGATCAGAACGGAGGGTGCCCATTTTACATGTTGACAAATTCTCAGCCAAAGCTAGAAATTATTTGAAGCACAGAAACACTTCGGACTTTGCCTTCAATGGATATACCCATGCATGCCTAGAAAAGTCATCAATGAAAGTCACGAAATAAAGATAGTTCCCAAGAGAATGTGTCTGCATAGGACCACAGACATTGCTATGAACAAGCTGCAATTTCTGCGAAGCTCTAACTGAACCATCTTTTGGAAAGGAGGAACATTGCATTTTGCCCAAAATATAGCCTTCACAAACATGCTTCCGAGGTGTTTCAAGTTTGGGCAAGGACACCATTTCAGATTTCTGCAAGCGAAGCAAACTTGCAAAATTCAGATGACCAAAGTGTGCATGCCAAATCTTTGCATCTGAAATAGCATGAGAATCCTGTACTGCACAGGCTGAATCATTTATAGATCGTTCATAATCTACGAGCTTATACAACCCACGACATAAAATGCAAGAAGCAATAATAACATCCCCATTGGACAGATCATGAACTGTACACCTGTCATCAACAAATTTAACAACCAAGCCAACCTTGGCTAATGCTGAAACTGACAACAATTTTTTCTTGATCCCTGGCACAAACAAAGCATCTGACAAGATGAAAGGACTACCATCAGCAGTAGTCAAAATGATCTTACCAACACCCATAATTGGATAAGATGAGTTGTTGGCGCATGTGACAGTATTCCCTGTAGGGATAGGCTTCAATGAAGTGAAGAAATTGCGTTGGGAGGTAATATGTTTGGTTGCCCCACTATCGAAGTACCAAACATTTGATTGTACAATAGACATACATTGTTCAAGTGAAGATGGGTCAAAACTGCAAACAGTAGTAAATGTCCATTATTCATTCTGCACAAGATTTGCAGACTCTGTTTTTGGTGCAGAGACTTTTGCAACAACGAGTCCTGCCTCCTTTTTCTTTGCCTCTTTTGCAGTCAATTTTGGACAGTTCTTCATAATATGATCAATTCCTTTACAATATTTGCAAAACAGTTTTTGTTTCTGCTCTTGTTTTTTTTCATTCACTTGTGAATATTAGCAAATCTCTGCTTGCTAGCAGAAGAGTTCCATTTACCTTTGCCCAACTGACTAGCTAGGAAAGCTTGATCTTCAACACGCATAATAGACTTGTTTTGCCTAGACTGATCTTCCTGTGACAAAACGGAGACTAGCTCCTCGAATGATAAGGCATTGGGATTACCCTTCATCATTAAACGAAGAGTAGAAGCAACTCTGATATGAATCAGGAAGACCATTTAGAACGGTGTCGCGTTGTTACGCGCGTGCGTGGAGAACAAGGCGGGACCACTGGGGTCTTGGACCGAGGAATAGGTGAGAAGAGAGAGAGAGAGAGAGAGAGAGAGAGAGAGACACGCTCACACATGGATAGACAAAGAAGCGCGCGGGAACGCAGCCCGACCAACACAAGAGACACAAGTTGGGCAGGAGGTAGAGTATAAGAACGCGTATATAAATATGTGTATGCAGATGACTCGGATGGTTACAGCCGATCAGGTCGGCGAGACGGGTGTCGACGCCTGATCACCCACGCATACAGGGGAGCAAGATGGAGATTCTGCCGGAAGCACACGGGCGTTCCACGGAGCAGAATCAGCCTCTCGAGAACCTGCGCAAAGAAAGCTTATGGAGAACGACAAAGGAGAAGAGCTCGGTCCCAGTCCGACAGCACTTTGTCCCCTCTAGTGCGCGATATCTTTTTCTCCCCTGACTCCCTCTCTTTTGTAGCTCAAGGAGGGAGGCCGTCTTACCCGTTTACATCACATTAATTCTCTGTCCTTTCGGACAGAGATACTCCTCGATTCTCCCTATAGAATATTGCTACCTAGGATCTGACCTTGTGCCTACCTATCTACTGTACAACAAAGGGCGTGCCCACGTGTAAGGGCCGGTTTACACACGCTATACACGGTTTGCGCCTAGGGACGGTTTTCTTCACGACATTCGCCCCCTCCTAACCGCGCATCCACCGGTATGCGCCAAAATTGGGTTCCTGCTTGGAGAAAACCAGTCCTTGCTTTTATTCCTCGTTAACCGGTTCGTCCTCCGCCTCGGGCTGCTCATCGTTGCTGTCCATGCCCCCTAGCTCCGGCTCATCGTCGTGTCGTTTCTTGAACGCTTTGATCCTCTTCCCCGCTACCGGTATCGCCATTCTCGTACCGTCGAGCTCTGCGAGATGGTACGTCCCATTGCCGTTGGCGCCTGTTACTACGTAAGGCCCGAACCACCTCCTCGCAAACTTCCGCGTGGCCCTGTGCTGATTGTCGAGGTTGCTGTCGTAGACTAGCACCCAGTCGCCTTCCTCGATCTTCCTTGGCCTGAACCGGCGTGTTCGGTCGAACCGAGCTTTGTTCCTTATCCTCGCTACCCGAAGTTTCTTCGCGGCTTGCTCTACGTCCTTCGGCCTCCGCTCGAGCTGTTGAATCCACGCTGCCAACAGTTCCTCCCGGCTCATCTCATCCCTCCAGTCCACCGTGGCCCAGAGGAGATCGTTCGCTCTGATGGCATGATCGGCTTCTGTCCGAACATCAGCTCGGCTGGCATGAAACTGGTTACCGAACTGTGCGTAGTCCGGTCCGCCCACAAGGCATAAGGTAGCAGCCTTGGCCAGTCCCCGACTCGGCCTCCGCACGCCCGTACTAGCGCTTTGACAATTGGCCCGTGTCCGCGCTCCACCTTCCTGTTCGCCTCCGGATTGTACGCTGAGGTGAGCGAAAGTTTGACTCCTAGCCGGTCGAACAGCTCTTCGGCCTCTTCTGCGTCCAACTCACCACGGTCAGCCACGATCTTCCCTACGCACCCGTATCGGCATACTACGTCCTCAATCAAAAACCGGCACATGGCTGTCATCGTCTTGTTTTGCAGGGTTCGGCCTTCAACCTGGTTCGTTAGATCTTCCCGAGCCAGCACCAGATACCGCATCAGTCCTACCCCCATTGGCATCATCACCAAATCCACCATCCACTTGAAGTGGATGGTCGGAGGGTAGGTCGGGTGAAGCTCGTCCCGATGTCAGATCATGGAGTGCACCTGACAGCTTTCGCAAGTCGTCACGAACCGATGCACGTCCCGGTATAGTCCCGGCCACCAGTACTTCCCCTTTAGCTTTTCGAATGTGGCCCACGTTCCACAGTGTCCAGCCCACGGGCTATCGTGGTACGCCGCCAACAAATCCTCCTGTTCCCCCTTCTTCGCCACCACTCGGAGCGGGATGCCGTTCCTCTTCTTTGGATGCTTCCAGATGTATCCGTCCTGGAGAAAGAATCGGTAGGCTTTCTTCCGAATCCGGTTGGCCTCGTCCGTTGTCCATGCCGCGTCCGGTGTCGTTGTTTTCAGGAACCCGCCGATCTGCAGCCACTCCCCGTCGTACTTGCTCTCGTCGAAGTCGTTAAGTGTTGGAGAGCATTCCCCGTTGGTTGTCACGTAAGCCGCCTCGAAGAAGTCCACGCTGACTTCCTCGTCCTCTGAAACCATGCCGCCGTCGTTTTCGAACCTCGCCCTTGAAAGCATGTCGGCCATGGCGTTGTCTTTCCCGGAAATGTGTCGTATTTCCAGATTCAAGGACTTGATGTACGCTATCCACCTGAGCATTGCCAGGTCCGGCGTCGCGCATCCGAAAACCATGCCAAGAATTGGCAGACAGTCCGTCTCGATAATTACCTCTGCCCCGATCAGGTAGTCTTTATTGGCCTTTACCGCTGAAACAATACCCCAAAGCTCGCGTTTAACCTGGGCGTATCCTCGCTATTGCTCGCTGAGGACCTTCGCGCCGAACCGGATCGGGAAACGCGTGCCGTCCTCGCCCTCTTGGTTGACAACCCATCCGATCCCGGTCGGACTCGTGTCCACCGTTACGTAAATTAGAGTGCCCTGTCCGTAGACAGCCTTTCGGAGCGCCGGAGCCGTGGCAAGTGCTCCCTTCATCTTCTGGACAGACTCCGTATGCTCGTCTCTCCACTCGAATTTTCGCCCCTTTTTCAGCAACCCGTATAATGGCTCCGCGACGTGAGCGTAATGCGGGATCCATATGTGGTAGAACACGCACGCTCCCAAGAACCTCCGAACCTCTGTGACCGAGCTACAGTCGTTCTTCATCGCGGAGATGGCTTCTACCTTAGCTGGAGACGGTTTCCGGCCGTACGGCCTGCATAGGTGTCCGACGACCATTATCTCTGATTGCCCGAAGGCCGACTTTCCCCCGGAGAAGGTGAGCCTCGCGCCCTCCAACCTCTGCAGCACCTTCTCGCAGTCATCGATGTGCGTCGCCACGAATTTCCAGCATCCGTCCGGTCCGATCGTCTCGTCCCTTTCCTCCACCGGGCATCCCTTGATCGGGACGTCGTCCAAAAACGGCATGGTGATGTCCGGGATACAATCCCTCAGCACCTTGTTCATTGCGTTCACCATGTGAGCCACCGAGTTCGTCCCTCCTTGCGGCAGGGTACACATCCGTACTAGGCCGAGAGGAGTTCGCATTGTCGAGATGTCTCTGCTCTCTACGGCAAGCTGGAACTGATCGTACCCCGAGTAGAGATCACCGATCGAGTAAATCAACCTTTCGGCGAAGGCCTTTGCGAACTCGTCTATTGTTGGTCCGATTCCTGCGTTTCGAATGGTCACCTTGTTGACCGGCTGCAGTTCTTGAATAAAGCGCAGCGTGCTGTCCTTCTTCGGCATGGTAAACCACCGATTCGAGTATGGGGCACTCGACGGTTCGAGGATTCCCATCTCGACCTTTTGCATTAACAGCTCCATCAGCTTCGGGATATGAGCTCTGGGTACTGGAATCGGTTTGAGACTCCACGGCACATGCGGTATCGTGAATATCACCATTGGTTCCACGATTGTCGGGTCTACGCACCCGATCTCCTCCGGTGAGAATGTGAAAGCCTTCCCGTGCCTTCCGAGCATTCCCCGAAACCGGTCCTCCTCCGCTGGCAGTAGGAAGCCGCCCCCACCGACCTTGAGCTCCCGTAGCGTTATGTCGGTGAACGTGTGTCCTATGCGGGCCGGATTTCGTAAACTCGGGTCCGACGCAACCCCCTTTATTCGCAACTCGCTGCCCTCCGGCAAGGAAGCCGCGACTGGCCTCACCTTCCGGTCCACAGTCTTGTACCTCGTGTCCACTCAGGCCGTTCGAACCGACTCGAGCCCTCTTCTGAAGTCCGCGATGACTTCGTACATCCTTTCCGAACATACCGGAATCGTCCGGTCCTCTTTAAGGACTCCTCCGACTACCTCTCACAGCTCCCCCAAGGCATCGTTGAAGGAGACCGCCTCCACGGCTCCGTTGATTTCCTCTCCGAGGCCGAGGATACCACATGCCCAAAGTCGCTCCTCCGCCCTCTTCTTCTTCCGCCCAACAACGTCAACTATCGTACACCCTCCGTTGTCGGAGAACCAAAATTTCCTACTTATAGTACAAGTCTTCTTCGCTATTGTACACTTGTGGGGTTTTCCCGGAGTGTCCGGACTATCGCGGCCCCACGCCTTGATAGCCCTCTCTAAAAATCCTCTCGGCTTTCGCCCCCGAGGGTCTCGCGGTTCCGCTCATGGTTCGGTCTCACCGTCAGGAACTGGACTGAGTGACGCCCATCCTGGCTCTTGACCCTTGCATAGGCCGAGCCGTTGTCTAGCACCTTGGTCTCCATCCGTGCTGCCGTGATGTACGGTTCTCCTAGTATAACCGGATGTGAGGACGTCTCCTGCACGAAGAAGTGCTGGTCAATCTCGACATCGCCAATCTTTACTCGTACATTCGGGCAAGCTCCATGCAGTTCTTCGGTGCCACGCGTCGCTGCCCGTATCTTCCACCCGTGCTTGGTGTTGATCGGCCATTTCCCCTTCTTGTAGAAGTCCATGGACATCAAATTGATTTCTGAACCGTGGTCCACCAACGCCACCACCGGTTCATGAACATCTCCGATCTTCACGGGGGTCTCCGTAGTCGCTCTGGCCCAGTGCGGCCTCGAATAGTGGCTCTCTGCCAACTCGTCTTCCAGCGCCATGTCCTCTATGTGCGTCGTTCGCACCTCCATCGGCTTCTCCGGTTCTTCCTCCGTTGACAGCCTCTTCCTCTTCACCAAGTCTATGATGGAGTCGTGGAACTCCTTGGCAATCCCGAGCACTTCCCTCAGCGACAGTTCCACCTTGCTGTCAAGGATTCGTTCTTCCAGGACCTTTCGCAGGTCCGTGGTTCTTTCGATTTCTGTGCCCAGCCGGTATCCGCCCCTCTTGGGATTATCCTGGGCGCCGGTTACACCAGCCTCATTCCGCCTTTGCCCGAACCGAGTTTCATATCGTTGCGAGGGCCCGGCCCCTCCGGTTTCCCCTATCCGCTTGTCCTCCACCAGAGCCTCGTAGTTTTGACAAGCGGCTTCGACGAAGCTCGTCTTTTCTTCCACCGGGTCACTCCACCCGGTCACCTCTCGGACTCGTTTTTCCGTGCGGTCCGCCTCTTCTTTCCTTAGTCGTGCGCCGGCGAGGCCTTCTAGCATCGTCGGCCAGAACTTGGCTTTGTTCGTCTTCGGGGCCTCGCCACCTCCGACCCGAATACCAGCTGACGCCGAGTAGTGGACGGTCTCCGCGTGACGAGCCGCCGCCTCCTCCATCAGCCTTTTCATACCCCCTCGCCCGACGTTCAGATTCAAGGCCCTTCAGGTCTCGCTGGCATGCACCCGACCGTTCCACAGGTACACCACGTTGCTTCTCACCACCTCGGCGAAGTCCCCGCAGTCCTTTCGGATGTGCCCGACTGCGTCACACCACATGCACCTGTTTTCATCCAGAGGTCGTCGGTCACGGGCCTGTTCGCCACCATCCCTCCGTGCTTGGGCGATCTGGAGATCCTTTACCATCCGCGTCAGCTCCTCCAGAGCTGCTCCCCTAGACGAGCCCTTGACCATGCCGGTTGAAGCCGACCCGGTCTCGAGCCAATCTCGGGTCTCTTCCCTTCGCGTTGGTGGTGTTGGCTCGAGCTTCCTTGCTGCGACAGAGCCCGCCCCTGTCGATCCTTTGTCAACCCATTCCCGCCGTTTGTCGAAACGGCCACAGACCCTTTTCACCACGGCCCAGTCGGCCGTCAGCCCGTCATCAGTCTCCAACAGGAGGCCTACCTGCTCCCGATCCCGCTCGTCAACCGACTTAACAAACAATAGGACACGGCTTGTGTCCAGAACGGTTCGGTCAAGCACCGAGAGGCGCGCGAAGCGTTCCTCAAACTCCCGAAGGAGCACTGACGCGTTCCTTCCTTTGTCGGGGGTCTCCACCCACTCCATGAAGTCCCGCTTCGAAAGTCGAAGCGCATCTTCAAGCCCGTATCTTTCGAGGAGCCGACCTTCAAACTCCTCCCAGGTCCGGCTCTCGGCCCGTACCTCGAGCACCTCCGCATGGATGCCCGGCATCGCCACTCAAGGGAATCCGGCTAGTCGCCTCTCTTCCAGAATGTCCCTCATTACCATGTCAGCCCGGTAGGACGCCAAGTAGCTCGTGGCATCCTTCCCACTAAACTGGCCGATCGTACCGACAACCGCCTTGATAGCCCTATCAAGGGCGCCGGTGCCTTCGCGCGCACTCACTATACGGTCCACAACCGAAGCCATGGCTTCTGCGAGGTCCGACCCCCTCATCTTCTACTCCTCTGCCGCTTGTTCACGTCGGGTTCACCAAATATGTCGCGTTGTTACGCGCGTGCGTGGAGAACAAGGCGGGACCACTGGGGTCTTGGACCGAGGAATAGGTGAGAAGAGAGAGAGAGAGAGAGAGAGAGAGAGAGAGACACGCTCACACACGGATAGACAAAGAAGCGCGCGGGAACACAGCCCGACCAACACAAGAGACACAAGTTGGGCAGGAGGTAGAGTATAAGAACGCGTATATAAATATGTGTATGCAGATGACTCGGATGGTTACAGCCGATCAGGTCGGCGAGACGGGTGTCGACGCCTGATCACCCACGCATACAGGGGAGCAAGATGGAGATTCTGCCGGAAGCACACGGGCGTTCCACGGAGCAGAATCAGCCTCTCGAGAACCTGCGCAAAGAAAGCTTATGGAGAATGACAGAGGAGAAGAGCTCGGTCCCAGTCCGATAGCACTTCGTCCCCTCTAGTGCGCGATATCTTTTTCTCCCCCGACTCCCTCTCTTTTGTAGCTCAAGGAGGGAGGCCGTCTTACCCGTTTACATCACATTAATTCTCTGTCCTTTTGGACAGAGATACTCCTCGATTCTCCCTATAGAATATTGCTACCTAGGATCTGACCTTGTGCCTACCTATCTACTGTACAACAAAGGGCGTGCCCACGTGTAAGGGCCGGTTTACACACGCTATACACGGTTTGCGCCTGGGGACGGTTTTCTTCACGACAACGGTCTGCACAAGTGAACTATCTAGTATCATTTCATCACTATAAATTAATTGTTCCTTGACATCTTTGATTTTTGTAAGAAAACTGTCCATAGAATCACCTTCATTGATGTGCTCGCTCTCCAATTGTTTTCGGAGATAAGCAACATGAGCCTCATTTCTTGCTTGGTACAAAGTGGTAAGAGTATCCCAAGCATACTTTGCTGTCTTGCAAGAGCGAGTATGGGGACTAATGGCACGTTTCACAGACAAAGCTATCAAAGTATGTGCCTGAGCATCTCTGCCATCCCAACGAAGTTGCTCTGCAGTTGGTACAACAAAAACTGTAGCATGGGCAAGAGTAGGATGATCAACATCCTCGATAGAATCAATATCATCAGCATTTGTGTTCTCAACAACATGACGTTTTTCAGCCCCTTGAACCACATTCCACAACCCCTTTGCTACTAATACATGGTGCATCATATAAGCCCAAAGAGGGTAATTTGTTCCATCTAGTTTATCCCCAACAGCAAGCATCCGAAATACATCATTGCTCTCAGCCATGGCCGTGAACTGAACACGTTTTGATGTAAAAATTGGATTGCTGAAGGGAATAATGTACCTCTTTGACTTGAAAGATGAACAAATGAAGAGAAAAGGGAAGCAAGTCTGATTTCTGAGGGTTATAGGAATGTCTTGGAAGACTCAAGGAGGCTTTTTCTAGGATTGAATCGACTTGGAAGCAGAAAAAAAAAACACAACTGCAACTGCGCAGAGGAAGAAAACACGCAGAAATTGGTTTTTTCAACAACAAAAAAATGCCACCACAGATGGCACAGACGGACTGCGTATGAGAGCCGTTGCTTTGCTGCTCAAATGTCGCTTTTTGGCTCAGATACCACTGTTGGGTTCTTGTTTTGAATCCCAAAAAGCTTTCCCACTTTAGGGTTATGAGAGTATATATAGACAGGGGGAAAAAACCTCCTAAAGAGGGAAAAAATGCCCCTGTTTTCCTAAGTGTGTTCACACATATCATTGTCTTAAGTGTGTTCACACATCACTGTCCTAAGTGTGTTCACACACATCACTATCCTAAGTGTGTTCACATAACACTGTCCTAAGTGTGTTCACACACATCACTACCAAAATATGTCAACAGGGATATCTATACTAGAAGAACATTAATAGATTGCCCTTCACATGTAATCATAGATTGACATATTCGCATTCGTCGGGTTTCCCATTCGAATGCAAATGAATACGAATATGAATGTGTGGTCAAGTATTCATTTAACTCAAAAAAAAAGAAAAACTCTGTCGTTTTTAATTTCACAGGATAAATAGGGATAATAAAAGAGGAACTTGGGGATTTGACACTACCAAATTTTTATAATAAATGTATAACTTATAAGCTATAAGTATTCGTTTTATTTTTAATAAATAAATAAAATAAAATAAAGGCTCATTAATTTCTCACTTTTTATTCCCTCAAAATTTATGGATATTTTTATTTTGACATTAAAAATAGTACTTCAAACGAATCATATCTTCAAAGTTCATACTAATCATATTTGTATAATTAATATAAAAATATTCGTTTTTAAAAATTAATTAATTGATTGATTAATTAAAATAAGTTTCATAATCTCTCTTGACACTATAATCTATTAATGAATCATTGTTTTTTTTTTGGTGAAATAAATTTATTTAAATAAATAAATAAATATTTTATATTTATTTTGCAAAACAAATGGTTTTCTAATATTCTTGGGGCCATTTCGTATTCTCGAATATTGAGAATATTGCGCATGGAGAATATCACGAATATCACGCATGTGTCAATATATCCATGTAATTATAGGTATTTCAATAGGTTGAGTTGTTTAAGAGGAAGAAAGGAAGAAAGATATATTGATGTCTTTTAAGAGGCCGAAATGGCCTATAAGACCAAATAAGAGATTACATCTTGAGTGTTGTCTCGTCTTTGAGAACAAATCAAAATAAAATAAATACTACACAGTAAATATAAAAGTAAATAAGATGAAAAGAGAAGAAACGAGGGAATCTGGTTTTTGGCACATGTGAGATTCTCAAGTTAGGTATATTGTAGCTTTTGTCTTTGAAAGATCTCTAGCATAGGTCGATCCAGAATAGAAATGTCTCCGAAGCGAGGGAAGCATCTACGATGGTGGGAGATAATGGCTTTTATCTGTTGATGACAAGGGTGTCGAGGTCATGGTCCATGGGGCTGGTTTAAGAAAGAAATAAAGAAAGATATATTGACATCTTTTAAGAGGCGAAAATTGTGTATAAGACCAAACAAGCGATTACATCTGAAGTGTTTCGTCTTTGAGAACAACAAATCAAAATAAATTAAATATTACTCAGTAATATAAAAGTAAATAAGATAAAAATAGACGAAAGAATCTGGTTTTCGGCAAATGTGAGATTCTCAAGCTAGATATATTATAACTTTTGTCTTCGAAAGATCTCTAGCATAGAGAGAGTCTGATGAAAGGCTGAGTTGGTATATATGTTTTGAACAGATTTATATTCAAAGTGGCACAAACCAAGAGCTTTGCTTGAAAATATATGGAAGTCCATCATCTCCAATTTTAGACCCAACAGTCTCTCCTGATGGCTCTATGATTGCTTATGTGCGCGAAGAAGAGCTGTTTGTGGCTTCATTGAGGTGTGGGGAACCTAAACAGATCACATTTGGAGCTCGAGAAGCTGGAAAGGTAAACTTCAACATAAAGCTTAGGATTACGGAGAACTTATCAACTACTTTCATGCATCTTCCATTTTCAACACACATCAGAGTCTGTTCCTGAGTGTGCTGTAAAAATAGAAGCCATTCTAATCTTATTGACTCTAAGACTGTTTGTGCAGACTCATGGACTACCGGAGTACATTTCTCAGGTAATCTTTACGACGAAGACGACACTAACGTATCCACATCTTTGAAGCTACAGAACTTTATGCAGTGTGATGTTGATTTCTGTGAATTTTCAAATTTGTTTTGTGGAATAGGAAGAAATGGATAGGAGAAGTGGATTCTGGTGGTCTCCTGATAGCAAATATCTGGCCTTTGCTGAAGTTGATGCATGTGGAGTACCCCTATATCGGATCATGCATCTAGGCAAGCCTCAGCTTGGTGGTGATGCCCAAGAGGACCATGCATACCCTTTTGCTGGCCAATCCAACGTGAAAGTGAGACTTGGAATAGTGCCTTCAGCAGGAGGAGATGTTGTCTGGACAGATCTCCACTGTGCAGGTTCAAATCAAGACATGGATGATGAGGAGTACTTGGCCCGTGTAGCATGGATGCCTGATAATACACTAACTGCACAGATTCTCAATCGATCACATTCTAGATTGAAGCTGTTAAAGTTTGATATCAGAACAGGTAGCAGGAAAGTCATCTTGATTGAAGAAAATGAGGTCTGGATAAATCTTCATGATTGCTTCACACCTTTACAGAAAGGATTTGATATGCTGACTGGAGGGTTTATATGGGCAAGTGAACGAACAGGTTTCAGACATTTGTACCTCTATGATTGTAACGGGGTATGTCTATCCCCTCTAACTCAAGGTGATTGGATGGTGGAACAAATAGCAGGTGTTGATGAGGTTTCCGGTCAAGTTTATTTTATAGGGACTTTAGATAGTCCTCTTGAGACTCATCTGTACAGCACTAAACTTTTTCCAGATCCTAGTCTTCCATTGCTTAAACCAAAGAAGCTAACACAGGGTGAAGGAAGGCATGTAGTGGTTTTAGATCACCAGATGCGGAGATTCGTTGACATGCATGATTCTCTGCATACTCCACCTCGTGTAGTGCTTTGTAGCCTGGAAGATGGAAAGGGATTGATACCACTTTATGAACAGCCCACCCCAACTCCAAGAGCACGTAAACTGCAACTTTGTGCTCCAGACACAGTAGAGATTACCGCGTCTGATGCGACTATCCTTTATGGGGCTCTCTACAAGCCAGATGCAAAGCTGTTTGGGCCACCTCCATACAAAACTCTTGTTAGTGTATATGGGGGCCCTAATGTACAAACCGTCAGCAATACCTGGATGAATACTGTGGACATGCGAGCTCAATACTTTCGAAGCAAAGGAATCCTCGTTTGGAGGGTAACTGCAAATCCTTGAACATCTTTTTCATTTCTTAGTTATGCAGTCTTCAGATAAGCTTGCTACAAAAGGGTGTTCTGTTTGTTTGCCCTTTCAATTTGATAAATCTAGAAATTGCATGATTAATTCCAAAGGTATATAAACTTGTATTGCTGAGTGACATTTAAGACATTTAATCCTCTCATAACTTTTATCTAATTTATGCTGCATTGTTTGTTACTCACACATCCATTTTTCCTCGATACTCACATGTCTGAATGTCATGTTGCAAAAAGAGCTCATGTTGTCACTACAAAAGCTTCAGTGTAGAAGGATTCCTCATATTCCTTACAGTTAAAATTCATATACAGATTCAAGTGGCCATGGGCTAGACTGTATTTGGATTCTGGAATAAGCATTTGGTCTACAATATTTTAGTTCCAGTGATCATCCTTGAGTGAGGATTCTATATCATTGGCTCCTGGTTTTGCACTTACCATGAGTCTTTAGTATGTGATTCATCATTCACGTCATTTGTATTTCAAATAAGCAAGCATAACCTGTTTTGCAAGTAGATTGTGAAGTATTAATTAATGGAAGTAGAAAGGCCTTTTTTTCGTTGTCACTAAGTATAGATCCCATTGGGTTAAATATAGGGATGGTTGCATTTATCATACCTCTAAAGATGGCCTCTTAGATATGCCAAACTTGTTGCTAGAGTAGCATTTAGATTATTTGGTGATGATAGTGTAACTAATAGCTTCACACTGTAATCATGTTTTCTTCAACCAACCGAATTGATTTTTAACATGGAAACTTTGTGCTCTTTGAATGCCAGCTTGATAACAGGGGAACAGCACGGAGGGGTCTAAGTTTTGAAGGTTCTTTGAAGTACAAAGTGGGTTTTGTGGATGTTGAAGATCAGGAGACTGGTGTTCAATGGTTAATCAGGGAAGGTTTAGCAATTCCAGGAAACATCGGTATATATGGGTGGAGCTATGGGGGGTATTGTGCAGCTATGTGTTTGGCACGCTGTCCAGAAATATTTAGGTGTGCTATTGCTGGGGCTCCAGTTACAGCATGGGACGGATATGACACTTTTTACACCGAAAAATACATGGGCATGCCTGAAAGAAACCCAATGGTTTATGAAAATAGCTCGGTGTTGCATCATGTTCCAAGAATAAAAGGGAAAATGCTGCTTGTGCATGGTATGATTGATGAGAATGTGCATTTTCGGCACACAGCAAGGTTGATAAATGCATTCATTGCAGCAGGAAAAGAATATGAGCTCCTTGTTTTCCCTGATGAGAGGCACATGCCTCGACGATTGAAAGATAGGATGTATATGGAGGAACGGATTTGTGAATTTATTGACCGGAACTTATAAAAGAGTCTTTACACTGAATTTACAGGGTCCAGCCTGTGTAAAAAAAACATCAGTATTAAATATTTGCCCTTGGTGCTGAAGGTATCATGGTTCACTCCCAAAAAAAATGTACACTTCACTGTATCCAGGCTCTACAGATGTAAGTCATTGTTTTGGTATATAAATGTGAGATCAAAAAGCCATTAACTGTCAGTTTTTTATCATCTTTGGTTTATTTTATGAAAACACATATTTATCAGCCCCTAAGCTTTGGAGAAATTAACATCTTTATTGACTTTTACAAAATTAACTATTTCATTTTCATGGTCAAATAATAGACTCCATAGAAAGTAGAGTTTTGTAACCTTTTAGCACTTGTATTGCTTGCAAAGGAGAGGATTTTTCCGGAGTGTTGGTGCAAGGTTGCTGATTGGGTGGTTTGATGTCGTTTTGTTCTTGTGCATGGAATTGAGAACTAGTTATATACTTTTTGCCTTGCCATAAGTGTTTGTGTTCAGTTAAAAATATCTTTGCTGAAGCAAAGGCAAACATCTTATTATTGGCATGTATTTGAAAATTGGGAAGTAAATGATAATGCTCGTACAAAACAACAGATTGGTGAATTGATCATGTTGTCATCCGAAGTATACACTTAATATTTGAACCCCTACATTTCTATGATTTCGCAGTCTCATCAAATTAGCATGAATTATTTGGATAAAATATATAAGTGTTCTTTCAACTACCACCACAAGTCCAATCTGACATGATGGCAAATGAAAGAGTGATAAGTATGCCTGAAAACAGTATTCAGGTATGATGTAGTATGGGATGACATGTTTTTTAATGCTACATGTAGGTAATTATGAACTGAATAAGGTTTTCCATATCTTATTGTCAAGTGTGGCTATGTTACATAGGATACTGAAGAGCATACACATTCTCTTCTTGGAGTAATGAATTAACAAAAGATTTGCTCTCATGATCTTGTGTATATTTGTAATTATATTTCGTACAACTGAGTCTGCGAATGAATTATCACAAGTGAAGATTCTCATGGCATTTCAAGACATGTAATGATGCATTGCTACCACATTATCACAATTTTAAGCATCATCCATTGAGGTTAATTGCAACGATATGTTATTAACATAACACATGTCAAAGTTAACAACAAATGCAATAGTTGTGTTGTGACTTGAGAAAGGGTATATCCCACAGAAACAAACAGGGTTCACAAGTGAAAAGATTCTAAGGTTTGATAACCAATGTTGACTTCAGATTTAAATCTTCGCAATTTGAATGCAATTCCTGATGTTTACCAGTAGCGGATTTTAAACAGGATAGCAAAGGCTAAAGCAGAATATGGAAATCTTATTTTTTTACATCATATAAGGAACTTCAAGTGTCACCACAAATTGAATATAACATATCATTTCTTATAGATTCATGAGTAATGTGGATATGTAGGGCTACAAGTTCATGTTTTACTCTAATCTTTGAGTCAAATGATCAGGTCTTAGCCAATCGATTTGATGCTGCACTCATTGTATAATTCTTGGGTTTAATGTTGCAATCATGAAGCACTTCCACCACCAGTTTAATCCCAAAAAATGGTCTCGGGTTGAAAACGATAACATTGCCTTGTTGTCTTCTAGAGAAGATTCCCATTTGCAACCTGCATTGTTTCTTGTATGAGTAAGTCCTACAGAGCAAATGATTTATTCACGTTGAAAAATTATAATGAGTTGTTTTTCATACCACCTATCAAGTTATTACATTTAGCATTCGTCGAAGAATGTAACTATCGAAGATAATGCTCTTAGGTAATTTACACCATGCACCTCAACAAGATATCTCTGTGCAAAATCTTTTGTTTTCCCAAATATTTATGCCAGTGGTGCAGTGAAGCATGATGTGCATTCACCATCTTGAAGGTTTGAGGTGATGGGAGATGAGGTTATTGGTTCACAACGAGGGAACCATAATGGGTTGATATTGATTTCCTCTAAGAAACAGCTAACTACTCTAGGCATATACTTCTTGTGATCAGAATGCTTTGCATGCCCATACATAAATCAGGGATGTAAAATTGACAACTTCCAAGATGGTGGTCAAAGCATGACCAAAGGGCAACACAAAGATGAGGAAGAAGAAATGATAATATCATCTGCACTTATTACTATGTTTTCTTGTCATATCTTAGCGAAATTCTTAAGTTTTTATTAGCTCAAAACTTAACCTCCCAACCTACCAACAAACCCAAGCATCAATGCCCATATGAGAAGTCAAGTTTGACTAAGGGTAGTAGTAATCTCGAAGTTTAAGCACTTAGATGGGGTCTTCATGCGTGAGACCATATAGTTATGACATGGATTAATGTGGGCTCGGTTCAAGTGAAGATGGGGAAAGGGATCTTGGGGCAGCGACCCAAGCGGCTGGGTTCATCCCTAAATGGTATACATTGTGCATGTACGTTAGTACGTAACACACGCAGCATCCTACTTTATAACATCTCCTTAGTAGAAACATTGAAATGCTGCCATGGTGGTATAAGAATGGAGTTACTTTATAATATCTCCTTAATAAACTATTTGTGCATGCACATGGTAAAATCTACTCACACATCGATATTCGGTCCTTATGAACCTGCGTATTTTAATCTCATGGCATCAATTATTCCAGCCTCATCTGGCATTCCAGCATCTGAAAAAATACTGGCCATAAGGATATACGGTGCAGCACAACTAGTATCTAGTTGTATTGCGTGATGAAAAGCTAACTTCCCAAACTTCAGATTTCCCCATTTGCAACAAGCACCTAGCAATGTGATCCAAACAGCAGAATAATCTGACGATGGCATCGCCTTAATCACAGACATTACCTTATCAAAGTGCCCTGCACATCCATAAACCAAAAGCATGCAAGTATGATGCTCCAAGTTTGGTCTAATGCCATATATTTTGGTCATGTTAGTGAAAAGCACTTCGGCATCATCTAGTAGGCCTGAATGACAACATGCCGTTAAAACAGATAAGAATGTGACTCCATCTGGAGAGAATCCCTCCTTTTTCATTTGTTCGAAACACCTCAATGCCTCATGACCTTTCCCATCTTGTGCAAAACCAGCAATTAATGCATTCCACGAGACTAGATTTCGAACCGGAAGCTCTTCCAAGACTTGTTCTGCTTTAATAAGCATGCCACATTTGGCATACATATCCACCAAGGCAGTTCCAAGAACAATATCCTTTGTCAACAATTCCCTAGAAAAAATTTCATCATGAATTTGTTTGCCCTTGTCTATGCATCCTGTGATGCTGCAAGCCTTTAGAAGAGAGATAAATGTAAGAACATTTGGCAAGAGGCCCTCATTTTGCATCTCTTCAAAACAGTTCAAAGCTTCATGACCTTGCTCTTGTTCGGCATACCCCAAAATTAGAGAAGACCAAGAGATTTCATCTCGAACAGGAAGTTTCTCCAGCAACTCTTGTGCTTTCCCAACCATTCCACATTTGATGTACATATCCAGCAAAGAATTTCCAAGAATAGTGTCCTTCCCTAGCAAACTCCTACTGATAATTTGCTCATGAATCTGTTGGCCCTTGTCCATAGCTCCTATTTTACCACATGCCTTTAAGACGCAAACGTAGGTGACCACATCTGGCAAGATACCCTCACTTTGCATTTGTTCATGAAAAGCTAGGGCTTCATAGCCTTGCTCTTGTTGCACATACCCTGAAATTAATGCAGAACAAGAAGCTACATTTCGAATAGAAAGTTCTTGAAGAGCTTCTTCTGCCTTTGAAAGCACACCACATTTGGTATACATGTCTATTAAAGCAGATGCAAGTGCAGGATCTTTCTCCAGAAAATTCCAACTCACAATGTTATCATGAATTTCTTTGCCTTTGTCTAATGCCCCTATGTTGCCACATGCTTTAAGGACACATATGAAGGTAACTGCATCCGGAGAGACGCCATCACACTGCATTTGATTGAAACATTTTAGTGCTTCGTGGCATTTCCCCTGTTGGATATAGCCTGCAATTAGTACAGACCAAGACACTGCACTTCGAATAGGAAGCCCTTGTAGAACTTCTTGTGCTTTTAGAAGCATACCACATTTTGTGTACATATCCATCAATGCATTCGCCATTGTGATATCCTTCTGTAGCAAACCTCTCTGCATAATCTCATTATGGATTTGCTTACCCTTCTCTATGGATTCAGTTCTTCCACAT
The DNA here is from genome assembly GCF_043228905.1 of Azolla caroliniana. Classification (NCBI taxonomy): domain Eukaryota; kingdom Viridiplantae; phylum Streptophyta; class Polypodiopsida; order Salviniales; family Salviniaceae; genus Azolla; species Azolla caroliniana. Next base: position 10,044,681 of record NW_028230444.1, on the reverse strand, counting down.
GCCTTCAAAATCCAAGTGAAGCTGATTGTATCTGGAGAAAGGCCCTCATTTTGCATCCCTTCAAAACAGTTCAGTGCTTCATGATATTGCCCCTGCTGAGTATACCCTACAATTAGTGCAGACCAGGATACTACATCTCGAACACAAAGCTGTTCAAGAATTTTCTGTGCTTTTGCAAGCATTCCACATTTGGCATACATATCAACTAAAGCATTGCCAAGTATAGCATCTTTCTTCAACAAACCCCTATAAGCAATCTCATCATGAATTTCTTTACCCTTAGCTATGTCTCCTAACATTCCACATGCTTTCATGATGCAAGTCAAGGTGGCCTCATCGGGTGGAAGACCCTCATGTTTCATCTGCTCAAAACAATGCAGTGCTTCATGCCCCCGCCCATGTGACTGAGCAAACCCTGTTATTAATGCATTCCAAGAACCGACATTTCGAATAGGCAGTTTTTCAAGAACTTCGTGTGCTTTTTCAAACATGTTGCATTGGGCATACATATCCACCAAAGCATTGCCGAGCATAATATCGTTCTCTAGTAAGCCTCGGTTTAAAATATCATCATGAATTTGTTTGCCCTTCTTTATATCCCTAGACTTTCCACATGCTTTCACGATGCAAGTGAATACTATTGCATCTGGAGAGATGCCCTCATTTTGCATTCGATTGAAACAAGACCATGCTTCGTGACATTGACCTTGTTGAGTGTACCCAGCAATCAATGAAGCCCAAGTGACAACATTCCGGATTGGAATTCCTTCGAGCACTCGTTGTGCCTTTTCAAGCAAACCACATTTGGCATACAAATTCACCAATGCATTATCAAGCACAATATCTTTTCTCAACAAACCTCTGCTCACAATTTCTTCATGAATTTCTTCACCTGAGCCAATATCTCCAGCTTTACTACATGCTGTCAAGATACATGTGAAAGTGACCACATTCGGAGAGATGCCTTCTCTTCGCATTTGTTCTAAACAATTCAACGCTTCATTACTTTTACCATGCTGGGCATAACCTGAAATTAGGGCATTCCACGTTATGACATTCCGAAGGCTGAGTTCTTCATGAACTTGCTCTGCTTGTGCAAGGAGACCACATTTTATATACATACTGATTAAAGTGTTTCCCAGATAAGGGCTCCTTTGAAGCAAACACTTTCTATGAATATCAGCATGAAGCTTTCTACCTGTGTACAGATCCTTCTTCTTGGTACAGGTCTTGATTAAGGCAGCAAACGTGAGCTCTTCATGCATCATCTACCCCATGGATGGCGATTGCTTTGTTCTTAAGATTGGTAAAGTGTTTCCCAGATAAGGGCTCCTTTGAAGCAAACACCTTCTATGAATATCAGCATGAAGCTTTCTACCTGTGTACAGATCCTTCTTCTTTGTACCGGTCTTGATTAAGGCAGCAAATGTGAGCTCTTCATGCATCATCTACGCCATTTATCGCGATTGCTCTGTTCTTAAGATTGGTGGAGGGAAAATCAATGCATTTTCTAAACCCTTTGCTTCTATTTTGCAGCAATCACACTAATCACAAAGAGGAGACAAGAACGTAAATAATCATGTTTTTTCCGAGATCCGTAGGAACCGTCGCTACGATACGAATGACAATAAACTAATAAGAGTGTATCCGTACGTACAATTCTAGTGTTGGCAATACTTGCAACTGAGCTCCCTGTGGTGGTGGTGGTGGTGGGAGTGGTAACCATCACTAGCTCTATTATCTATATAATGCTCTCATTTTATGTTCCCCATCAATCTTGCTTCCCATCCCCTAGTATCACTTTGGCCACATTGTCCCGCTTCAAAGTCTAAATTCGCAACACACACCCACATATTCATAGATTGAACACTAATACCAAGATGTTTGAATCTGTGAACCACTTGTATATGGATCTTCCTAGTATTTAAATGTCTGGTAGTGTCTTGGTTGCATTGCCTTTAATGCCTTCACTTTTGTTGTCCATGTTAGCAACTAGCTTGTTGATACAAAGTATACAAGAATAACACAACATTGTCAATATATAAGAGCATAAGGAAAAGGCCCTTGCATGGCTTTTGGGCCATTTAATTCTTCTTCTTTTGCAACCTTATTCACTATTTCTTCTAGTTTATCTATGCATAGACCAAAGAGTATGGGATAGAGTGGACACCCTTGCTTCACCCCCATGTTGCTCATGAAGGGTTCTAAGGAACCACTATCCATTTTCAATTGGTATCCAACTTGATCATATATATCATGCTACAATTGATCTATACTCTAATACTTATTCCGATCCCTATCATTCTTTTTTTCCAAAGCTCGATCCTTGGTACAATGGCAAAGGTTTCCTTGAATGTCCACAAAACAACAATTTCCCCTTGAAGTTAACTCTGTTTCATAATTACCCCAAGTGTAACCAAATGATCAATAGTGGAATGTTTCAGTTGACCAAGTGATCGTTTGAGATGATGCTCAACCCCATGAAATAATCTTTTGTTCCATATTAGGGCTATATAGCTTGGCCATAACCAAGCTAATTGCCATGTTTGCTTGGTAGTTGGACACCAAATTTTTATCTCCTCTTTTATGGATTGGTTTAATCCAATTTATGTTATGACAACAAAACTTGTGCAAATATCAAGGGATTTCTCTCGTAACAATTCCTTATCCAAACTAACATGACATTCAACCATTTGTATGGTTGGTCCAGTTTAGGGGTGCATGTAAATGAAGATAGATCACTAAATTGCATATCGGACAGAACTTGGGTGAATGTGGATGTAGACTATAGTCAAATTGCATTCATATATTTCGTAGGTAATGAATGTATATATAGCTTTGAGAATAACTTGTGGATCCATGGGAAGGTCTCAAACACAAGTTATACACATGCAAAAAATGTATCTTCAATCATGCAACTATTGTTGATGTTGTGAGGAAATAGCGCTCGGCCACAACCGAGTCTTAAACACTCGATGGAAGAAAACAGAAAATAGAAATAAGATAGACACAAGATGTTAACGTGGAAAACCCTAATAAGGAAAAACCACGGGAGCCCATAGACTCAAACTATCACTATAAGAAGAGGATACAATGCGAGACTCAGAGGCAACGACCTCGGGCCCTATGTCTTCGCCACTCGACGGTTACAACAAAAAAACTTTCTGTATCTCGCGCTCTCTCTCTCAAGCTCTCTGTGTGTCTATACAACAATATCTCTACACACACACATTGTTAATAGGTGATTGCCCTAAGTCATGTTTATACTTATATGACTTTAGGACTATTTACAAATATGGCTATGACAGGTACTCTAGAAACATATTTACAAATATGTTCTTGGATCCGGTTCACACCGGATTCATCTGGATACCTTCCGGATCCGTCCAGTCGGGTTCCTTTCTTTGGCTCGTCCGATTATCATCTGGAGGGACCGAATTCCCAACAAACTCCCCCTTCACTCCGGCATGGGATGTCTTGTCAATCCGATCCGTCTCCGCACACATCCAACTTGTTGGTTAATAGTACCTTGGTCAACATGTCCGACCCATTTCCCTTTGTATGGATCTTCATCAGCAAGAACTCTTTATCTTCTACCTTCTCCTAGAGCCAGTGATATCTTCTCTGGATGTGCGTGGTCCGGGAATTGTAGGCTGTGTTCTTCGCGAGGTGGATGGCACTTTGACTATCGTAGTGGAGCCAAAATTCCTCCTGTAAGATCCCTAGCTCTCTGATGAAGTCCTTCATCCAGATTACCTCTTTGCCAACTTCTACAACCGCCATGTACTCCGCTTCCGTTGTCGACCATGCAACTGACTTCTGCAGCCTCGACTGCCATGATACGGCTCCCCTTGCATAAGTCATGACATATCCAAATGTAGACCGGTTGGTATCCGCATTAGCCGACATATCCGAATTTGTGAATCCTTCAAGTTGGGGTTTTCCTGAGCCGACTCTGAGGCACATACTCGAGGTGCCTTTCAAGTACCAGAGTATCCACTTGACCGCGGTCCAGTGTTCTCTTCCCGGATTGCTCATAAACCCGTTGACCACTCTGACAACATATCCGATATCCAGCCAGGTACACACCATTGCGTACATCAAGCTCCCGACGGCGGAGGCATATGGTATCTTCATCATCTCTGACTTCTCCGTCTTGGTCTTCGGACTTTGCTTTCCAAACAGCTTGTAGTTTGTCAGAAGTGTCGACTCGACCGGCTTCACATCTGTCATCTTGAACCGTTGAAGCACATTTGTCACATACTTCTCCTATGACAGCCACAATAGCTTATTCGTCCGGTTCCGGACTATGTGCATCCCTAGTATCTATCTTGTCGAACCCAAATCTTTCATTGAGAAGGTCCGGTTCAAGGGCTTCTTCAGATTCCCGATTTTGGTTCAGTCTTGTCCTTGATCAGCATGTCATCCACATATAGCAGGAGTATCAAGAAGTCTCCTCCATCGAAATTTTTCACAAATACACAGTGGTCAACATGCGTCTTGTGGTATCCTTGATCTTTCATGAAGGAGTCGAACTTCCAGTACCATCACCCGGGAGCTTGCTTCAATCCGTATAAGCTCTTCTTCAACCGGCATACCAGGTGCTCCTTCCCTTTCTTGACAAATCCCTCTCGCTGTTGCATGCAGATCTCTTCTTCGAGGTCACCATGCAGGAACGTCGTCTTGACATCTAGTTGCTTGACCTTGAGGTCCATGCTTGCTGCTATGCTCAACACAATCCGGATTGATGTCATCTTTACTACCGGGGGAAAGATCTCGTTGAAATCCACTCCCTTCTTCTGCTGGAAGCCCGTTACCATAATGCGGGCTTTGTACGTTGGTGGATTTCCGACGTCTCCCGGTTTCAGCTTGTACACCCACTTGTTCCGGAGAGCTCTCTTTCCTTTCGGCAACTCTGTCAATTCATATGTGTGGTTCTCACGCAGGGAATCCATCTCATCCTGCATGGCACTTAACCACTTGCAGATGTGGGTGTCTTTCTTTGCTTCTTCGAAGCTTTTCGGCTCCCCCTCGTTGGTCAGCAACACATGCTCCGCATCCGGAAATCTCCAGGGGGCTCTTCTCTCCCTTAGGCGATATCTTCTTCCTTGGTCTTCGGCCACCGGTTCCTCCGTTTGTTCTTCATCCAAATCCAATTCAGGGTCTTGTACGGTTCTGGTGTTTCTTCTTTTGTCGGTTCGGGTCTTTCTACGAATCCAACCAGTTCATCATGGTCCTCGTCTAACATCCATCTTCCAACCGAATGTGTCCTAGCATCTTCCAACCGATCTTTGTCGGTCAACCCGGAGTGCACTATCTTCTTCTCCGACTCCCAGTCGACAATAGTCTTGTCTTCCATGAAGACTGTGTCTCGACTCTGGAACATCTTCTTGTCAACCAAGTCCCACACTCGGTAACCGAACTCATCGTCACCGTATCCAAGGAATATGGATGGTCAGAACTTCGGATCCAATTTTACTCTCTTGTCCTTTGCAAAATGCACGTAAGTGAGACAACCAAACAACTTCAGATGTTACCGGTCCATACTCTCTGTGGTGTGTCTCCTTCCAATGGTGCTGAGGGTGATCTGTTTATCACGTACGTTGCTATCAACAGCACCTCAACCCAAAACGTCTTAGACAACATTGCATGTGCCAACATGCTCTGGACTGTCTCCATCACAGTCTGGTTCATCCTTTCGGCCAATCCATTTGGCTCTAGTGTCTTTGGCATAGTAAATTCGAGTTGGATTCCTTTTGATCGGCAGTACTCCTCGAACTGCCCTTGGTATTCTCCTTCGTTATCTACTTGAACTGCCTTCAGCTTCCGACTAGTTTCCCTTTCCACCCTTGCATGGAATTCCTTGAAGACGGATAATACCTGGTCCTTCGTCTTCAGTGGTGAGACCCACAACTTCCGGTTGTGATCGTCTATGAACGTCACGAAGTACTGCGATCCGACATGTGACTTCGTGGCCACTTGGCATAAATCGGTATGCACAAGTTCTAGCGGTGCAATCCGTCGCAACAGTGGTCTTGACCGGAAAGAGGTTCGGTTTTGCTTGCCAGCCAAGCAATCGGTGCACTTCTCAAGCTGCACTTCCTTCACCTCCGGAATGAGGTTATATTCGACAAGTCTTCTCATCCCTTTCTGGCTCATGTGACACAACCTCTTGTGCTACAACTTGCCGGCATTGTCGGATGCTACGTTCACTTCCTCCCGGCATATCCGGGCATGCATCATGTACAATGTGTTGATCTTCTGGGCTTGAGCCACGATAAGGTTTCCTTTGTTGAACTTCATGACTCTATTCCGTGTAGCCTTCATCATCTAGCCGACCGGCTGATATCAGGTTCTACTAAACCTCTGGAACGTGTCAGACATCCTTCAGTAACAACTTGCACCTAGTTGATGTCGTCATCCACACATCTCCTATGCCGACAATTCGGCATGCACCTTCATTTCCCATCTGGACAGAACCGTGATCTCTGGCTTTGTAAGATGAGAAGCACTTCCGGTCAGGAGTCATGTGGAACAACACTCCGGAGTCGACCACCCATGTCGTTTCGTCGCTAACAAGGTGTAGCTCACTCTCATCGGTGATTAGCAGCTATTCTTCTTCACATGTCACAATCGTGGACGTTCCTCTCCTTTCCGAAATCTTCTTCAGTTTCGAAATGTCGGCTCCCCCTTTGGTTTTCCGGAAGTGTTGGCAATTCTTCTAGAAGTGCCCCGGATTTCCACAATAAAAGCATGTGGGCCTCCCCCTTGACTTTGACCTCATCCCTGATTTGTCCCGGTTTTGGGAACTCTGAATCTGGCCTCTTCCCCGGTTATGGTCGTCTTCCATAACCAAGGCCTTCGGATCAGTTCTGGATTCCCGGTCCTTTCGGCAAGCTTCTTCATCCAACAAGCTCGACTTTACTCTTGTGAGGGATAGGTGTTTTCCTTCCGGCCCAGCGTTGCCCAAAGTGACAACTAGCGTCTCCCAACTATCCTGGAGGGAACTGAGCAACAACAACGTGAGTACCTCATCGGCTAGAGGTACGTCAAGCGAGGTCGTCTGATTTATGAGCCCATGTAAAGCATTCATGTGCTCCTCCATACTAGATCCGTCTTGGTACCGGAGTCTCACTAAGTTCTGGAATGCCGAAACCTGATTTACGGCGTTCTTGCTCTCTAGCATGGTACCGATTTTTTCCAGAGCACATGTGTCTTACTTTCTTCATTAAAGTTGTTGTTCAGGCTCATGTCGATGAAGCACCGGATGTATGACGTCGTCTTTGTATGCATCACCTCCCATGTCGTGGCATTGATCTTCTCCGATTTCTTGTCCCCAAACTGTACCGACAGCCAGAGATCTTTGACCATGAGCATGTCCCTCATCTTCGACTTCCACACTAGATAGTTGGAGCCGGTGAGCTTGAACATGCTTCCGAATGACTCTTCCATATGTTGTTCGCGTTGATACCATATTGTGAGGAAATGGCGCTCGGCCACAACCGAATCTTAAACACTCAATGGAAGAAAACAGAAAATAGAAATAATATAGACACAAGATGTTAACATGTAAAACCCTAATAAGGAAAAACCACGGGGGCCCACTGACTCAAACTATCACTATAAGAAGAGGATACATTGTGAGACTTAGAGGCAACGACCTCGAGCCCTATGTTTTCGCCAACCGATGGTTACAACAGAAAAACTTTCAATATCTTGCTCTCTCTCGCTCTCTCTGTGTCTATACAACAATATCTCTACACTCACACATTGTTAATAGGTGATTGCCCTAAGTCATATTTATACTTATATGAATTTAGGACTATTTACAAATATGGCCATGATAGGCACTCTAGAAACATATTTACAGATATGTCCCTGGGTTCGGATTCATCCGGATACCTTCCGGATCCGTCCGGTCCGGTTCCTTCCTTCGGCTCGTCCGGTTCTCATCCGAATCCCATCCGGAGGGACTGAATTCCCAACAAATGGTTGGTTACACCATTGATGAATTTTGAAGTTACTACAGAATGAGACAAGTATGATGCATTTATGATATGATAGCTATTATCTAAAATACTATAAATATAACATTATTTATCATATATGAATGATACAAATGAGACATTTAATGGCAATGTAGTCTAATATGTTGTTCATTCACATAATAATGTTTTTGGTTCCCCTTGGGTATTTAGTGTTAAGGCACAAGATGGTTGAGACATGAAAAGGTGAAAAGTAACCGAGCAAAAGAAGGAATTTTTATGCTATAAGATTTTCACAGGGTTCTCGTCACCCACTTGCATGGTGGGTACTAATGCTAAAACCTACAAGATTGAGATGTATGGCATGCACTATGATAGGAAAGGAAGATATAAACCTTGAGGAATGACTTTTTGATGAAAACATATTCCAAAAAGGCTTAGGTTCACATGGATCCGATGGCAAAGAAAGAAAGAATTCCATGCCTAACATAAATCTTCTCTATATGAAAGTATCCATATGCACAATATGTTCTTTGGGCAATGTTTAATTGTACACTTATATGCGTGCCTCTTAGAAAGCCACAAACATTATCTCTCTCTTTCAATGATCGCCCTAAAATATTGGTGTGAAGAATTTAGAATGCATATTAGAAGGCCAAGGGAGAAAATAGTACGTGATTAACAAAACCTTTGGCACATGAAAATTGTCATTAATAAGGATTGGTCTTAGAACTAACTTTAAACTAAAATTTATCACACTTGTTCTCATAAGCGCGCCCACACGCAGACACACAAATCTCTCAAAAGACATATACATGGGCAAAGGAGTAATGAATCAAGGAACAAGAAGGGAGACTTGCACAAATGAACCTAGTAACACTCATGAGAGAACATTTTTTTTGTTCGACCTAAATTCTCTCTCAAAAGATGTATACATGTGCAAAGAACAATGAAACAACAAACAAGTAGAGAGGCTTGCAAACATGAACCTAGTGGTGCTCACAAGGAAACTTTGCTCGTTATGTAGCATCTATCAAATTTAGAATGGACACGTCAATTATGTCGAGAAATAAAGTGGATGGCATAGAAAGCCGAAAGCAACAAATAAGCAAGATGGAGGATGAGTGGAGATAAAACCACGTCATGTTGGTGTTACGGGCATGACCATAATTTATCTCGTGGTAAGTTGTACCGTAGTATTCTACACACGAGGATAAAGTGTGAAGGTTAATCGAGAGTATAAAGAAAGGCGGATTACTTTTAATCCTAGGAATTGAGACAACCCATAAGAGCCAAGTGTGAACTTGCTTGGGGGCCTTAGGTATGGTTATCAATTTGAGGCCTAGCTACCCTCAGTAGGGACATCATTTGATTACATCAAGACTGTGATCTTGCGGTGACCAAACTCTTGTAGCGAGCATGCCAGTACCAGGTACGACTCGATGCCATGGTGGTGGTATGGGATGCCGATCAAGGCTCGAGTCCGTCTCGATCCCTTCGTTCAGAGATGGTCGGCATAGTTAATGTGTAGAAGGTAGTGGTGACTTTTGACCTTTGAGTGCTCATAGATTCTCAAAGGTGTGTTCACATAGTAGACTATGTTGAGCTTGATTCTCAACCATTTTCAATTCCTCATTTCTAGATCATGAGGTCTTCCATGCCTATATGTGTCAATTGATTGATGCATTTTCTTATTGTGTTCAAATTGATGGGTATGAAGCATGGGAAGTATTTGTTGTAAATGTTCAGAGGTTAAGTAGATATTATGAAATTCACCATTTTGCATAATATTTTAAATGCTCAAATGGCAATTGACTTTGCAAAGGAATCTAAACAAGATCTAGTGTTGCTACAATTGGATATAGAGAAAGCCAATGATAATGTGGATTGGTCATTTATAAATCATTTGATGTCTCATATGGGTTTTGGTGATCGTATGTCTAAGATGATATACACATTAGGAGAGGGTTGGGTTTCACATATGATGTTTAATGGAGGAGTAACACAACCTATTTCTATTCGGAGATCAATTAGACAAGGATGCCCGATAAGTCATTTACTATTCACTATTGTGACACATCCTATTCTTGTTAAGTTACAGAATATTGCTATGGAGGAAGAATTGATTGGACTAAGGTTGCCATTAGAGAAGCCATGTATTGTTCAAGCTCTTGCAGATGACCATATTATGTTTTTGGCACCTAATCAGGAAAATATTAGTAAGACAAGAGATGTGTGGGAATTGTTTTCAAATGCATGCGGGTTGAGAATTAATATGTATAATCTGTTATCATTTCATGTACAGAACAAGATGTGTTAGGGTTGGGGTGGTCAAGAAGGATAGTACATCATGGTATGATTTGTCGTCACCTTGGATATCCAATTGGGGTGGAAGTTTCTCATGTGAAACTAATACAGTGGGTATCCAAAAGGTTGGAGGATAAGTTTATGTATTGGAGGTCTCAATTCTGGCCTTTTCATGTACGACTCATAGTTCCTAATATTCGCGTACGTCCAATTTACTGGACGTACGCAAACGTTTGCAAACGTACGCGTATGATACGCGATATTCGTTTGGCTTTTTTTTTTTGACTTTTTTTGGGTTTTTTTAATTTTTGATATTCATAATATTTTGTGAATAGAAGTGACATCTGACACACATACACACACACTCTCTCTCTCTCTCTCTCACACGAGAACTGACAAATTTTCTCTCTCTACAAAATCTAGATATCTAATATACATATTACATACTCCCTCACACAGACAAAACCCATAGCTCCTCTCTCTCTCTCTCTCTAGAGTCTAGATATACACTCAATCACTGTCTCCTCACACATGCAAAACAGGGCTTCTCTCTCTAGACCACACATGCTCTCTCTCTCTCTCTCTCTCTCTCTCTCTCTCTCCCCCTCACACACACACACACTATGTACACCATATACACCATATGTATATATAATATATCTATGTACCGCGTATGGATTTCAATCATACTTGGAGCCTTTTCACGTATGAGTATGATACGAATATTGGCGTTTGAGTATGACACGAATGGGACGTATGGCTAGAACTATGGTACGACTTAAGGTGGTTCAATCAATTATGGTCTCTATGGTGTCTTATTATCTTTTTTTGCTACCATGGTTGAAGAAAGCTCTTAGAATGGTGTCACACTCAACGCGAGCGTTGTTAGGGAAAAGAAAAGGGAAAAGGACATTGGCGTGGTTGGCATGGGATCATGTTTGTACTCCGACGCATCTTGGTGGGGCATCAATATTGAATCTATATCAGCATGTGGTGGCTCGCCGATTTACTTTCATTCGATTTATGTTTGAAGGTGTACAACCTTTGATAGAAATGGTGGCATACTTTACAGAGTTCAGAACGGAATTAAGCTTGGAAACATGAAGGTTGAAGCTCATTGGTGGAATGTCATTAATTTTGAAAGGGATGTCAAATGTGCAAGGTCTCTAATAGTTAATCATTTGTTGACATCTTGGCAAAGTATGTTGGATTTTGTGGAATGGCATCCTCCACAAGAAAGGGAATGTGCCAATTCATTACAAATGGAGGTTTTGGTGACATGAAGGTTGTTGAGGTGGGAAGGTAAACAAATTCTTAACCTTCAATTGAATCGGATGGCTAGATTGGGTTATGCTATGTTGGTGTCACAAAGAAGATCAATGGCCTTTCGAACAACAAGATCAACATTTTGTATTCCAAAAGGTTATACTTTTATTTGGGATAAGTTGCAAGAAATATTGTCTTCTTATGAGCCAAATCCTGATTTAGATGGGGGATCTCAAGAGCTTGATTGGAGGTTTGTTGGAAATAAGAGATTGACTATGATTTCAACAAGTGTTGGTTATCAAAAGTTAATTGACAAACATAAGTGGTTGGAAGAAAGAGTTGTAAAGATATGGGGTTTTCATAAGCCCATTACTTGGTGGTTTCATGTGATCAAGGCAGGTTGGTGTTCTCGATTGATGCTACAAGTTAAGGTATTTATTTGGAGAGTTATGGTTGGAGCTTTACCATTGGGGGACGCATTAGAAAAAGGAAACATTACTAAAGGGTCGTGTTTCTTTTGTTTGGTGGAATTGGAACATAGTAGCCAACGATTTCTTTCATTCCCGATGGCAATGATGGTTTGGAGGTGTATCAATTCAATGTGGATGTCTCTAATTGGAGTAAGCATATCTTCCTTCAGTTGGGTTTTTGCACATATGGAGAACAAGGAACCGATGCCTCATGTCCAAATTTTTTTTGAGTTCTTGGGGTATTGGGGGGCTATGGTTCAATTGGAATACGCGGAATGCCTTCACTTTTGATCCGCAAGTTGGGGTGAGAAAATATGCTCTAAAGCTAAAAGGACTTCTTTTGTGGTGATTGACAGTGCTAGAGAAGTCACGAAATCTCAAGCATGAAGGGAGAGAACTCTACAAGGTCACATAGGATCATATTCTTTCGCCATTTGAATTGGTGTGTAGGGTGGCATTGAGTTTGGGGTCGTAGTAGGCTTTCGATCCGTAGATAGATAGATACAAGGGGTTCTATACTTTGTTGTAACTTAGGCATGGTGGTGTTTTTTCTTTCGTAATGAAAGCCATTATTTACGAGAGAGAGAGAGAGAGAGAGAGAGAGAGAGAGAGAGAGAGAGAATCAAGTGGAGATAGATACTCGGAAAGAGATGGATGTAAGAGGGCAAGAGGAGAAGATATTTTACAAAGAGATTAGATATTTCTTTTGCTCTTTGTTTTTGTGAGACTTTTTGGAGGGTAGCCAATGAGGAGCATCCAATCGATTCATTAGATTCTCTCTCTCTCTCTCTCTCTCTCCCTCACACACACACACACACACACGATATTTGCAGACCCAGAGCCCAGCAGAACAGAGCACTCCTTTCTTTCACCCAGATTTGGTTTACGATGAGAAGGAGCAGCCATGGAGATGGGGAATCATCAGCGGATAATGATGATGATGATGATGCCTACATGGCTTACATAGATAATGGTAATCATGATGATGGAGATACATACCATCAGCATCATGACCGTAGTGTAAGGGGCATGTTTTCATATGATGGTGATGATGATGATGATGATGATGATGATGGTGACATTGATGATGGCAATGGTGATGGTATGCTGTCGCACACTTTGCAAAGTGAGATGATGCATCGATCTACTCCCTGTAGCTTAGTTGTTGTGGATGCCCTAGATCCTCAGCAACCCATCATCTATGTCAATGCTTCATTTGAGTTTGTTACAGGATACAAGGCAGAGGAGGTCCTCGGCAGAAACTGGTATGCCCTCTTCTCTATATATAAATCAATTCTTTCTTCAATATTAAGTGACCAAACCCTTATTGGACTAAATAATAAATAGTATTGGTCCTTAAATTGGTGCTCCTGGCACTTAATTTGAGGTGATTATTGCTAAATTCCTTGATTAGGGCTTAATTAAAGGTGATTTCTAGTTAATTGGATTTTATTTGGGCTTGTAGTCTAGCATATGTATGTGGGGTAATGTTTTACATTGCAGACCCTAGATCTTCTATTTTAGTTATGTCTGAATAAGTGACCAAACCCTATTAGGGTAAATAATAAATACTATTGGTCCTTAAACTGGTGCTCCTGGCACTTAATTTGAGGTGATTATTGCTAAATTCCTTGATTAGGGCTTAATTAAAGGTGATTTCTAGTTAATTGGATTTTATTTGGGCTCGTAATCTAGCATATGTATGTGGGGTAATGTTTTACATTGCAGACCCTAGATATTCTATTTTAGTTATGTCTGAATAAGTGGAATTTAGGAATCATGTTTTAGAAATATAAATGTTTATTCATTGTAGTACGACAAGGGTGAAGGAAACTGCTAACAAGTTGGCTGGATAAGTGGGAACAACATAGTAATGTGTGTGTTTGGTGTCTTGACGGGGGTCAAGGCCCATACAAACATGCGAAAACGAGATTCCCCTGTGTTGGAGAATGTGTGTATATATGCACCTGAGTATCTATCATTCTTTCTTGCTTTTGTATATATGCATTCTCCTCTAACTTGTCTCATACTTACTAATGAAGGCCATCTATACCTATACATCAGTATTTTTTGTATGAAGAAAAATAAATAAATGGTTTACCGAATGTCTTTGGGGTTTTGAATTCTCTTAAATCCTTAGCGTGCATTCTTGCTAACATCTTGTCTTGTTCTTTTCAAATGTCTAGCCGATTCCTCCAATACCGAGGACCTTTTGCAAAGAGAAGGCATCCATTGGTGGATACAGCAGTGGTGAGCGAGCTGTGTCGGTGTTTGGATTATGGGCTAGAATTCCGAGGAGAGCTTCTTAACTTCAGGAAAGATGGAACACCCATGATGAATAGGCTTTGCTTAACTCCTATCCACAGTGATGATGGAACAATTTCTCATATAATCGGCATACAAGTCTTCTGTGAAACAAACATAGATCTAGGGCCTTTAGCATGCTCTTCATGGAAGGAGACCTTGCATCCAACTGAATGGTCTACTGAGGATTCAACAGCCCTTTACAAAGGTAAAACGCCCACATCTGAGCAGCCTTTTCGGCATTCTTGCGGCCTCTTAGACTTAAGTGATGAAGTTTTAGGTCAAAAGATATTGGCTCTTCTATCACCGAGAGATGTTGCATCGCTTGGTTCCGCTTGTACAAGGCTCTTTAATCTTACAAAGAATGAAGACTTGTGGAAGACGGTTTGCCAGAATGCATGGGGTGTGGAAACAACAGCTATATTGGAAGTGGTTCCGGGAAGCAAGAGGGTTGGGTGGGGAAGGCTAGCGAGAGAATTAACATCTCTAGAAGGAGCGAGCTGGAGGAAGATTATTGTAGGAGGGGCTGTAGAGCCTTCTCGATGCAATTTTAGTGCATGCGCAGTTGGGAATCGATTGGTTCTCTTCGGCGGAGAAGGGATCAACATGCAGCCGATGAATGACACTTTTGTTCTCGACTTAGGGGTGACATCACCAGAGTGGAGACATGTGCATGTGAACTCACCCCCTCCCGGAAGATGGGGCCATACATTGAGCTGCCTTAATGGATCCTTACTGGTTGTTTTCGGGGGTTGTGGCCGAGAAGGTCTTCTCAATGATGTTTTCGTCGTGGATTTGGATGCCCAACAACCCGTTTGGAGACAAGTTATGGGTGGGACTCCTCCCTTGCCTAGGTCTTGGCATAGCTCATGCACCCTAGATGGTACAACATTGGTAGTATCTGGAGGATGTGCCGATTCTGGCGTGCTTTTGAGTGATACTTTCCTTCTCGACCTCACAATGGAGAATCCTATCTGGAAGGAAATACCAGTCTCTTGGGCTCCACCCTCTCGTCTCGGACATTCTTTGTCTGTATACGAAGGATGCAAAATCCTCATGTTTGGTGGTTTCGCGAAAAGTGGTTCGTTGAGGCTGAGGTCGAGCGATGCATATACGATCGATCTTAGTGAAGAGGAGCCAAAGTGGAAATACTTGAGTATAAATCCAGGGGGTTCAGTGCCGCCTCCGAGGCTTGACCATGTGGCTATTAGTCTTCCAGGAGGGCGCATACTCATTTTTGGTGGCTCCGTGGCCGGGTTGCATTCCGCTTCGCAACTCTATCTTTTAGATGCTACAGAGGAGAAGCCAACATGGAGGCAACTTGATGTGCCCGGGCAAAAGCCGAAGTTTGCATGGGGCCATAGCACGTGTGTTGTCGGAGGGACCCGAGCCGTTGTGCTTGGGGGTGAGACTGGTGAAGAGTGGATACTTAATGAGCTTCATGAGTTCTCCTTAGCGACAAAGCCAGGCATAGGTCGATACTGAATCGAGTTCCATGATGTCTCGTCTTTCCATATACTACTACAACAACGCAAGTTGGTATTTCAAGTGGCTTTGGGTATGTACCATCCTTTTCTTTTCTCTCTTTTTGAAATGCCTCTTATCTAGATCCTAGATAAGATTGTAACTGTTCACCCTCAGATTTTTTAGGTATATTGTAAATCCTACCTTCTGAAAACAAAAACATTTGGAATTACCTTGTTCATACGTTGAGATGTGTAGCAGTTAAGAATGTATAGAACGTTTGCTTGAGAAGAGTGCTTGTATTCAAGTCTGTTTTATACATGCATTTCTTTGTCTTCTTCACAATTTCGTAGAGGAAAATACATATTTCAAAACGGTTGAGTATTACCTAGCAAGCATTTTTCTGGATTTAAGCAAGCGCAGTAAATTTGAACTAATTTAAAGAGATGGAAAGAATTCAATCAGCGAAAGAACTTATCAAATACAATGGATTGATAAGTAAAACATATGCATGAGAAAAATACACTATTTGCAATTCCAAACTAGAATTCTATTTAAAATTTGGCATACATTTGCAATTTCAAATAAAAATTGATACATGATTGGTGATCAAACAATGAATACCACATGATACATGAGTCTTTGACAAAAAATTTAAAATTACAATCTTGCTAATCAATTAAGAACTCCAGATTAAGTGCGAGAGTGAGCAAGAGCAAACATAACTTTGATGCTTGTAAGAAGAGATCGATGCATGAATGTATGCAAAGTCGAAAGCCTTCTTGTAGACAAAGCAAATGTGTTTGTATGCTTGGAAGCTCTTCTTATTTTTGTAACTGCATTTTGAACTCTTATGCCTTCTTTTGCATTGCTATTTTCGGATTGCACTTGTTATTCTGTCTTCCAAGGTGTACCAATACTGTAAATATCAGAAGTATAAGAATCCGACAAGGCATCGGAAGTATCACAATAACAAGTGTCATCATGTTTATAAGAAGTATGCCATCATCCAGGTTTAATACTTACACATGATGGCATACAATAACACTTTTGGTGACCATGGTGAACTCCAAAACAGGGTGTAAATGAACTTATCATATTTTGTTAGAGTGAATTTATGCCTAAAATGTATAGAGTCAACAAGAAGGAACTTGACTTCCCAAAAGCAATCAATTCTTGAGAAGAGGTCATGAATCTCACAAGTCATCTACATATTGATAGTATTTCAACCCCGCGATCCAATAGTTTAACAAACTATATGAATTCAATGATGAAATTGACAATTGTGTGGGAAATTAGAATTTTTATCGTCCATAAAGAGGCCAATTTTGACCTATGGGACCAGAGTATACATGTGTTCTTGATATGTGTCTCCTTCCTAAGAAGGGGTATTCATACATTGAAGCACAAAGTCTTTATGTGTGAATAAAGCATACACATATGAGCTCAGCCTTCTCGGTGGTGTCTTAAGTATAGCACTTAAGTTATCACTCCCTCTTAGTATGTTAGCATATCTTGAACGAATTGCACAATATGCCGAGCATGTGAAGAGCAAGTGACATTCATCCTCTTCCATGCCTTCATTGCATACTTTGCATGCCTTCAAATTTGTTACATTTTGATACCATGATGCAACTTCAATACCCAACTTGTGAGATCGAGTGTGAAGTAGTGTAAGGTTTCTATGAGCATTACTACTCATATTGGTAATGAGATAAGGTTGGATACGATCAATAGGCATTCTTGCTTTATATTGAGACCAACATTCAGGGTTGACATTTGCAATGTAGTATTCTAGCTTTCTCCTCTTAGCATCTTCCCCCTTCATCCTTAATGATTCCACCAACCTTTCCTCAATCATTACATACTGCATAGCATTGCCTGAAAGCTCTAAAAGATCATCCACACCCCATCTTCTAAACCATTTCCTTATGTCAACAACCCAACCGGATGAGAGAATCTTAGTTTTATGATTCTTTTGTAGCTTACTTCCAACATTCCAAGCAAGATGTGGTAATCGATGATTCAGCATATTCTTGCCTTTTGTAATGTATTTATATACTCTTTGGAGTCCCAATAGTTCTATGGGTCGAACACCTGTTTCCAAGAGCATAACCTGGTAAGAGGTGGTGCATTTAACTCCTAATTGCCTCCTTAAAAACATCTTTTGAATTTCCTCAATCTCATTCCATGCAATAAGAGAGATGGTGCCACCCCATACTTCTACTCCATAAAGCAATACTTGAGTTACCATGGCATTGAATAACATTCGTTTTACTTCCCATCCACAAGTATCACTTTGGTTGCATTGGTTCTCCAAAATGTAATACGATTTCCAACCGGCTTGGAGCCTAGAATCAAAGCATGCACTCCATTTATTTGTGGCGGGTACATCAATACCAAGATATGTAAAGCTTCGATCAAATTGTATATATTGACCTCTATATGTGAGCATAGGGTAATGATGAGGTTGGATGGTTTGCACTACCATCATTTTTGTTTTCCACATTCATTGCTAATCCACTACTATGGCAAAATTCTTCTAATACCCCAAGTAAATTTTGCATACTATCAATATCACTTGAGAAGAGTACCACATCATTTGCATATAGAAGCAATAAGATAACATGGTGCATCAATTTGGGGGCATTCAATCCTTCTTCTCTTGCAACCTTATTCACCACTTCTTCTAATTTATCAATACATAAGCCAAAGAGTGTGGGTGATAGTGGACATCCTTGCTTGACCCCCATGTTACTTAAAAAGTGCTTTGAGAATCCACTATCCATTTTTAGTTGGCATTTAACTTGTTCATATAAGCGTGCACCAATAACTCGGTACTCTAATAGCATGTCAATCTCTACCATTCTATTCCAAAGCTCACTTCGTGGTGCGGTATCAAAAGCTTTCTTAACATCAACAAAACAAGAATAAAGTGTTTTTCCTTGTAGTCGACTCTCTTCCATGATTACTCTTGATGTGACCAAATGATCCATAGTGGAGTGTTTTGGTCTAAATCTTGTTTACCCAAGTGCTCTTTTGCTTATACTTTCAGCCCATGTGCTTAGCTCCATAATAATGCCATATAATTTAGCACTAGTTGAGCTCACCATTATTGTACGATAATTTGATACTTGATTCTTATCTCCGGCTTTAAATATTTGGTTTAATCCAATTCATAAGCCAATCATTTGGAAATCCTTGTTCTATAGCTTGCTCTATAATTGTCATTAACCAACGACAAGTATGTGGCATTATCCATTTTAAAAGCTCACTTGAGACGTACGTTGCATCTGCTGCTTTCCCACTCACCATCTTCTTTATTCCCTTATTGACATCATCAATATCGATACATGTAGTGCATGATATTTCAATTTTCTCAACCATAGGAGCCACACCTTCATGTATATATAGCCTTTGTACATAGTCTAACATCTCCTCATTGCAAGAGAGGTTTCAAAGGATGCATTGCAAGAGGTGGTGTTAAGTGACCACAGTGTGAAAGAACTACCCTATGTTGTGAAAGAAGCGAGCTTGTACAATGAGGATCTTAAAACATTCCATGCCGGACAATACTAACAATAAGGAAATAACTAACACTAGGCAATGGTTGGTTTGGGAGTCTCAAACTCCAATAGTTTTAAACCAACCCATTTAAAAGTTTTGAAACTTAAACCAAAGCACGAAATTGCTTAAGCTAAAACGGTTTGTATTGAAATTATTTGAACCAAATTATTTGATGAACTTATAAGCTCAAACCAAATGGTCCGAGAAATTTACAAAGTGTTAAGACATTGGGTTGCAATTTCACGATTCAATTTGCGATTCAGTGCAAACTAAAGTTTTGTAACTTTTGCACAATTCTTTAATAAAGAGTTTTCCAACCATAACTCTTCTACTTATGAACCGAGTAAAGAAGAAAATATTGGATCTCCAATGTTAGAGCTTATTATGCTCATAGGCTATAGCTCTTAAGTTTATAAAGTGAAATCATATTTAAATAAATATTTCAAAAATGCTCCCTAAATCATTAAGCCGTTTAAGCAGCATTTTCAAGTCGTTCAAATTGCAAACCATTAATCCAATAAAGGCTCAAATTGAACCAAACTAAAGCAAGAGCAAATCAAACCATATGCAAATTTTGAAATCTAAACTAAACCGAACCATTTAAATAGTTAAGCCATGGTTTTTGAGGTTTAGTTTGTTGTTGTTTGCTAGAAATAACTACTATCGGAGTCGTTAGATAGTCAATGGAAGCATCACACATTGTCCATGACATAACACCACCACTACTAACCTTACCCTATAGATAAACCCTTGATGATGACATGGCATTCCCTTACATGGAGTTCTACAATTTGCAAGATGTAGATAAGCACATTGCATCATTTCTAATCAACATCTAGAAAACTAACAATATATGCTAATGTCGAAGTGAAGCTGAGTCCAAAGGCTCATTACAAAAGCACAAGGAGTGAGTTTGTTTGACCTATTTGGTTTGGCCACTTTGTAACACTAAATAAGTTGCAATAAAAAATCTTAGGATACCCACATGAACTCATAGTGCAATTTTATGACATTGTCATGCAAATTTGCAAGTATTTGTGAAAGTAGAAGGGGACCACTAGGGACCTAAACAAAGGAAGATGGCTTTGACAATGACATTGTTGAGGAAAGGTTGCAAGAAATGATATTTATTGTGGAGCTCTCCTTCTTCTTTTTTGTGCGAGTGCACTTGTAGGTACGCGTTGTTGTGATGTGGCATGTGAGAAGGGAGAAAAAATCTAGAAGTCAATTTTTATAATAAATTAAAGTTCCAATTGATGAAATAACCGAAAGGAGTCAAGATGAGATAAAGATTAAACTAAAAAATGAAGGTAACTCAAGTTACAAGAGCTAATTGTTTGAATGATGAGGTGTAGAATCTTGTGAAGATTAACAACGGGGGGAAAGGTGATCTATAGTACACAAGATATACAAATGAGGTATGGGATGAAAACGAAAAGGGAGAGCCATTTTTTGCAACATTCGAGTTAGCAAGCTTTCTTCTAAAAAGATCCTCACCAATTAGAGACCTCATGGTGGTCACTTGTGCACATCAATCCACAAGGAAGGCATATAGTGTAGTTGAGTTAGGGAAAGGAGCGAGTTGCAAAGAAGAAACGATTTTTACTTTTGTCCATCCATCCTTGGAAGCCTCTTGAAAGGAAAGCTCCAAAAGGAAATTGACCAAGCTAAGAAACAGGTTCAAGAAGCAACCGAATGGAAGGACCCGATAGAAGAGAAGACATGCTTGATGGAAGACACCTTTCATAACTACAAAGTTCTAGTTGAAGAAACAAGACCAGTGAACGACAATGGAGTCAAACCCTCCAAGAGATACGAAACTTGAGGTGTAGAAGAAGGGAGGAGCCAATCTCGGCACTAGCACGAAATGAGAAAGGTAAAGAGAAGGTCAACCCCCCCGACCTTCAAGCTTTGCTCAGGGATCTAGCAAATGACGAACTTGCGGCAGATAATGGAGGAAAGGATCCTCGATAGTAGCATAGAGTTCATTCTCCACAAGATCCTTGGTATAACCAAGAAAGAATTCCATAAAGTCATCATTGACCTAATGAAGAGTAAGAGGCACTCAATGGAAGTAGAAAGGGCAAGGCCCATGAACATAAATGTGGTGGCAACAAATGGATTTGAGGCTGAAAAAGACTTTGTGGATAGTCACTACATGAGGCCACATTGGGAAAGGGCAACAACGGAAACCTTGGTGCCAATAGGGGATGTTAAAGAGCCAGTGGTGGCATTGATTTACCATGGATCCAAAATCAATCTAATATCCATGGACTTCTACAAGAAAGGGAAGAGGCCAATCAACACAAAGCATGGTGGGAAGATTAGAACGACGTCCTGGGCAATCAAAGAGCTACACAGGGCTTGCCCGAATGTACGGTGACAATAGGAGTCTTGGAAATTGACCAACACTTCTTTGTTCAAGAGACATCCTCTCACCCGGTCATCTTGGGCGAATCATACATCACGACAACTCGCATGGAGATGAAGATTCTTGACAATGGATCCATCTATGAGAGCGACAAACACACATGAAGTACAAGACCGTGGATAAGAAGGCGAAGCCCGTGGTTGCTTCCTTGCCATATGACAATTGGCCACAGATAAAGGGAGTAACAAATGATCCTTGCTTAAGAGACCCACGATGCATAGGACATCAATTCACTAACAAAACGAGAGGGAAACTCCGGATCAGTGTGGGTGTCCTCCTATTGTTCGAAGAGGAGTGAAGGTTTAGAAGGATGCTCGAAAGCCACGATAGAGCTTTCGCCTTCTCTTTGAACGAGATAAAGTGTGTAGACCATACAATCGCGGAACTATTGGTGATACAAGGACTTAGATATGCTAATGTGGATTACATACATAAAATCAATGAATCTAGAAGTTAGCCACATATCGGGAAAGAACAATGTCATGGCAGACATGCTCTCAAAGGAAATGTATGAAGATGTGTTAATAATTAGTTAATTAACTAAGGGTTAATTAGTAACTAGTTATGTGAGTAGATAATCACATATCTGATTAAGTAGTGGAAGGTTAAGTGATATGCATGTGAGAGAAAGAGAGAGAGGAAGTTATACTTATGAACAATAAGACAAGTGGGGGATGATTAACAAGAGTGTAGCTAGATAACCTTTCTCTATATTAATATGCATCAAATTACAAAAATACCCACAATGAGGTATATATAGATCTCACGTGCAAGGGTGCACATGTGTGAGGAGAATATAGGTATAAGGATGTAAGTCCTATATTAAATGAACTTGGTAGTGGAGGATCTAGAATGTATCCATGCTTAGGTACAAGTATAAAATCCTATTTAAGACTTTATGGTTAACACTATAACTAGATTCTATTTAGGTAACTACTAAGTTACATGGTTGACTAAATGACTAAACTTAGTTGAGCTTGATATCTCAACATGATGAATGCAACATAGTGTCAGAAGATGAAGATGTCACTCTCAATTCTTTAAGACCCACCAAGCATCCACAGAAGAATGAGGTGTGTAAGTGCTCAACACTTTCAATGAAAGAGAGTATTAAGGGGAATGGCTAGTAGGTTCTTGAGTTCAATTACGGCAGACACTTCGTGGATGAGGAGGAAGCGTAACGAATCCACAAGAAAGCATACAAGTACTTCCTAAAAAGAGGGAGTGGAATGCTAATGATGCCACGGAGCTCTTTGAACAACTAGGTGTGAAGATCTCCCTCACGATTGCATATAACCCAAAGGGCAACTCGAAATTAGAGTGTGGGCACGAGCCCATAGTTAAGGCTCTTGCCAAAGCCTGCGAAGGAAGAGTCGGAGACATGCTTAGTTATTGACTTATGGCTTGTGGGTTGAAATAACCACCCACAATTTGGTGACAGGGTTCATGCCAGCCAAGCTCATGTATGGACAAAAGCTAGTGATGCCCATCAAAGAGACGATCAATGTCATGGGTAGCAATGTCGTGGGAGAATGAGATGAGCCGCATATAAGAAAACTCGAAAGAAGGCCAAAAGACTTGGAGTTGGCACTTGGAAGCCTAGAAGCACCTAACGTTAATAACAAGGGGACATAGTTTTTTTTCCATAAAAAATATGCTCCATTTGGTATTAAAATTAACAATGCCAAAGGCAATCTACAAATTGTACATAATAGTTTCCACTCCACAAGTATCTATCATAAAAAAGGACCAAATATAAACGATGGCATTTGGCAAGATAAGGCTAATTATAATCCATGACAACACTCTCAACCTTTGCCAACAACACCCATACTCAACATATAAACAAATTCCTGCGGTCCAAGAGAATACATATCTTGGTGGTAATCATACTCAACATACCCTAGTTGTCCACCCTAGCTGGTAGTCTAAAAACTCCATGTTTGCATTTGGTTTTGCATATACTGAAGTTGTTCACCATCACATGGATGTCCACTAGGTGTTGCTATTTGGCAAATGTTTTGTACGTCAAGATCTTCTTCAACTGTTGCAGTTGAAGACACAAAAACAGTCCATGATGCACCTGTTGCTTGGGGTAAAACGTGATGGGTTGCCTTCATCTCCACGAACATTGAACAAGGGGACATAGTTAGCTAGCAAAAGGTCAAGTTAAGTCACCCATAATTAGCTACATCCAATATTTGGTTTTTGACTCCACTTTTTCTCAAAATGGTTGTATATACCAACCTTGAATTTTGTTCTTCCACAAGGACAAAATTTTGTCCATCCCTAGTTGCTTCGTTCATCATACCGCACATAATTTTCCTATGTGACAGAGAATATCATTTATGCGTTTTTAGTCGTGCATTCACCCTTGAACTTTAAACAAGTTGAGAATTAAAGAGTACAATATATTAGGCAAGGTTTATAAGTATGTCCATAAGTAGGACAATGGGAGTTAGTTGTGAATGAGAAAGTACACAATGTTTATACTCCTACCCATAGGGAAAAAAAGAAAGATTCAAAAGGAGGCCGTCGATTTGGTGTGGTGAGTTTGTAATCAACAACGATACCTTGGTCCTTGTAAGCCTTTGACACACACTCACGATTCTCTATCATATGTTGTTGCTTTGCTTCCTAAGCATAGGCATTCATGTACCAAATATTGTGAATGAAATAATGAGCTCTTGTTTCATAATTCTCAAGAGATTTTTTGCCGAATTAAAACGTAATCCTCTTTTTTTATAGCTTGAACTACTTTTTCTTCTTAGTATGCATTGCCTCTTGTCATTGGATAGACACCAAGTTTGGCAAAATGTCTATTGAACATTTCCTTTGATCGTATATCCCCTTATAAAACACTTATAATAAGCTCCACCTTTTCCTTTAGATCATCCTTTATTAGGCTTTGAACCCTTGATCCCTTTTTCAATTAGTGGCAAATCATTTGTATCTTCCTAATTTTCTTTTTCTTCGATTGTCACTTTGGCCAGAGTTTCAAGTCATCATAAAACTTGCCTTTTGCATGTATTTCACCCTTTGCAAATACCATATTGCAACAACGATCCTCCCTTCAACCAACCCTTCCAAAATCTCCATTCTTGCATGAACCTGCCCATGACCGACTAACATCTTCTTGCTATTAGAGTCGACGTTTAGTTGGTTGCACTCTTTTTTCAATTGGAGTCATAATAGCGAAAGGGACTCGTCATCCCATTGATCCCACTTACGAAGTGACTCCATGCCTTTTTTGTGGTAGCCCAATTCAATACTAGGTCTTCTTTGCCTTTCAATGGGGTCCCCAAGTTATGTATATCCTGAATATCCACCTTATTGGGGAAAGAGAAGGACCTTTATTAGCTTGAGAACCATCAAAACCTTCTTTCGAACTCTTGAAGGGTGGTTTTCACACACATCCCCCTTTCCTTGAGGACTCTACCTAAATCATGAGCACCCTGTCATCCGTATGGAGTTGTCGAGACCATATCGTTAAAGCAATGACACTTCAAAGTTTCTCAACTTACTAGCTGCTTGAAGTTTTCCGATATGGCTTTTCATGATCGAATTGACCACCCGTCAAGATTCGTCTCATTTATGTACTAGTCCCTTGTATATTCTTCTCTCGGGAGCAGGGTGCATTGCTTCCCTCCAAACAGTCCAAGTCTCTCTTTTCATGATCCTCTCAATGGCCTTGACAAGTTTTGAGCCTTAGCTCTCTCTTTCCTTTTTGAATCCAGGGAGGGACCAGGCAGGGGAAGAAAACAATCAGACGTTTGAGATAACTGACGGCGGACGTCAGTGGCCCTCCAAGCTGCCCTACATACACAGTCAGAGACAGAGAATCGCCTCCCTTCTTCTCTTTCATTTTCTTTCTCTAACCCAACCTTTGAAGCTTCTCTTTAACAAACAGATCATCCAGAATTCAGGTGATTCCCTTCATTTTCCCTAACCTTTCCTCTGTCTTTATTGGTTTTGCATTCAGAAGACTTATACTCTTTCTTGGACAGCAGAAATTATTTATTTATTTATTTATTTCTGCTTTCCCTTGGAAACCCACTAGCGTTTTTTCTGTTTTCTTTTTATCAAATTAGGTCTCATGGACTTGGCAACGACTCACGGAACAAGAAAATTCGCAGGATTCTTGTCCAGGAAGGCAATCTAATCTTATTCTTTTTTCTCAACCTGAGAAAGCTTTAGGCACTTTCAGGATCCAGACGTTGGATTGTTTTGAACCACAAATGAAGCAGACTACCATAGTCCTCTTTGCGATCAGTGGGCAGTATTAGGGTCTAGTGGTGATTTGGGAGCTTGATAAATTAGATTGTTTAAGATAGAAACACAATAGAGGAAGATCATTTCGTCAGATGTTTCTTTAGAATGGTAGGCGGTATTAGGGTTTCATGGTGATTTTGGAACTCAATACGCCGCTGGGTTCATGGCTCCGGGAAGGAAGAAAGGCTGTAAGGTTGCTGTCACCGAGCCGTCAAAGCTTGATTGGAACAGAGGGGATCTAGTCCTTGCCAAAGTCAAAGGGCACCCATGGTGGCCGGCCAAGGTAAGTCATCTGGTCTATATGTCTAATTGCTTTGCCAAGTTTGGTAATTTGATATATCGTCTGTATATCTAATTTCTTTGACAAGGTAGTTCATTTCATCAATGATTAAATGCTTTTCCATGGTAGTTTATTTGATTTATGATATGTCTATCTATCTATAATTTCTTTGCAAGGGTATGTCATTTGATCTATATCTAATTTTGTTGTACTAAAGAAAAACTAGTGGCAGTGCCATGATTAGAAATCCTAACAATAACTATCAATTTACTATCAATTTACAAGTAATTAATAATTAATGGAGTCAAGAAAAAATAAGGCTGGAAGAGTCACTACCTACGCAGAGTTCTAATAAAAAAAATGTTCTCCATAGATATGTGTATGCAGCGTAACCTTCTAACAATTGCATTGTGTGAATATTTTTTAAATTTTGCATGCAGATTAGTGAACCAGAAGAGTTTGGCTTCTCCAAGGATCTCAGGAAATTATTTGTTCATTTTTTCGGAACTCAGCAAATGTGAGCCATATTGCCATTTGTCTTTCTTTCCTTTTGTAATTGTTGCATCTATAGATTTGTGCCAATTGGGAATAATTAATATCCATTCTCATACTCCTTTCAGAGGATTTGTTCAACCAGCATATGTGAAGAGTTTTACCCTAGAAGCAAAGAAAAGTCTTCTTGCAAAAATCAAAGGAAAAAAGAGCTCAGTGTCAGATTTTGCTCGAGCTGTCAAAGAAATTTGTGTCGCAGATGAAGGATTAACTTCTTTTACTAGTGATGATTCTCCAGAAGAAACAGGGGAAGAGACGAATACAGACTTTGAAATCATAGACAGAAACAAATGTGAGGCCGATAGTGCATCAGCTAGGGCGGAATGCAAAAGAGGCGGTACCTTAAATATATCACCTAAAAAGTTACAGAACCATCAGATTGATAACCTTGAGAATGGTTCTATAGCTGGAACTGAGAAATCAGTTGGAGTTCGAAACAACATTGCTCATGAAATTCAGAAAAAACGAAGAAAAATCATTGTATCAGATGAAGATTCAGATTTAAATGCTGGTAATACCTTATCTCCAAGAAGAGAATCTAATTATAGCCACGAGGTCTCTAAGCCAGATGATCAAGTTCAAGCTGACTGCATGTCTAAATCATGGATCCGGGATGGAATGTCAATTTCAGTTTCTAACAAATCTAATCGTTTAGCTGAATGCAGTGACAATGTTGGGGTAGACAAGGATAATAAAAATACTTTATTAGATGATGATAAACGTAATGTGTTCCAGAGAAAACATGCCGAAAAGTCTGTGGATATGGCTCATGTGGACTGTTCACATGGAGCACGTGGTGATGTTGTAAATAGGCATACAAGTCAAACTGTGGAAATATTGTTACATCATTCTATGCACGAGGATATTGGGGTTGACACCGACAATGTTAAAGCAGCTGAGGAATTACAACAAACGTTACCGCCTAAGAAAAAAAGAAGAGCTTCGAGGAAGATTGAGCGAGGAGTTACAAGTGCTGACTCTGGCAAGCAATTAAATTCAACATATTCACCTCCTCTAGAACATATTGAACAAGTGACTGAGTATAAATGTAGGAAGAGGGCGTCAGATCTTATTAAAGCAGAATCAGAGTTTCAGGTATGGTTGCCTGTTCACTCAGTGTATTTTTACATTTGATGTTTGATTAATATACCATGGTTTAGTTATTGATTATTATTTTCAAATGCTCTATGAGGCTTTCTTTTCCACTTAATTTTATTATTTCTTGGAATAATACGGAGCAGAATGTTGTTTCTGTAATCAAGCAGAGAGAACAAACTGCGACTGATTTAGATCAAAGCAGGGAAAACTCTCCAATCAATATTTATAAACGACAAAAAACGTCAGATGAATGTGATATGAAATCAGTCAAAGCTAAGCATCAGCAAGAACTTCTCAAGGCGAAAACTCCTGAGAATCTTCTAACAAGGGAATTGATACACAGAGTTGATGAGAATAAACATGTTTCTGTTGTGGAGAGGGGTGAGGCCCATATCCAAAGCAACACTTCCAACCAATCTGAGTTAAAAACTGAAGTGCATTTCATTTCTGATGATCACAATGGAGTTACACTTTCCAATCATGTTGAGCAGGTTACCAAATCTAGGTTCATTGCTGATAGAGATACGGTTCTACCTCCAAAAGCAGATAAATATCGAATTAGGAGTAGTATTGCTCACGGGGAGGCTGCTCTCCCTCCATTGAAACGGAGACAGCGTGCTCTTGAAGCAATGTCTGCGTGTGCTGCTGAGGCGGCAGAGATTGATAAACTTGGCACTAATGTTAAAGTGGAGGCACATCAGGATATAGTAGATGCTCAGTCCAGCCTTCATGTGGGAAAGAGTAGCAAAATAAAGGTTGAGGAAACAATAATGCCAACTGAACCCAGCCCACAAACCAAAAACCAAAACTCAGATACTGTCACGCAACCTATCCTGTCAGGTCATCAAAAGGCCGACGCATCACAATCAGGTAAGGAAATAAACAAGATTGGAGGCAGCTTATCTTCTGATCATAAAAGCGCCATTGCAGGTTTTGAATTCGGATCAAATGCCAGTGCAGGGGTTTTAAATCATATGAAGGATAATGACTTGCCTTTGCAGTCAATTCAAATTTCCGAATTTGGGAAATCCAAACAATCAAAGCATGACAATCAAAATAAGGCAGGAGATGTATCAAAAGTTGGCACGGAAAGGTTGGATTTGAAACACAAGCTTAAAACAACAAAAAATATCCCTGATTCTGATGGGCATATTGATATAATGTCACATGAAAACGTGGAAAAACATGAAGAACAACATGGAAAACATGGCAGACAACAAGATAAGCATCTAGAGCAACGTGCCAAATACGATAAACAGCAGGACCGGCATCTAGAGCAACATGCTAGACATGGAAATCACCATGAACAGCATCAGGATACTGCAACTAAGCCTCCTGATATTGCATCAAAGCATCAGGATCAGCATTTTAAACAGGGAGGAGTGAATCATGCTAAGGTTTCAGGTATTCCAAAGGAGCTCAAACCAGGCCTAAAAGAGATTATGAAAAGCACCAGTGCAATTGTGAGAGGCCGAGTTGAGGGTATTGGGGCTTCTAAGTTGCTGACAGAGTCATCCAACTCTAACAAAGTGAGAGAGGCGTAAGTACAACTCTGGTTCGTTCTAGTTTAAAACACCAGAATACCCTTTTGCAGTATAACACTTTATAATATAGAGTGATATTCTGGTAAATACCCAATAAGTCGGGTGTTTTGAAATTCCCTTATCTTAAGTATTTATCATGTTTCAGAGTTGAAGCTGCCAAGGAGGCCCAACAGAAGGTCAAAGAGGCTCTACAAAAACGAGCAGCAACAAGTTTTACCATTTCAAAGATTTCAGAGGTGGCTAATCTGCCAGCTAACTATATACACAGTCCATTCCCTGCCAGCAATTCCTTGTTGAATTCTCCTGTTCATACTCGAACTATTAGCTATGCTCAAGATTCTGTGGGGATGGTACATACACCCAGAGCTACAGTTGCAAGTGTATTAGAAACTCCTGGAATTTCTGGTGATGAAGTGAGGGCCAGCCCTGGGCAAAATTTAAGTTCGAGAGAGGCAATTCTTGGAGGCGATACTGAAGTATCAGTAGCTCGAGATACGTTTGTAGGCTTACTTGAGTCATTATCACGAACTAAAGAGAGTATAGCACGAGCCACTCGTCACGCACTTGATTGTGCAAAGTTTGGAATTGCAGAGCAGGTATGCTAATCATGATTTTATTTTTGTTTTCTGTGACAATGAATGGTTCATATACTTAATTAAGTAAGAATAAAATAAAAATTAGAGGTATAATTCTAACTTTGAAGAGAGATATATTGTTTGAGATAATGAAACATCAATTGATTCACCTAAATTTAGCTCATATTTTACCACCAGAAAAACTTGTATGAACAAAGAAACACATCTTTAGGATTCTGGACTGTCTACAACTTAATCTCATGTTCGAGAAGCTAGATTGCCACAAAGACTGGCTCACATTTTGGTGTTTCTTTATGGTAATTTAGAGAAGGGTTTACAATAAACTAGAGCCCAAACCCTAAAAACATAACTAATAGTCCATTTCAACTAGTAAAATCTGCGTACAGATACTCCAATGTACTCTCCACTTAGAATACATCTTCTACTAGGATAAAGAGCAAATCAACTATTAAACCTGCAAAAATCAACACTCTAAATGACTCTTCATTAAATCTAAAGATGTATTTCAATGTCAACAGATGAAAATGTTTGTTTAAATAAGAAAACTCTTGGACATATAGCCAAGTTTCACTTCTTAATGACTTAGCTTACCCTATTCACTTAATGCACTCCCTTATAACTTTTAGGCAACATATTGGGCCAAACCTAATATGACTTTAGAAGGCACTCCTTTACAGTTTGATATACACATCTGGATGAGCACATTCTGGCCCAGAGACCCGTGGTTTTGGCACCTTAGGTCTAGGGATCATTGGACCTCAGCTGTTTCTTACTGGCCAAGTAATGCTGTTTTGTCCGATTTTAAAAGATTCAGAGGAGCAAGTAAAAGGACAAAGGAGCTGCCAAATAATATCATAAAAAAACAAAAAATATACCTCCTGGTGACAAATGGTTGTCTAACCATGTGCTCATGCTGTGTTTATTTATTCATTTCATTTTGCCTCATATTTACTAATGATGGTAAACTCCTTTTAAAAATTTAGATATATAGATAAACGACAATGCAGATAGTTCAGCCTGATGATGTGCTCATGCTGTGTTTATTTATTTGTATAATTTTGCTTCATGTTCATTAATTATGGTAAACTCTTTGTAAAAAGTTTAGACACATAGATTGACTACAATACAGATAGTTTTTATTTTTCAACTTTAAATGCATTATAGTCTCCATCTTTGCACTTGTACATGCCATAAATAAACTTATTAAGTACTTTCACATGGGCAAGGGGGTTTCTGTCTATCCAAATAGATTCATGCAAACAATTAGCATACATGTTTAGGATTTAACATGCGAGTTTATAAATGATGTTACTGGTTGTAAGATAAATAATATAAAGGACAAAGCCCTGCATGTGTACTTACTAATAGAGTCTTCTACCTACTTTATGCTTTGAGCATGTGGAGTCTTGTGAATAATTATCACACTTGTTCAAAAGTTGAGATTTGTGAATATAACAGGGATTCAGCATCATAACCCTCTTTTATGTCTTATCAATTTTCTTTGTATTTGGTGCCAAGCTGCTTTGCAAGTGTGAATTGATTGCTTAAATGACTGAATAATGCTCCCAGGCTAACTTAAGGCATGATTATAAAAAGGTTGTCAACGAAGATGCACAAGCACACTCTGTATGTCTATCAAATTTCTTTCTACTTGGTGCCAAGCCACTTTGCAAGTGTGAATTGGTTGCTTAAATCAGACTTATGCTCAAGGGATAGCTTTGGAATGAGAATACAAAAGAGTGTCAATGCAGATGCACGTTACCAGAATATTTCATAATATGAAAGAATGATTGGAATCTTGTTTACTATCAATTTATGTAATGTTTAAAGTTTTAGGGAGCAGTCTTGTATTATGGCAATGACATGCTAGTATATATGAGTATCTGTATGGTGTACATCAAAAGTTAAATCATAGCAAGGCTGCTGGACAGAGCGACTCACAAAAAAATACAAAAACATATGAGAAGTAACCCCCATATATATACTGTATTATTCAGATGTTTGAATTGTAGATGTCTGTATAAATGTGAGCACTGTACTCTTACCAGGTTATGGAGATTATTTTGCAAAGGTTAGAGAATGAACCAAACTTTCACCGCCGAATTGATTTATTCTTCCTTGTTGATTCTATTACCCAGCTCTCTGCCAGCACACCAGGTGTATTTCTTATTTTCAAAAACTGTATCAGATCTCATTTACCTTGCATCCGTTTTTGGTTTTTAGTTTCAAAGACCTTACATTTCATTCAATTGATTGCATTAGTTTTTAGTTTCAAAGGCCTTAAATAGCATTTCATTCATTTGATTGCAATTCTAATTTATATTTTGTCTGGATAGATTAACATTGTCTATGTTTGTATAGGCGTTACAGGGGCAGCATATCCACCAGCTGTACAGGCAGCATTGCCGCGATTAGTACATGCAGCTGCACCACCTGGAAATGTGTGTCGGGACAATCGTCGGCAATGCTTGAGAGTAAGTTTTGAACTGCCCTAGAAGTTTGATACAAGGTGCAAGTGAGAAGCCCTTAATTGGGTAAGCTGTAAAGACAGGAGCAAAAACTTATCTTGTGACAATGTCAACCTCAAAGTGTTAGTGTGTGCTGCACTTTCCCATAATATCTTCCATATTAGATTATTGTTTGGCAAAGGTTTTGCTTGTCTGGTGAAGAGTGAGAAGTACTTAAAGTGGGTAAGCTGAAAGAAGTGCGTGGTGCACTTTTCCTTAAAATCTTCCATATTAGATTAATGTGGCACAAAGGTTTGGAACTCGTCTGTTTGAAGAGTGATGAAAATTTTCTAGTTTTTTTGATTACTCAATGATTCCAAATAACCAAGATAGGTTTAGGACTGTGATTAGGTTGTGCTTTATTGACCATGCAATCTATAGTGTGCATCAAGCTTAGACATAACCTGCAGATAGCTTCGGTAAAAAAACATTAGGAGTCTTCATGAATATCATTGATTGTCTTTTAATAAATCAATATTGTATACCATGTCTTTCTTTATTTACTAATGGTAAAGATAGCACATATGTGAATTACAGAGTTGGAATGCTGTAAATTTGTATCTGTTATAGTAAGTTATAAAATTACTTGTGTTTTCTGAAGTTTTCAGGGTCCAAACCAGGGGTGCTGTATGGAAAATGTATGTACGTATGTAAACAGTACCATTTCCTTAATGGAAATGGTGGGGTAATTATTTGATAGGAAACATTACCCAGTCAAATTTAAATGAATGAGCAGGGCTAGGATGAGTTTTTATGTTAAAAAGTAAATCAGTTTATAGAGACAAATAACTCATTAAAATAAAGAAAGAATATTGTGTAGATTCTGCATTCATAATGCTAATGACCGCTTTTGCTTAGGAAACTGTGAATTTTAGATTGCAAAAAACAAATAGCCGATGTTAGACAAATGTATGATTTAGTTTCGTATGTGAATAAGATTAGTCACATTTATGATTCAGTTTATTATGTGAATCACTAATAATGAGTGTGCATTATGTGTTTGCAGGTATTGAAATTGTGGAGATCTCGGAATGTTATGCCAGAAGAAGTTGTGAGGAGCTTTATAAATGAGCTGGAATCACACAATGATGAGAAATTGGTAGGAGTTCCACTTAAGAGGTTTGAACGTGCTGTAGATGATCCAATCAGGGAAATGGAAGGAATGTATGTGGATGAATATGGAAGGTTAGTAATGATTTTTATCCGGATAAATTTGCTTCAGTAAAGTTACTTTTGAGCTTTAAAATAGGATTAATGCTGGTAAATGGATATTTCAGCAATGCAACATTTGGTCTGACTGGATTACTCACATCTCGGATGTTTGATGATGAGGAGGAAGAAGTGTCCCCAAGTCATGCAAAGTCAGGTGAAGATTCCATACATCGTTGTCCTGATGCCACAGAAGAAGAGGCTACACAGGCATATACACTGCCATCAGAGAAACACCGACACATATTGGAAGACGTAGAAGGAGAACTAGAGATGGAGGATGCATCTCCTGAGGGAAGCATACAAGACTGCATACGACAAGGACATCAATCATTGCCCTTTACAGAGGACACATCTCTACCACTACCACCACTTCCACCTCTGCCACCACCTCCAGATTGGTCACCTCCATCACCTCCACCATTACCTGAATCTCCACCACCACCGCCCCCATCGTCTCCTCCACCACCTCCCCCTGGTTCTCCCCCTCCTGGTGCTTTTCTTTTATCATCATATATGCTGTCGTATGGATCCTCATCTTTTGGAGGCTCAAATCATCCGAGGGAACATCAGACTAGTGTTTCAACAGTAGGAGCTCATAAGATGCCTGGGGAAACTGGTGATGAGAATAGTTATGAACAATGTTATCCACATCATTATTCCATGCAGAATCAATGTGCAAGGGATGATCAAGGACTTAACAAGGATTATGCATATGGTTCATCTCCCACAGACTTCATGGTAGCACACACTTCTCAGTCATTTACTACGCGTGGCATGAATAATAGGACCCAAGCTCAATTTCAACATGGATCGCTAGGCTCTCAAACACGGTATGCACGCCTTCCATCACCACCACCTTTACCCCCTCGGTTGGTTGCATATGGAAGTTCAAAGACATTACACCGATCTTCCTCACCTTCTTTCCAAAAAGATCGTCGCATTTCTCATGCAAAATTTGGTGACTGGGGGCATCGCCGTGATTATTGCCGGAATAGGTTTGGAGAGGAGAAGTATTCATCTGTTGCTGCAGGTAATTTGATAATTTTAAGACGCAAGAAAGTACTAGATATGGAAAATATGACTATCTTTCGATATTTTTTTTTCTAGATTCTGTAACCTTTGAGAGTGCTGCTCACCATAATCGAATGCACTCATCTCATGAATCACGGCCAAGATCGAGTCATAACTATGGTGTAAATGCACGAGATCAGGCTTTGTCACCTCAACCAGCTATAGGCATTCCTGCATCCTTAGCATCAAATGTAGATGCACGGAATACTTTGTACACTGGCCATGGGACACGAATGCGTGGTGGATTAATGCTTAGTGTAACAGGTGAGTACTAGATACGATAGATGCAGGAGAGTCATTGTTTTTTGCCAGCCTAAATTCTGTGTTCATAGTTTAACTTTCATTGTGTTAACCTAAAATTGTAATGTATGCAGCAAATCAGTCGAAGGTTCAAGTTATGGCAAGACACAGAGGCTCAACATCGAAGTGGAGGCCAAATTCGTAGGGAGTGATTTGCAAAATGGAATAGGACAAATCATTTGAAGTGGATTGAGTAGACTGGCTTCAATGCATTTAAGTCATATTTGCAAATGACTACATTGTAAAATTCACAAGTTTATTCAGCTGTAGCATTATTGAGAGAAGATTCCACTGTCGTGATTATTCAGGCATGCAATATCCAGTTATCCTTTTAACAAGCAAAAATGGAAACCATGATAGTTAATTAGGGCACTGGGAGTGTTTCCATCCTTGCTTTACTTTTGAGAGACATGTACATATATATGCGGACGTGTCCAATCTATTGATTATGCTCATTGGACTGAGTGGTATTTACGGAGGGAGTGATGGAATCGTTAGGGATAATTCATTTTCACTGTCAGAGCAGTGCATCATGTCATTTATTCTTGGCTATTCGTTTTTTTAATAGAATCATGTGCATGCACAAGTTTTGAAAATTTGACAACGTTTTTATGAGTCTCATGTGTTAACGTGGAAAGAAAAAAGGAATTTAGTCGTTCTCAAACATTTTATTCTGTTTGGGTTGAGTTGCCTTTTGTATGTCAAAATTTTTTAATTTTGCCTCAATAATATAATGGTTGCATCTATCTGTGAGTTTTAAATTGTCGAAATCTATCTGCATGATATAACTAATGTTACTAAATCCAGATTCAAATGACAAGTTGCTGCAAATCAAAGGGAACTCAAATGACCTGTTATTTTTTTTGCAGTCTTGTATTTCTGGAGTAAGTTCTGTAGGGTTCACAGAGTTTGTAAAGTGAACATCTTTTGGAAATCTAGTAATATCTATTTATTTGTACTAGAAGTTATGTTTTCTTTGCCTCAGTATTGTTGCAACTTGTAAGTGTTGAAATGATCCAACATAGTGCAAAAAAGAGAAATTAAAGTGAATTATTCCAGTTTCACTCTCTTGGTTATGCTTTTTATTCCTTGGGCTACTAAGATGTTTCAATTTGTTGGGTTGCCTCTTGACTATGAATTCAGTAGGTAGTTTGTTAGAGCTAGATCTTAATGTAAGCGTATAATAAGGATATAATAGATAGATAGAAAAGAAAGGAGAGAGAGAAAGAAGGGTGCCGATCTAACCGACCATCCCCGAGCGAAGGGATTGAGACGGACTCGAGCCTTGATCGGCGTCTCATACCACTGCCGTGGCATCGAGTCGTACTTGGTATTGGCGCGCTCGCTTCAAGAGTTGATCACCACGATGACAGAGTCTTGATGTTGTTGATGATCTCTAATGAGGGTAGCTAGGCCTCATATTTATAGCTACACCTAAGGCCCCCAAGCAAGTCCACCCGACCTTAATAGGTTGCCTCAATACCAAGGATTGAAAGTAATATTTCCCTTCTTTACAGTCTCGTTTAACCCTCACAATTTATCGAGAATACTACAATACAATACTCCTTGGGGCATATATGGTCATGCTTGTAACATACTTGGATTATTTTAGAATACAATACTCTCTGGGACATATGGTCTCAGATTATTTTAGAATGCAATTTTTTCGTTTTAACATTGAGAATTCTTTTTGATACATGTAGTTTAGAAGATAATTCTTTAGAGGTAACCAAAGTTTTAGTTGTCACTGTATTGTCGCCAGAACCAAGAAGTTTTTTAGATGACTTACATGAAAAACTGGATGGATTTCAACGCCATCACGATGAGCGAGACGATACACTGATGAACCAATGCGTTCGAGGACTGTAAAAGGTCCACAAAACCGTGGGGCTAACTTAGTGCACTTACCTGTAGACAATGTCTTAGAATTGTGAGGTACACGTAAAAATTCCTTTTGTCCAGGGTTGAATACATGAGGTTGCCTATTATGATCGGCATAAAAACACGCTCTATCTTGAGCTGTTTTTATATTAATCCGTGCAATATGCAACATATCTTGCATATCCCGAAGAAAGTTTTGTGTACTTCGCAACTCATCATGATGTATATTAACATCAATCGGGGCTCATGGCTGAAAACCATACATTAGTCGGTAACTCCAAAATTGGGTGATAACGTTCCCATTTTGTTGGCTTTGCACCAACCTATGCTTGAAGCATGTCCTCAATAATTTGATTTACTCGACGTTCTGTTTGTCCATCAGATTGAGAATGATCCATAGAGCTTATTCTCAATGTACATAGTTTCTAACTTCTTAAAGACTTGTGTCCAAAAGTCGCTCGTAAACTTTGGTCTCGATCACTCACGATATCATTGGTAACCCATAAAAACAAAATAACTCATCAACAAATTGCGATCCATGAATTCGTTGGGTGTCTTGTGTTTTCCGGAAAATCACGACTGCTTAGTCCTGGGCGCTTCGGGTTTGTTATGGTCCTTTGAAATTCGTTGATAACAAAGAACTATTTCAACAGCCTCTTCAAAGGATTTTGGATCCTTATCATGCTCTATTCGATGATAGTCCGACTTGGGGATGCCATTGACAAAATAAGCTATCAACCAATTGTTCCCTTCTAGACCTGATTTTTGGATTTGGGTTATAGAATGGTGAACATAATCTTCTAGCGAGGAAAAGTTCCGGCTAGAGGGGTTTATTAAAGCTTGTGCTACCTCGGTTTGAGATGAAGGTTGCAAAAATTGACCCTTGAAAACTGTGACAAAGTCTGTCCAAGTATCAAGCAATTTTCCCGTAGTGCGGAGCCTATGCCACTAGGTGGTGGCCTTATCCCCTAGTTCTCGACTGACATATGCAATCTTCGTACTATCTGGCTTGGGACAACTCAAAATGAAACTCCCATCGACCCAACCACGTGTAGATTGCTTCTTCAATTCTTTCCTTTTTTTCTCTCGTAAATGGCTTTACGACAAGTGATGGTTCACCTTTATGCTCATCTGGTCTATTAGTATCACATTGTATACTAATGACATGTGCCTCAAGAGCATTATGAGATTGCCGAAGTTCAGAAAACTCGTGCAAAGTAGAATTAAGGAAATTTTGTATTTGTAAAAAATATGACTCAATGGGGATTGGCCCAGGAAGATTTGTATAAAGATTACGATGCAGAAGCTTGAATAGACACAACCGCCTCTCCTGAACAACAACAAAAAACACCGAAAATCAATGGACAGAGAACATAGTACGAGGGAATGACAGGGAGAGTAGAACACAAAAAACTCAATTTCACAATAACACTGTACGAACATATGTGCTCAGTGAGCACTTTTATACAAGTCCATAAAAGGACGGTTAGAAGTACTGACAAGTACTTCAATGCTTATAACTGAGCCACTGACACTAACTCCTAGGAATATAACTACCTAGTAGGCTAGGAGTGTAGGCCTCTAATGGCTTGGCGGCTCACGGGTGGATCTGGTTCTCTGATCCGGCTCTTTCATCCGATCTAGACCTAGGCGATCGGTCTTCACCCGATCAGGCTCTTGACTTATTCATCTGATCCGGCCCACGTTGAGCTTGCTCGTTCAACAATTTCCTTGAATTCCTTCTGCTTGGGCGGATGCCATCGGGTTGTTATTATGAGCCATTGAATGATAATTTCTAGCGAAGAAATAAGATAAGGTCAGACAAATAGTCATAACATAATGCTGCAATGTAAACATGTCATGGGCAAACATGAATCAATATCATGATCTCATGTCAATACCCCTCTAGACGTATGAGATGAGGTTCAAGATCAGGTTACTATGGTAACACAAAGGTGTTTTAAAAACCATGGGGGTGACAAATGAATGTTTTTCCCTGATCTCTATATCAATTTTTTCACGGTGGCTCCCCAAGGCTCAACCATGTATGCTCGCATCATGAATAGTTTATACACGAAAAAATGTTAACAATAAACTATGTCTCTGTGCCCACCCATATGATTTCGGCTCAAGTCCTATTACGAGGACCCTGAAGTGCACTTAGACCTATAGTCCAAACATGTTTTATAGTCGTATGTATCGATAATGTTGTATGGTCATATTTGAACTCGGGACCTCGAAAACAAATAGATTAAACACTCGAGCTAACCAAATGGTTTGCTTCTTTTAAATATTTAATATTTATGTGTATGAGAGATATGCGAAGGCATGTACTCATATATGTTTTCTAAAACAAAACATATATGTCTAGAGACCTTATTTCCCCCTTGTTAACAAGAAAACTATGTTGGTATGTTACCCAACCTCCAGTCTGATCATTACAATGATATACCCCAAAGTGCAACCTAATTGTCAAGCCACAAGAGCCCTCTTTTTGTAGTAGGCCCACGTGGCCCATCACATGGTTACGTCATTACGAATGCCTTCAGTAATGATGATCTCATGGTGGTATCGTAACCATTTAATGAGGGAGGGATGTTGGATGAGTGTGTCATAGGAGCAACCTCACATGAAGTGGATCAAGCCCTAATGCTCACAACATCATTGTGGCTATGCTTGTTTCATTGTTATATATTACAAAATCGAGGTGACCAACGGGGATAACAACAAAAACATTTTTTGTTGAAAAAGGATGGTGACTACGCCATTCTCACAAAAATGTGAGGATGACCACCAAAATCCTTACTCCGAAAGACAATCATCGATCAAGTAATATCACATACGTAATAACTAATATACACATATACATGTGTAAAGAATCGAATGTGATTCTGTGCAACGGAAGGTGTGTGTAGGACAGAGTGAAAGAGAGAGAGAGCCCAGATGGATGTAGCTCAATTGGTAAGGTTGCTCAATGGAGACTAGGTGGTCATGGGTTCAACCCCTACATTCCACAGTGGCATCTAGAGAATTAAGAGTATATGAAGTATATAATAGAGAGGTGAGGAAATTGGGTTTCGAACCCATGACGCAGTGCTTGTAGTGTGAACAACTTACCACTCCGGTAAGGTAATTACGAGAGAGTGAGAGTTATGGGCATGACCATATAATATCCTGTGGTGAGAATTTACTGTAGTATTCTATACACGTGGATAAGTGTGAGGGTTAAACGAGAGTGTAAAGAAGGGGATGATTACTTTTAAATCCTCGGGATTGAGATAACCCATTAGGCCAAGTGTGAACATGGCTGGGGGCCTGGATACCTCAATAAATAGAGGCCTAACTACCCTCATTTCATGATCTTGTTGACTACGTCGAGACTCTGTCTTGTGGTGGGTCAACTCTTGTAGTGAGCGCGCTAGCACCAGGTAAGACTCGACGCCACGGCGGTGGTATGGGATGCCGATCGAGGCTCGAGTCCGTCTCGATCCCTTCGCTCGGGGGTGGTCGGGTGGATCGACACCCTTCTTTCTCTCTCGCCTTTCTTTCTATCTACCTAGATCTATCCTTATCTAATGCTTACTTTAGTACATGTCTCTAATATTTGGTATCAGAGCCTATGTACTAATGTTTCTTTTGTTGGTCTTATCTTCTCGATAGATGGTGAACGATTGTTGTGCGGTTGGCCTTCATGCAGACAAGGATCAACAAGGAACTTCGGTAATCTTTCTTGTTATTTTTTGTCTATTTTTTCTTCTCCCATCTAATCATGTGTATGGTTAATATGTAGATTATTTTCATTAATTAAATGATGTAGTAGTGGTATTTAATTGGTTATCTAAAATGCTTACATATGTGCACGAGGTCAATACCTCGTTTGACATATAAATAATATGTGATGAGTGTCGTATGCGTACGAGGTTAATACTTCAATTACGTATTACGTTCACGAACATATGTTACGTTTGCGTATGAGGACACCTCGATTTTGTTGTAAATGATATGCGTTTGGTCTCGTATGTGTAAGAGGTCAATACCTCAATTGCGTATTACGTTGAACCCTTATTTTTGGATGTCTCGTGTGCGTAGAGGTATATGCCTCGATTACGTCATTTTTGGCTATTAAATATAACGATTTCTTTGATATAGGCATATGTGGTCACGTGTATACATAGTTGATCGTATATATGTGATAATATACATATGTGTATATAAGTTATTACGTGATTTTAAATCGAATGTTTTCCTTTACGGGGAAAGGTTCTTGGTGGCCGTCCTCACATTTTTGTGAGAATCGTGTTGTCACCATCCCTTTTTTCAACAATTTTTTATTGTTGAAATCCCCGTTGGTGACTTCGATATTTTGTTACGTAAAGAAACGCCAATAGCCATAATGATGTTGAGTACGTAGGGTTTGACCCACTTCATGTGAGGTCGCTCTTATGACACACGTATCCAACATCCCTCCCTCATTACATGGATACGATGCCACCAGGAGGTTATTCTTACAAGAGGCATTCGTAATGACGTGACCATGTCATGGGCCACGTGGGCCTACTACGAAAAGAAGGCTCATTTGGCTTGACCATTAGGTTGCACTTTGGCATATGCCATCGTAATGACGAGACTTGAGGTTAGGTAACGTACCAACATAGTTGTAGTAAATGAGGGCGAAATAAGGACTCTTGACATATATGTTCCTTTTAAAACAACATATATGGGCAAATGCCTCGCATATCTTTTATACACATAAAACATGAAACATTCAAGAAGAGCAACTTACTTGGTTGGCTCAAATGTTTAATGTATTTGTTCTCGAGGTCTCGAGTTCAAATATGACCAAGACCATACAACATCGTTATACATATGACTATAACACATGTTTAGACTTGAGGTCTAAGTGCACTTCGGGGTCCTCGTAATAGGACTTAAAACACATATGTGGGCACCGAAACATAGTTTATTGTTAACATTTTTTTCGTATATAAACTATTCATGATGCGAACATACATGGTTGAGCCTCGGGGAGCCGCCATGAAAAAATAGATATAGAGATAAGGGAAAGACATTAAATTGACATCCCCATGGTTTTTAAAACACCTTTGTGTTACCATAGTAACCTGATCTTGAACCTCATCTCATACGTCTAGAGGGGTATTG
This sequence comes from Azolla caroliniana, assembly GCF_043228905.1. Classification (NCBI taxonomy): domain Eukaryota; kingdom Viridiplantae; phylum Streptophyta; class Polypodiopsida; order Salviniales; family Salviniaceae; genus Azolla; species Azolla caroliniana. The sequence continues at coordinate 10,002,414 of NW_028230444.1, read as the reverse complement.
ACGTGAGATCATGATATCGATTAATGTTTGCCCATGATATGTTTACATCACGACATGATGTTATGACTATCTCTCTGACCTTATCCTATTTCTTTTCCAGAAATAATCATTTAATGGCTCAAAATAACGACCCGATGTCATTCGCTCAAGCGGAAGGAACTCAAGGGATCCTCCTGGACAAATGTCCATTGAGATGTATTTTTCGCAAATAACCCAATAGCTTAGTTTCACCTCTCAACAGATGACCGAACTTCGGCAATCTCAAAGTGCTCTCGAGGCACATGTCATTAGTCTACACCGCGAGACTAATAGACCTGATGAGTGACAGGGTGAACCATTGTTTGTCGTTAAGCCATTTATGAGAGACAAAAAGGAAAGAACCGAAGAAGCAATCTGCGCGTGGCTGGGCCGATGGGAGTCTCATTTTGAGCTCTATCCCACTCCAGATAGTACAAAGATTGCATATGTCGGCCAAGAACTAGGGGGTAAGGCCGCCGCCTGGTAGCATGGGCTCCGTACTTTGCGGAAATTGCCCGATATCTGGATAGATTTTGTCACAATTTTCAAGGGCCAATTTCTGCAACCTCCCTCTCGAACATCTCGAACAGAGAGTGAGTGAGTGAGAGTTGCCCAGGTGGATGTAGCTCAGTTGGTAAGGTTGCCCAATGGAGACCAGGTGGTCATGGGTTCAACCCCTACATTCCACAGTGGCATCTAGAGAATTAAGAGTATATGAAGAATATAATAGAGAAGTGAGGAAATTGGGTCTCAAACCCATGATGCAGTGCTTGTAGTGTCAACAACTTACCACTAGGGTAAGGTAATTACGAGAGAGAGAGAGAGACGCAAAGTTGGGAGATGTTGGAGAAGGACAAAACAAACACTAATTTTGATGTATCTTCTTGCTACGGTGTCCGTTTCATTTGTTCTTTAGCTCTTTTCGAAGCCTGTGCAGAGAGCTTTCTAAAGAGTATCTATGCGTATCATTTGGTGGTCTTGGTAGAACGTTACGAGTAAAAATTCTATTCGGTTGTATGCATCTCATGATCGCTTGCTTTGATTCCTTCTCCAACACAATTATTGTAAGTGAGCTCTCTCCTATTTCTTGTCATATGGATGGTAGTGTTTTCATGAATATGGATTAGTCTCCAAATTCTTCAAAGGATGCTGTTACCCCGTACGAGATGTACGAAGAGTCAAGTGTGATGAGCGAGGGTCGAATGTTATCATGATGTTGTTGTGTATGTGTAGGGGGCATAAATGTAATTGTGAGTCTATACGTATGTGAACACATGCACACGTGTGTGCATGTGGATGGATACGAGGAGGTGTGAGTGAGTGTCCAGTATGAATGCTCGAGGGGGCTTACACCCCTATGTATCTACCCCCTCTTGTACTATTTAACCCCTTATGGGGAATGAATGAAACATGAATAACCATTTCTCTCTCAATCTCTCTCTTGTCATCTCTCTCTCCCTCTCTCTCTTCCCTCCCCTTAACGTTGAACCCCCTTGGGAGGGGGGTGGAGCCATTCTAGGCACCAACCCCCACCCTGCAATGCTTCTCAATGCTCATCCTGTCATCATCAATTCCACAATGCTTATCTCCATCATCACACCCATCATTATAATCATGCTATCATAATTATCATTATCATTCTCATTAACCCTAACCCTAAAAACCGATAACACCTTTTGGTGACCACTAAGGCGACCCCCCTTTGGAGACTTAGTTCAAGAATGATACGCGGCGATGCAAGAAAAGTGACAAATGATGGCGATGATGTGCAGGAACTGACAATATGTACAAGTCAGTGAGAAATTGAAGATTGACAATGTATTCATCACAAAACGAGGAATCGATGAATTGACAAAGAAGTGTTAAGCATCTCTAATCCATGTTTGGTCATAAGCAGAGACAAATATATCCTCTGATGTGTGTTAAAGTAGAGACAAAATTGTCCACAGTTTACAAGTTAAAGCACAAATGTGTCTCCTCATTATCACCATTTCAATCATCATCATCATATTCACCAAGATCATTCTTAACGAAGAGGGAGAAGATGATGATCATGATGAAGGCGAATATGAACATGAAATGCTATGTGGTTCGTGCAATTATGCTTCGTTGACAAAGACAGTGAAGGACGGAGAAATAAACGTACAACCAAATAGAGACGATTGAAGGGCCCGAAAGAAAGTGATGGCCGTACGGCCAGAAGGACCGAACAGAGCCGAAGACAAAAACGGTTAGACATAGCCGAACCGCAGCCAAAACGGAGGCTGGAAGAATGCCCAGATAGTGACGACTGAACAGAGCGGTCACGCAACTAGAGGCTGGCCGGACAGGGCTGGCGACAACGAGAAAGGCATCAGGAACGGTCACCACCAACCGACAGCAGCCGGAGCGGAGCGGCCGGAATGGTCGAACAACGGCTGAAGAGCAGCCGAGCAACAGTCGGAACGGTTGGAGTGGTCGGATAGTGGCTGAACAACAACCGGAGCAGCCGGGCAAAGGAAAACAACAGTCGGACAAGCGGCCAGATGAGAAGACACGGCGGCGTCAAAGCGGCAACGGGCAGATCGGTGGGCTACAAAGGCCAGACCAATGGCGGGACAATAGACAATAGCGACAACCGGAACAACCATGAACGACAGCCAAAACAACAACAAAGACATTGCCAAACCATGGAGGTGACGCACACATGAAGGAAATAGGACATAACAGAGGTAGAGGAAGAAAGAGGAAGAAGAAAACAGGAAATGACAGAGAGCAGAAGGATAGGAAGCAACAACAATGGCGGTGGTAGAAGAAGAAGAAGACAGAAAGGAACGGAACAGAAAGATGAATTAGAAACGGGAGAAAGAAGAGGATAGAAGAGAAAATGAAGAGAAGAAAGCTAACGAATCGCAAAACGGCGGGAAGAAGAGAAAGATGCAGACAACAACAAGAGAGAGACGTAAGAAGCAGAGAAGAAGGCAAAAAAGAAAAAAAAAAAAAAGAAAAAAAAGAAAAGAAAAGAAAAAAAGAAAACAATATGACCTAAATTAAAGCTAAAAATTGGAGGGGTATTAGACAAAAGGGTACATAATTAAATTTTAAAAAATCAAAGGGCACCGACAGAATTTTTAAAAAACTCATCAACCTAAAAGATATGGACACGATCCACACACAACTCACAAGATACAAAGAAGAACATACATATACACGACATGATTTTGGACCCATGACGAAGTTCGTAAGCCGACAGAACGAGAATGTTCGTGTCGCGGAAAGATTTGCTGATTGACAAAGATGTTCGAGTCAAGCACTCCGATCGAGGGAGTCGATCGTTGAAAGGATCGATGGAAGTCCCGGTTGAAGAAATATCATCATCAAGGCATGTGGGATCGACGTGCAAGGCATTCTCCCACGGGCGTGCCATATTGTGTTACCCCGTACGAGATGTACGAAGAGTCAAGTGTGATGAGTGAGGGCCGAATGTTATCATGATGTTGTTGTGTATGTGTAGGGGGCATACATGTAATTGTGAATCTATACGTATGTGAACACATGCACACGTGTGTGCATGTGGATGGATACGAGGAGGTGTGAGTGAGTGTCCAGTATGAATGCTCGAGGGGGCTTACACCCCTATGTATCTATCCCCTCTTGTACTATTTAAACCCTTATGGGGAATGAATGAAACATGAATAACCATTTCTCTCTCAATCTCTCTCTTGTCATCTCTCTCTCTCCCTCTCTGTCTTCCCTCCCCTTAACGTTGAACCCCCCTGGGAGGGGGATGGAGCCATTCTAGGCACCACCCCCCACCCCACAATGCTTCTCAATGCTCATCCTGTCATCATCAATTCCACAATGCTTATCTCCATCATCACACCCATCATTATAATCATGCTATCATAACTATCATTATCATTCTCATTAACCCTAACCCTAAAAACCGATAACAGATGCATGCATGGTTGAGTCAGTATTGAGCCCAAGAGGGGATGGTAAAAGAAAACGACGTATTGGAGATAATAATAATGACATGTCTTATGCTAATGCAATGCGACAAGATGATATTGAGAAATATGATAGTCATTGGGAACATTTAAGATGCATGGAAAATATATTAATGGAAGATTGTATGAGGGAGAACGTGAAAGTTGCTGAGGAGTTTGTTGACAATGAAGTGGCTAAGTTAGAAAAAGACAATAAGGTGTTTTTGGGCTCATTTGCTAATTTTTGTGATAAAGGGTTCATATTGTTTTTCACGGGGAAGACACCTTTCCTTTGGAGGGTCAAACAATGGTTACGTCGGATTTAACAAGCTGATTGTGTTTAGGATATTTATGCTGGTCATCGTGGATTTTATGAGGTTGTTTTGGTATCACAAGAGTATAAAGAGAAATTACTCAATAAATTGTAAGTTTTTTATGAGAAAAGTTTGGTTGATAATGTTCTGTGGACGCCACTAGTGGAATACCAAGATATATTAAAGCAAGAGTGTCCCGTATGGGTTGAGGTAGGGTGCACATATTCAGTGGTTTGGCCAATATTACGGTTAGTGATGGAAACGTTGGGAATGATCTTGGTGCCTCCTAGTGCTAATGCTCAAAATCGATATCGTATGTGTATTCTTTGGAATACTGCTATAAAGAGGCCAAGTTGTTTACAGATTGCATGCTTTGGTATGCCACCTATGTATTTTCGGCTTAAATGGGGTACATTTGTAGGACATTGTTTCCATTGTGGTGTGTTGGGGCATTTTATGGCTGAATGTCCTAAGAAAAGAAATAATGTAGTGGAAGTGGTACATGAAGAGCCTACAACTCATGATCAGATTCAAGCTTTGACAATTTCAGAGCAAAGAAAGGAACCACAAATTGTGAATGAGAAGGATGGAAAGGCTCTAGAGGATGAAGGACAATGGTCAATAGTTTTTGGAAAGATGAAGAAGTCTAATAAGAATGTTGGGCATAATGAATCTATGGAGAAGGTCACACCAATAAATCCCATGTGGAATAAACCATGGGCTTGTCAAGAGGACTATCCAAAGAAATTATCTTTTGATAATAAAGGTAATTTGTATGTTCCTTGGAATAAATGAAAATCAATGTCTCGTTCACATGAGGAGCTATCGAGGTCTTGAGTTTTGTATTCCCATAGTAATTCATATGCAATCTTAGGGGATTGATTTCAGGATATGGTAGAAACATCAGCAATGAAGGAGAAGGAGATTTCTCGAATAAAAGGAAAATATAAAGTATGAAGATCACCACATGGAATGTGAGGGGATTGTGTTCTAGATTTAGTCAATGCATGAGGTTTGGAGGATTGTGTTAAGTGACCAATGGGATGTTTTATGTGCAGTAAAGCATAAAGATCATCATAATGCTGGTTTAATTAGTTATTATAAGGGTTATACATTATGTTATGCTGACAAGGTTCATGGGGGTTATTTTGGGTTTGTCATGTTTATAAGAGATAAATTTCACCGAAAAGTAATTGTTTCAGATGAATTTGGAAGATTTATTGTGGTAGAAAGAAAGAAAGAAAGAAAGAAAGAAAGATATATTAACGTCTTCTAAGGCCAAAATTGGCCCATGAGACAAATGGTGTACAACAAAAATGGGATATTTACCCATTCATCGAAAGTAAAAATAAAAATAAGATAAAATAGAGTTTAAGCTAAATAGTTCTAAGAAAACAACAAACATGTTCTATATAAAAAACATGTTCTACAATGAGAATGATTCTATACTAGGCCTAATTTCATTTCCATCCAAGTCTCTCGAAGAGAAGCGGGGGGTCAAAGGGTTGCCATGTGGATGTGGCCCGTGGTCCCCATGTAAGAGGTACCCCAACCATAGCTTCGAGTCGACGTAGCTCACGTTCCCTTATCTTCTTAATCTTTTCTACTCCACGTTGAGATATGTTATGAAGGGCAAGTTCTTTGGTTAGTTGGTGTGTATGCATCAAATGTTTCACAAGAACAAAAGTTGTTATGGAGATCTCTAAAGTCAATGTTTGATAATGGTAGACCGGGTTTATTGATGTCATGATATGGCATGGTATAGCTATGAAGGGATTCAAACCCATTACCTTGTGTTACATGGGCTAAACCCTTGTCATTAAACCATGAATTGTAATACGAAAAATATTAGTTTCATTTATTATTTCTATAGGAAATTCATGTATATTCTAGATTACTCTAGAACATTCTAGAATCTTCAAGAGTAATCTTGACAACATTATAAATAAAGGCAAAAGGCATTATTCCGAACCAATTCAGCTCAACGCTAGTCTTAAGCCTCCTATCTATTCTTGTATCTTTCTTCTTATAATATAATATACTTCTTGTTGTCATCATTATCTATCTCTCTCTCTCTCTCTCTCTCTCTCTCTCTCTCTCTCCTCTCACGTGGTTCTCACACACTCTTTCCCTTCTTAGTACTAATCCTCATTCTTCTCCTCTACCTTTAGTACTAATTCTCCTTGCCTCTAGTACTATCCATGAAAGTTTGAACCGAATTGCCTTCAGCTTCGTATCCCTCATTCCCTTCACACTAATCTTCTTATCCTTCCTTCCTCCAATACTATGACAATTGTTAGCGCTCAAGAATACCAATCTGTTTTCTCGGAGTTGCAGTGCTTGAAAGAAAGGTTTGTCGTATTGGAACAAGAAAATCAACGGTTGTTGGGGGATCTTCAACAAATCTCTTTAGAAAAGCAGAAAATGCAACAACAACATGGAGAGTTAGCATTACGTGTGCAACAACTTGAAGCAACCATTGTAGCATTGCAACAACAAGGATCAAGTACTCAAGGGATTCATAAAGAGCCCAAGATCAGCCTTCCTATGAAATTCTATGGAACATGACCATAGTTCAGAGGATTCCTTAATTAGGTACAATTAGTCATTCAAATGCATCCTTCCCGATATCCCACAAATGCATCATGAGTGGGTCTAGTAGGAACGTTACCGAGTGGCTCAACTTTGGCATGGTTCACTCCATTGTTGGAAAAAAGTGAATCTCCATTACTAAATAATTTTGAAGAGTTTATACGGAGTTTAAAGCCTATTTTGGAGATACTGATAGCATAAGGACGACAATCAACAAAATCTGACGATTATGTCAAGGTGATCGTCCAGCCTCCACTTACGTTGCAGATTTTTGTCTACTTGCTTCCGATATCCCTTGGGATGACCAAACATTCATGGAGAAATTTTGATATGGTCTACGAAATGATGTCAAAGAGTTACTTCTGATGTTCTTCGAAGAACCAAAATCGCTCACAGAGGCAATCAGTCGAGTGGTACGATATGATAACCGGCTTTTCGAATGACGTTCGGAATGCCAATTACAAATGCCAAGGACCAGGTCGGAGCCCACATAGGCCTTGGTCGTAGCAAAACCATTTGCAAGGGAGTCATATCATGCAACTCCGACAAATACTCCAACACCGATGGAAATCGACACCACACGTCGTCATGGACCATTGTTGGAAGAAGAAAAGAAACGACGCCAAGTAAATCGATTATGTCTTTACTGTGGAGGACCAGGGCATATCGCAATAAACTGTCCACATAGGCCAAGAAGACAGGTAAATCAAATAGTTTCTTGTACTAAACCCGAGTCTATTTCGGTAAGAGTGTTTGATAGTCATAATAGTACTAATAGCCCAAGTTTATTGAACAAATTTGAAGTCCTTAGTCAGTTAGAAGAAGAGATAAACGACTAAGTCCATCAAAATAGGAGCTGTTTGGTTGGACATGCCTAGATCTATGCAACACTTTAGTGGTTCCATTCCCTCTAAGCAAGTTAGCAATGTCTTCCTAGCCCAAGTAACTATTAGTACTAAAAGTATTCCTCTAGTACATGTCTTAGCACTCCTAGATTCCGGAGCTAATTCTTGCTTCATGGATAAGAATTTTTCCCAAGCTCATCATATATCCCTAAGAAAACTCCCTTGCCCAGCCACTGTAGTAGTCATTGATAGTCGCCCCATTGCTTCTGGAAATATCGTAGAAGAGTTTGAGCCAATTAATGTTGTCCTAGATGATTTGGGATGTGTAGTATCATTCAATATAATTAGTAGTCCAGAACATCCCATTGTTTTGAGGTTACCATGGTTCGAGTTACACAATCCAGACATAAATCGGAGAACAAGAGAAATCCGGTATCGACAATCTCGAGAATCTACTCATAAGGTTTCCACCATTTCGCTACATCAACTGCATGAGGAATGACGCAAGGAATCAATGTTTGTATTCGCAGTATCAGTAAACCTTCCAGCACCAGTAAAGAGGAATCCATAGTTCAACTTCCAGAGAAGTATCGTCATTATGCCGACGTGTTTGAGAAGGTACAAGCCAATACTATTCCTCACCATCGACCATATGATTGTCCTATTGATTTACAACTAGGAAAAGAGCCACCATGGGGACCGATGTACAACTTGCCACCAACCGAGCTAGAAGTCCTTCGAGCCTACATAGAGGAGAATTTGGTGAACGGGTTCATTCAACATTTGAAATCTCCAGCCGTCGCACTTATTTTCTTTGTCAAGAAAAAGGATGGATCACTTCGTCTCATCGTAGATTACCATGGCTTGAATAAGGTCACCATCAGGAATAGGTATGCACTTCCCCTTATCTCGCGTCTTTTAGAACGGATTAGTGGTGCAAAGTTCGTCACAAAAATCGACTTACGAGGCACATATAACCTCGTACGGATCCGACTAGGAGATGAATGGAAAACCACTTTTCGCACCCGATACGGGCACTTTGAGTATATGGTTATGCCATTCGGTCTCACCAATGCGCCAACAGTCTTCCAACACATGGAAAATGATATATTCCGAGATCTCTTGGATATTTGTTTGATCATCTATTTGGATGATCTACTAGTTTATTTGAAGACTCAGGAAGAGCATGATTCTCATGTACTATTAGTACTAAAACAACTTCGAGAACATGGTCTTTATGCAAAACTGGAAAAATGTAGTTTTGTGTTGGGATTTTCGGTCCCTCCGGATGGGATGTCCGGAGATGAATGACGGCAATCCCGGTTACGGTTACGGTTACGGTTACGGTCCCGGCTACGGAGCCGGATGATGAAGACCTCGGCTACGGAGCCGGATGATGAAGACCCCGGCTACGGAGCCGGATGATGAACGTACCCGGAGCGAGATCCGGATGCGGGGACATATTTGTGAATATGCTTACCAAGGGCCCTTGAGGCTATATTTGTAAATAACCCGAAAGTCATATGTGTATAAATATGACTTAGGGCAAACAGTTTTAGTTGTTGCTCATTTTTTATGTTTTCAGTCGAGAGAGAGCAAAGTGAGAGCAACCGAGAGAGAGAGAGGGAGAGGAAGGAAGAGGTCGACGCCTCTGTGTAATACCGCCGCCTGTGGCGAAGGCAGTGAGCTCAAGGTTGTTGCCTTGTAGCTTCACCATTGTACATCTCTGTGTATAGTGATAGTTGGAGTTTGAGGACTCCCGTGGTTTTTCCCATTTAGGGTTTTCCACGTAAAACATCCTGTGTACTCTTCTCTCTATTGTCTTCGTGCATTTTTGCATTTCCCGTTTTCTGTGAATCGATCCTACTACTTGGTGGCGGCCGAGCACTGTTGTTCAACAATTTGGTATCAGAGCACGGTTAACACAGAAAATGGAAGGCGGCGGTAGTGGGCCTCCGGGCATGATGGTGTTGAACTCACAGAACTACGCCGACTGGAAGATAAAGATGGAAGACCTTCTCATCGTCCGAGACCTGTACGAACCGATCGACAATGCCGAGATACCCAAGGGGGTAATAGAGTCGGAGTGGAAGCTCCTGAACCGGAAAGCTGTAGCGACGATCCGGCAATATGTAGATGTAAGTGTTCTGCAACATGTGGCGAACGACACCAACGCATATGAGATGTGGAAGAAGCTGTCGGGCCTCTACGAGAGGAAGAATGCGTTGAACCGGACCTCCCTGATGAGGAAGATAGTGAACCTCAAGTACCGGGACGGCGAGAATATGGTGGAACACGTGAGCACGTTCATGGGATTCGTGAACCAGCTTGCGGCGATCAAGTTCCCGTTGGAGGATGCAATGCAAGCCATCTTTCTGATGTGTACATTGCCGGAAAGCTGGGAGAACTTGGTGGTGACTCTCAGCACCTCCTGCACCGAAGATAACTTGTCTCTACAAACGGTAAAGACAAGCATTTTGAACGAAGAAGCGCGTCGGAGAGATAAAGAACCGGTTTCCGATCCGAAGATGCTACTTACCGAATCGGATCGGGGAAGACAATGGAACCGGAGTCCGCAAAGACGGGAGAAGTCGGGGACCCGGTCGCAGTCAAGAGGAAGACCCACATGCTTCCACTGTGGGAAGCCGGGGCACTTCCGGAAGAATTGTCGGCATTACCGAAAGGACAACGGAGCCGACGACACCGATTCGAAGAAGTCACCGGAGAGAAACGGTGCATACCGGGGAGCCACGGACCGGAGAGGTCCGGATCGGCGAGGGCAGGACCGGAAAGGAACGACGGCACTCGCGGCAAGTGAAGAAGAGATAATGCTCATTACCGAAGAGAGGGAGCTGAACCTTGCCGGTGTAGAGATGACCTGGGTGGTCGATTCCGGAGCGTCGTTCCACCTGACCCCGGAGAAGAAATACTTCTCATCCTACACAACCGGTGAGCACGGCTGTGTCCGGATGGGAAATGAAGGCACATGTCAGATTGCCGGCATAGGAGACGTGTGGCTGATGACATCAACCGGATGCAAGATGCTGCTGAAGGATGTACGACACGTTCCGGAGGTCCGATTGAACCTGATTTCGGCCGGGAGGCTAGACGATGAAGGCTACACGGGTAGCATCCGGAACGGTGTCATGAAGTTCAGCAAAGGGAGCCTGATAGTGGCTCGGGCCCGGAAGGTCAACACACTGTACCTGATGAATTCCCGGCTATGTCTGGAGGAGCTGAACGTGGCAGCCGATACTGCCGGTGAGCTGTGGCACAAGAGACTGTGTCACATGAGTGAGAAGGGGATGAATAGGCTTGCAGAAGACAACCTTATTCCAGTGAAGCATGTGCACCTGGAGAAGTGCACCGATTGCCTGGCCGGTAAACAGAACCGAACCTCCTTCCACTCAAGGCCACCGACGAGACGTAGTGTACCATTGGAGTTGGTACACACTGATGTGTGTCAGGTAGAAACGAAGTCACATGGCGGAGCCCAGTACTTCGTAACATTCATAGATGACCATAGCCGGAAGCTGTGGACGGCACCGTTGAAGACAAAGGACCAAGTATTGTCCGTCTTCAAAGAACTCCACGCGAGAGTGGAAAGGGAATCCGGCAAGGAGCTGAAAGCGATACGAGCGGATAACGGAGGGGAATACCGGGGGCAGTTCGAGGAGTACTGTCGCTCGAAGGGAATCCGGCTCGAGTTTACTGTGCCGAAGACGCCGGAACTGAACGGGCTGGCCGAGAGGATGAACCGGACCATAATGGAGAGGGTCCGGAGTATGCTGGCGCATGCGAAATTACCCAAGGGGTTTTGGGCTGAGGCAATGTCGACGGCGACATACATGATAAACAGATCACCCTCAGTACCTTTGGACGGAGACACGCCGCAGAGAGTGTGGACCGGTAGGGAAGTATCCTACCGGCATCTGAAGGTGTTCGGGTGTCTCGCATACGTGCATGTGGCAAAGGACCGGAGAGGAAAGTTGGATCCAAAGACCCGGCCATGCATATTCCTCGGTTACGGCGACGACGAGTTCGGCTACCGAGTATGGGACCCGGTCGACAAAAAGATATTCCGGAGTCGTGATATCATCTTCATGGAGGACAAGACACTCGCCGACTGGGAGTCGGAGAAGAAGATGAAGAGCTCCAAGTTGACCGGTGAGGATCAACTCTACGAGGAGCAGTCCCGACCGGCAAGGGACCGGTTAGCACTCGAGGATCCGGCCGAAGATGGTGAAGAAACAGAACCGGCCGAGGAAGATGAAACTGATACCGGAACCGGCCCCGATCCCGAAATGGATTCGGATGAAGAGGAAACGGAGGAGCCGGTTACCGAAGCTCCGGAACGGAGATACCCTCTAAGAGAGAGAAGGGCCCCCCGAAGATTTCCGGAACCAGAGCACGTGCTGCTAACCGACGAGGGGGAGCCGGAGAGTTTTGAAGAAGCAAAGCTTGACACCCATAGCCGCAGGTGGTTAAGTGCCATGCAGGAGGAGATGGATTCCCTGCATGAGAACCACACATATGAACTTGTGGAGTTGCCGAAAGGAAAGCGGGCACTTCGAAACAAGTGGGTGTTCAAGCTGAAACCGGGAGATGCCGAAAACCCCCCGAGATACAAAGCCAGGATCGTGGTGAAGGGGTTCCAGCAGAAGAAGGGCGTCGACTTCGACGAGATATTTGCCCCGGTAGTGAAGATGACCTCCATCCGGACGGTGCTGAGCATAGCGGCAAGCATGGACCTCGAGGTAGAACAGATGGACGTGAAGACGGCATTCCTTCACGGTGACCTCGAAGAAGAGATCTACATGCAGCAACCGGAAGGATTCGAGAAGAAAGGGAAGGAGCACCTGGTATGCCGGTTGAAGAAGAGCCTTTACGGACTGAAGCAGGCTCCCCGGCAGTGGTACCGGAAGTTCGACTCCTTCATGACCGACGAAGGGTACCACAAAACGCAGTCCGATCACTGTGTATTTGTGAAGAAGTTCGAAGGAGGAGACTCTCTAATACTCCTCCTGTACGTGGACGACATGTTGATCGTCGGACGGGACCAGGTCAAGATACGGATGCTGAAGAAAGCGCTTAACCGAAACTTCTCAATGAAGGACCTGGGTCCGGCGAGGCAAATACTAGGGATGCACATCATCCGGGACCGGAAGAAGAAGCAGTTGTGGCTGTCACAGGAGAAGTATGTGACAAAGGTGCTTCACCGTTCAACATGTCGAAAGCAAGACCGGTCGGTTCAACCCTCCCGGCAAACTGCAAGTTGTCCAGCAAGCAAAGCCCCAAGACAAAGGCTGAGAAGGAGGACATGATGAAAGTGCCATATGCCTCTGCCGTCGGAAGCTTGATGTACGCAATGGTGTGTACAAGACCGGACATAGGATATGCAGTCGGAGTGGTGAGCCGGTACATGAGCAATCCCGGCAAAGAGCACTGGAACGCGGCCAAGTGGATACTCCGATACCTGAAGGGCACGGCAAACGTATGCCTCCGATTCGGCTCCGGTAAGCCCGAACTCGACGGCTTTACCGATTTGGATATGTCGGCCGATGCAGATACCAACCGGTCCACATCAGGGTATGTGATGACGTATGCAGGGGGAGCTGTTTCGTGGCAGTCGAGGCTGCAGAAGACGGTTGCGTTGTCAACCACGGAGGCGGAGTACATGGCGGCCGTTGAAGCCGGCAAGGAAATAATATGGATGAAGGACTTCATTAGAGAGCTCGGTATCCGGCAGGAGGAGTACCGACTCTACTGCGACAGTCAGAGTGCCATCCACCTTGCGAAGAATGCGGCCTATCACTCCCGGACGAAGCACATCCAACGTAGATACCACTGGATCCGGGAAAGGATAGAAGACAAGGAGTTCGTGCTGACGAAGATCCACACGGACGAGAACGGGTCGGATATGCTGACCAAGGTACTTACACCCGACAAGCTGGAAGCATGCCGGAAGAGGATCGGATTGGAGAGACATCCCATGCCAAAGTGAAGGGGGAGTTTGTTGGGATTTTCGGTCCCTCCGGATGGGATGTCCGGAGATGAATGACGGCAATCCCGGTTACGGTTACGGTTACGGTTACGGTCCCGGCTACGGAGCCGGATGATGAAGACCTCGGCTACGGAGCCGGATGATGAAGACCTCGGCTACGGAGCCGGATGATGAAGACCTCGGCTACGGAGCCGGATGATGAAGACCCCGGCTACGGAGCCGGATGATGAACGTACCCGGAGTGAATATGCTTACCAAGGGCCCTTGAGGCTATATTTGTAAATAACCCGAAAGTCATATGTGTATAAATATGACTTAGGGCAAACAGTTTTAGTTGTTGCTCATTTTTTATGTTTTCAGCCGAGAGAGAGCAAAGTGAGAGCAACCGAGAGAGAGAGAGGGAGAGGAAGGAAGAGGTCGACGCCTCTGTGTAATACCGCCGCCTGTGGCGAAGGCAGTGAGCTCAAGGTTGTTGCCTTATAGCTTCACCATTGTACATCTCTGTGTATAGTGATAGTTGGAGTTTGAGGACTCCCGTGGTTTTTCCCATTTAGGGTTTTCCACGTAAAACATCCTTGTACTCTTCTCTCTATTGTCTTCGTGCATTTTTGCATTTCCCGTTTTCTGTGAATCGATCCTACTACTTGGTGACGGCCGAGCACTGTTGTTCAACATTTTGAGTGCAACTAGGTGGAATTTCTAGGCTATGTCATCTCCTTGGAAGGCATAACTATGGATCCAGCTAAGGTCAAAACTGTGGTAGAGTGGCATACTCCCCATTCATTGTGAGATGTGCAATGTGTCGGAATGTTCCTAGTTCCTTACTCCCCCTCAAGTTTGGTTGGTTGGTGGTCGAGAGACCTAGGTTCATCGTGAACTTTTGCAACTTGTCGACGCCTAGGGCCTTTGTGAAGATGTCGACCGTCTTTAGGTTCGTGGTGATGTGTTGTAGGTTGACATCTCCGACCAGGACACACTATTTAATAAAGTAATAATGCACCTCAATGTGTTTAGTCTGAGCTTGGAATACTGGGTTGCGGGCCAAGTGGATGTTGCTCATGTTCTCACAGTAGAGGAGAATCGAATCCTTGATGGGAATACCTAGATCCCTCAATATTCTTTTGAGCCAAACGGCTTCACATGCGGCGACAACCGCGCCCCTGTATCTAAAAGATAATGTGCAGAAGTTAAGACAAAACAATAGAACACAGAATGGAGGTTTAATGGAAAGCTTGAATACGGGAGAGACAGACAGAGTAGAACAAAAAAAAACTCAATTCAAACTAATAACACTCAGTACATAGAATGTGCTCAGTGAGCACTTTTATACAAGTCCATGAAAGGACTAACAAGTACTTCAATGCTCATACGAGCGACTGACATTGACTCCTAAAAATATGCCTACATACTAGGCTAGATTTGTAAGCCTCTAACGGCTTACCGGTTACAATCCGATCCGGCTCCTTGTTTTGGATACCATCCGGACTCCTATCCGGATCTGGTTGAGCTTGTCTGCTCAACATTCCCCCTTAAGCTCAACTTGAGGTGGGATCGTAGTGTCAGTGTTTGTGTCTGTCGGTCCTTTCCTCTGGCTCTCCCTAGCGTCCTCCCGCTTGGCTCACGCTCCTCGTCCGGTCCAGTCCTGCTTTCCTCGACCTTCTCGGTCAGCTTGTTTGCTCCTTCAACCCTTATCACCTCACTTGCTGTAGCGGTGCTGGCGCCCCTCGACTCGTTGGCTCCTCCATCTCGGCCTCGGCTTCGGCTGCCTTTTTGTCTGCTTGGCCCATCGTAGATTCGGCTCCTCTAAATTGATCATTTCAATTGAATCGGGTGCTTCCGATTCACTTCGAATCTCAACCGAATCGGTTGTCTCCGATTCGTCCTCTTCATTGTCAGAGTTGGCAGTTTCCAACTTACCTCCGATCGTCAAACCTTTCACGACATCGGCCCATGTCCATGTCTCGGTCTTTCTGACTTTGCCTCCCTGTTTTTTGGTTGGCTCTGTCTTGGGCTCTTCGTTCCAGTGGCTCTCCCTGCATCCGATCTCGGCTTTATCGGCCGTCCTGTGCACTCTGACTTCTTCAGTCGGGCCGAAGTTGAAATAAGTTTTTGACTCAGCTTTTCGATCGTCTTTTCCTTCCTCCCCCTCAAGTTTGGCATATCGAGGTACTTCACACCCAATGCACCGGAAAATTGCTGCAACTTGCCTAAGTCGAGGGGTTTGGTGAAGATGTTGGCCACCTACCGATCTGTCGGAACATGTAGAAGTTCCACTTCGCCAGAGAGAACATGCTCTCGGACAAAATGATAGTGCACCCCGATGTGCTTAGTTCGGGCGTGAAAGACATGGTTCTTTCCCAACTGGATGCTTTTGAGGTTGTTGCAATAGATTGTCGTCGGATTAGATACCTCCACTCGCAAATCCTTCAGGAGCCGCTTGAGCCATAGGGCTTCGGTACTCGGCCTCCGTGCTCGACAGTGCTATTGTGGGCTGCTTTTTACTGCTCCAGGCGATAGTGGTACTTCCAAGTGAAAACGCATATTTATATGTAGTCCTACGTTCGTCGACATGTCCGGCCCAATCGGCATCCATGTAGCCAACAAGTTGTCCGGCTACACCGGTCTGATACAACAACCCCCTGTCCTTAGTGTTGTTGATGTACCTCAGTATTCGGTGCGCGCACTGAAGGTACTCCACGGCTGGATGCGCCATAAATTGACTAATCAGTTCGACTGGATAACTGAGGTCCGGCCGGGTGATGGTTAGATATATGAGGCTTCCAACTATTTGTTGGAACCTTTTTGGGTTGCATGCCATTCCGGTTTCGGGGCGAAGCTTCACATTCCGGTCCAGAGAAGTTGAGACGGATTTGCATTGCGTCACACCGAATTTGAAGAGCATACTCAGCACATAGTGGCGTTGATTGATCAATATGTCTTCCGGGGTGTGAATCATGCTTCGATCCCGAGGAAGTAATGAAGGTTCCCAAGATCCTTCATGTCAAACGATGCCACGAGTTCGGACTTGACCCAGTCGATTTCGTCCATGTCGGCATTGGCGATGACTAAATCATCAACATAAAGTAAAATACTAACCGGCCCGTTCCGACCTTCCCAGATGAAGAGTGAAGAATCCGACTTTGACGCGACAAACCCCATCCGACGTAGTCGTTGCGTGATCTTCGCGTTCCAGGCATGCAGGGCATGCTTTAGTCCGTTGAGGGACTTCTTTAGTCCGCAAATGGCCGACGTATTCATTCCGGACTGAAACCTAGGGGGCTGAACCATGTATACTTGTTCCTCAAGATCAT
The DNA here is from genome assembly GCF_043228905.1 of Azolla caroliniana. NCBI lineage: Eukaryota > Viridiplantae > Streptophyta > Polypodiopsida > Salviniales > Salviniaceae > Azolla > Azolla caroliniana. The sequence goes on along the minus strand of NW_028230444.1, from coordinate 9,985,362 downwards.
CTTGCAGAAAAACATCTCCTCCTCCATGTCCTTCCGCCAATTTTGGATCCTTAGCCACTTCAGCATAGCTCTCCGGCTCATGCACGACTGCCACCTTCACCATGGACGCATAATGATGCGCCATATACTCATTATACCCGTACCTCTTCACGGGATTTTTTTGGCGGGTGGTTCGGCGCAATTCTTGATTCGCCAATTTCGTGTCCTTCTCAACTGACTTCGACCTCTTCCTCGGGGGTTCCTTCTCGGTTCTATCGGAGTCGGATTCGCTCCGATCTGACTCAGCTCGGCCGGTGTTGTCTTCGACATCTTCTTCTTCCCCTTTTCTTTGTGTGTGAACCGTCACCTTGGTTCCTTGTGCGGGGAAAGCACGACTGAGTCTCCACTACTCACTAGCTCGTCATCCAGTTTACCACTCCGGCTCTACCAATCTAGATCCGGTCCACTCATCCGGAGAGAAGTCGGACTATTTGGGTGTTCGAATTCCGTGATGCTTCTCTCTGTTCCGTATTCCACTGGAGCATCAACAACAATCAGCTTGGGTTTGGGTGGAGAGAAGTACGTAGATGCCGATTCATCAAAAACGACATCTTGGCTAACTCGGACTGCTTTCGATCGGGGGTTATAACACTTATAACCCTTCTGTTCATCCAAGTAGCAGACGAGAATGCACTTTTCGGCTTTCGCGTCTAACTTCCTCTGTTTTTCCTTCGGTACATGCAGATATGCAATGCTACCGAACACTCGAAGCTGTGCCAAATTTGGCTTCTTCTTGAAATAGAGTTCATGTGGGGACGCCTTTGTCCCAGAGGCAGATATCCGATTTTGGATGTAGATGGCTATCCAAATTGCTTCAGCCCAATAAAACTTGGGCATGCTTTTCTCCTCAAGCATCGCCCTTGCCGCTTATACCGGCGTCCTATCCCGATGCTTGGCCATGTCGTTCTACTCCGACGTATATCTGCAAGAGAATTCCCGTCGGATTGCCTTCGTTTGCAGATAGCTCATGAACTGGCCGGAAAAGTAGTCTTTTCCGTCATCCTATCTCAAACACTTGATCTTTCTTCCGGTCTCGTGTTCAACAAGGTTCTTCAAATCCCGGAAGCACGAGAAGACTTTGCTTTTCATCTCGATTAGATAGATCCAAGTGTATCGGGTGAAATCGTCGATGAAGGAGAAGAAATACTGACTCCTACCAATGCTCACGTTTTATTCTGGTCCCCACAAATCTGAATGGATGAGATCAAGCCGATTCCGGCTTCGATTCTTCTCACTGGGGAATGGAAGCCTATGTTGCTTCCCGAGCTGGCACGCTTCACAAATTTGGCCTTTTTGGTCACTAGAACTTTGGTAGTCCGGAAACCATGTGTTTCGATTGCAGCTCGTGAAGCGTTTCCGAAAGTTGATGTGGTCGATCCGCTTATGCCATAGGTCGATGTACAACTCGACCTTCTGCCCTTTTGCAAACATAACGGTGCCAACATCATTCGTTTCGAGGATAAACATCCTCCCGTCTTGGCGCCCTTGCGCGATGACTTTTCCCTCTTCTTCGATGAAACACCCGAGATGTGTGAACCGAACCTGCATCCCTTGGTCAACAATCTGTCCAACTAACACCAGATTCTTCGTGATTGTCGAGACGTGCATGACGTTCATCGACTTTCCCTTCTGCCCAACATGGCTAATTGGAACTTCACCAACATGCCCGATGGTATGTGGAGTATCGTCGCCGGTTTCGACGACCCCCGGTTGTTTCGGTTTCTCTAGGTAAGAAAACCACTCCGCGTGGCTTGTCATATGGCTTGATGCTCCAGAATCAACATACCATATCTCATTCGGTTTCGAAGTGCTTGGCTTCATTGAATTAGCCTTGTGTTTCATCACAAAGGCTAGGCCAGATCCATCTTCGGAATTGGATTTTTCTGGCTCTTTAGCGTAGTGCGACCTTTGTAGGCTTCCTCGACCGACCTTTCCATATTCGGAATTGCCCGAATTGGCGTGCTTCTTCCATCATTCGCTCTCTTTGTGGCCCTTCTGGCCACAATACCAATAGTCTGTCACGGTCTTCTCTCGCCAGCTCCCGACACTGCCTTGACTCCCCCTGCTTGTGGAGGGTCCGGAACTATTGTCGACACCATCCTCGTGCCTTCGGTTATGATCTTGTCAACCGCTTCCACCGCATGCCGACCTGCCTCGTCTGCCACGACCACGGGACCTCTCCGCCTCCATGTACAACATATTGTTGTCGGTTTACATACTCGTTGATGCACCCGCGTGGTTCTCCTCAACTAGGAGCATCGACTGTAGGTCAAAAAATGAGGGGGTATTCTCCCTTCTACAGACTGTCATCTAAAATGCTCCGAACTTCGACACTAGGCCCTCAAGATAGACCTACATCATTTCATCTTCCTCAACGGTCACATTAATAGAGGCAAGTGAGTCACATATGTCTTTGATTCGGGCCGTGTAATCAGCCACAGACACGTCCCTCTATCGGACATTGCTCAAATTCTGGTGGAGTTGCAGCTTCCGGGGTGTGTTGCTTGCGGCGAAAACCTTCTTTACGTTTTCCCAAGCTTCCTTCGGCGTGTTGGCGTCCCGGATATGGCTCAACAACTAATCTTCTACATAACTCTGCTTGCCGCTTGTTCCCAAGTTGGGAAGTCCATGTGTGCTGCATCAGGTGCCATATCATTAGCTCCATTGACATAACTCTAGTAGCCATACCCGAGCAGGTACTGGTGCATCTTGTACGACCAATATGCGTAGTTGGATCTATCGAGCTTCTCTGTCGGGAGCGAGCTAGCCATATCTCTGTCCATTCTAACCTTTTTTTTTTGTTCTCTACCGTGTGTTAGGGTTTGTCTTCTAAAATCACTCGTCGGCTGCAGAGGTTCTCAACCCTCGCACTCTGATACCATGTAAAAGATAATGTGTGGAAGCAAAGACAAAACCAGCTAGTCCGGAAAACAACAAAACACAGAATGGAGGTTTAATGGAAAGCTTGAATACACGGGAGAGACAGAGAGAGTAGAACAGAAAAAAACTCAATTCAAACTAATAACTCTCTGTACATACAATGTTCTCAGTGAACACTTTTATACAAGTCCATGAAAAGACTGACATAAGTACCGACAAGTACTTCAATGCTCATACGAGCGAGTGACACTGACTCCTAAAAATATGCATACGTACTAGGCTAGATTCAAAGGTCTCTAACAGCCTACCGGTTACAATCCAATCTGGCTCTTGGTTCCGAATACCATCCAAACTCTGATCCGGTTCTTCATTCTGGACTCTAATCCGGCTTGTTCGGCCAATCCGGATCCGATTGAGCTTGTCCGCGCAACACTATAATAGGCCTTTGAGCTCGACAGTGTGACTATTGGCTGCTTCGAACTGCTCCACGATATGGCTCTGTTGCCGAGGGAGAAGAAGAATCCCGATGTTGATTGTTTGTTGGCTTTGTAGCCAGCCTAATCAGCATCAGTGTACCGTTCAAGTCAAATCGGTGTGGCCGATTTGAAGAGAATGCCGAAATCCATTGTCCACATACTGAGCGTAACACTTGCTTAGCACAGTTTAGGTGAATGTTTTGTGGTGTCTGCATAAACTGGCTAAGGAGGCCGACCAGGTAGCTAAGGTCGGCCCAAGTAATGATATTGTCTTTTGACATTGTCGGCTCACACTCTTCTGTGCCGGAATTGACATCTAACTTTAGATTTCGATTGAGGGGGGTAGTGAGGGGCTTACACTTTGTCATCCCAAACTTGAAGAGCAAATTAAGGATATAGTGTCATTGGGAGATCACGATGCCGTCAAGAGTCCGAATTAATTCTATACCTAGAAAGTAATGGATCTCCTTCATGTCTTTCATTTTGAATCGGCTAGAGAGTAGCTTCTTGGTATGTTTGATATCCCTGATGTGCTCTCCTGCAATGACCAAGTCTTCCACATAAATTATGATGAATAGTTATCCTCTAGAGTCGTTCTGGATGAACAGAGAATTGTTGGACTTGGACATTTTAAAGCTGATTTGGTAAAGTTAGTGGGTTATCTTCGAATGCCATGCTCTGGGTGCCTGCTTTAGACCGAAGAGAGGCTTTTTGAGTCAGCAGACAACAGTTGGATGCATACTCGACTTGAATCTGGGTGGTTGTACCTTGTACACCTCCTCATCTAATTCGCCTTGGAGAAAGGCATTCTTGACGTCCATTTGATGGAGATGCCACCCTTTGGCTGTTGCAAGCGTGATCATGGTTTAGATGGTTGTCATCTTTGCCACCGGGGCAAAGGTCTCTTCATAATCAACTCCATGTGTCTACGCATAGCCTTTTGCCGATTGACATAGCTGTCGACATTGTGCTTCACCTTGAATATTCATCGGCATCCAATTGCCTTCTTGATGGCATGAAGAGGGGATGAGATCCCATGTCTCGTTTTTGGAGAGTGCTTGCATCTCCTCATTCATCGCTTCCACACATTGCGGGTCCTTCGCGGCTTCGGAAAAAGTTTTTGGCTCTTGAACTGTCGCCACCTTCATCATGAATACATAATGATATGCCATATAGTCATTGTAGCTAAATCAGCTGACTACGTTCTTCTCTCGAGTGGACCGACGTGGTTGTTCACTTGTTTTCGTGAACGCTTTCTCGGCTCCTGATGTCCTCATGATAGGTACATCCAATCCACCATACTCACTCTCAAGTGAGTGAGTGAGCCCATTCATTTCCATCTGAGTCTTCATACTCAGGCATTTTGGCATTCCCTTTGTCCAGTTTCGGACTTGGCTGCGACGTGCTTTGGTTGTTTGGAGGCTCCTGTGGTCCACTCAACCTGGTTGAGATGGGACTCGCCTCTGGTGTGAGTCTTAGTAGATCATCATCCTCCAATTCTATATCGAAATCGATTTCATTTGGATTGGATGGAGCTAGGTTGATTGTGTACCAAGATGCCGACTCGTCGAATACGACATCCCTACTCGTACCTTCTTGATAGAGGGGTTGAAGCACTTATACCTCTTTTGTTCGAGCGAGTACCCCACAAGGATACACTTCTCCAATTTTGGGTCGAGCTTCTACCGCTTCTCGTCAGGAATATGTGCGTACACAATCAATCCGAATATCCTAACGTGGGATAGATCCGGCGTCTTTCCATAAAACTTCTCGTGGGGGGTGACATCATGCACTCTGGATGTTGTGCAACGATTCATTAGATAGATAGCCGTGTTCACCACTTCAGCCCAGTATATGCTAGTTCATCATTGCACTTGTCACCACGAGTATATGCTAGTTCTTTCATTCGGCTACTCCGTTCTACTGAGGTGTGTGTCGACAGGCAAACTCCCGCCAAATTCCTTCTTGACGAAGGTATGTTGTGAAGGCATCGAAGAAATACTCCTTGCCACCATCCGATCGATGGCAAGAACACTTCCCTCTTCTGTCACATTGGGAATATCCAGGTGTGCTTGGAGAAGTCGTCAATGAACGTCACATAGTATCGACAACCACCGACTGTTGCCGTTTGGGATGGTCCCCATACATTTGAATGTATTACATCGAAGTGCACTATCACTTCATCCGAGAGCGCGTTCTAGCTGGCGATGTCGACCTACAACACATTAACACAAATCTTCAAACGGCCAACATCTTCACTAAAGCCTTAGGAGTCGACAAGCTATGGCAATTCATGACCGATCTCGGATTGACGATCCCTGACCTGCCAAGCTTGAGGGGGAGTACTAAAGACACTACGCAATAACGCATGGATTCCGCAACCGCGCAACGAAGCCGCAAAGAGCTGATCTACCGCGCAAAGCTACGAAGAAACATACAAGCCGAAGCACAGACTTCACAACTACGCACAACACAAGCTGGAGCACGGATTCCGCAACTCCGCATAAATGCGAGTTGACGCGGACTCCGGAACGTGAGTCAAAGCGGATTTCGGATACCGTCTGAAACCGACACGACTTGAGCTTGAGGGGGCGTGTTGAGAATCAAGCTCAACTTGGTCTAGTGTGTGAACTCACCTTGAGAGTGAATAGACACTCCAACGTTTGCTCGATCGGCTGAGTCGCTTTGCACGGTAGATCGGCTCTTCGCGGCTTCGTTGCGTGGTTGCGAAATCCACACGTTATTGCGTAGTGTGCGGAATCCACACGTTATTGCATAGTGTCTTCAGTACTCCCCCTCAAGCTTGGCAGATTAGGGATCGTCAATCTGAGATCGGTCATGAATTGCCATAGCTTGTCGGCTCCTAAGGCTTTAGTGATGATGTCGGCCGTTTGAAGATTTGTGCTAATGTGTTGTAGGTCGACATCGCCAACTAGAACGCGCTCTCGGATGAAGTGATAGTGCACTTCCATGTGCTTTGTTCGCGCGTGGAACACCGGGTTTTGAGCCAGATAGATACTGCTCATGTTGTCGCAGTAAAGGGAAGTTCGATCCTTGATGTGTACGCCCTGATCCTTGAGTATCCTTTTGAGCCATACGGCTTCACATGCGGCCATTGCCGCGCCCCTGTATTCCACCTCTGTGCCCGAAAGAGCGACAGTTGGTTGCTTTTTGCTGCTCTAGGATATTGCTCCACTGCCAAGGAAAAAAACAAATCCGGAGGTTGATCTTCTATCGGCTTTATAGCCGGCACAATCTGCGTCTATGTACCCCTCGAGTCGTATTGGCAGCGCGGTCTTGTAGAGGATGCCACAATCCATTGTGCCGCTCACGTATCGTAAAACTCTATCACGCGGTGTTTGCATGAATTGACTAAGGAGACCGACCGGATAACTGAGATCAGATCGAGTGGTCGTGAGGTAGATGAGACTCCCGATGAGTTGTCGATATTGAGTCGGCTCACATGCTTTGGTGCCGGAGTTCGCATCTAGTTTGAGATTGCGATCGAGCGGGGTTGCCGCGGATTTGCACTCAGCCATCCTGAACTTGTATAACAAGTCGAGGATGTAGTGCCGTTGAGAGATCATGATTCCGGCCGGAGTCCGAATTACCTCGATGCCGAGGAAGTAGTGGAGCTCCTTCATGTCCGTCATCTCGAACTTGTCGGAAAGGAGGGATTTGACCTTATTGATTTCGACGAGATGCTCACCTCCAATGACTAGGTCATCCGCATATAAGATGATGACGATCGGACTTGCAGAATCGTTTCGTATGTCGAGGGAGTTGTCCGATTTTGACATACGAAAGCTGATTTGATGAAGATATTGCGTTATCTTCGAATGTCAAGCACATGGTGCTTGCTTGAGGCCGTAGAGTGGCTTCTTGAGTCGGCATACAACTTTCGGATGGGTGCTCGAGTTAAACCCGGGTGGTTGTATCATATACACCTCCTCTTCTAATTCTCCTTGTAGAAAGGCGTTCTCAACGTCCATTTGATGGAGGTGCCACTCTTTCGCCGCGGCAAGCGCAATTACGGTCCGTACCATCGTCAATCTACCCATTCGTATTCGTATTCGTTTGCATTCGTATGGGGAACCCGACGAATGCGAATATGTCAATCTATGCTTATGAGCTTTCACATTCCCCATGCTGCATGAGTCTTGTAGTTAATGAAGAGACAGGGTGACTATATAAAGCACCCTCCACCCACCTTGTAAAATGTTGAGTCTTTCTCGTTTGTTAATATACTTTAACTTGCATATTCTCTGTGTCTTACTCCTTGTCTCTCTCACTCTCACTCTCTCTCTCATACACACACACAGTTCATATCTATTCCGTTGCACAGAATCCATCTCTTGATTCTTTACACAAAGATTTTATCTATGGAAAAACTCATTGCTTGCTAGCTGAAGACAGGTCTGATCGACACAGAGATTGACATATTCGCATTCGTGGGGGTTTCCAAACAAATGCATGAAAAACATTCGTTAAAAAGAAAGAATGAAGATTCCTAAGTTCCTTCCTTTTTAGTTTCCGAGATATAAAAAAGGGACGTGACACTAATAAAGTTTTGTAATAAATGTAAAATTATTTGTTTTATTTTTAATAAATAAAATAAAATAAAATAAAGATTCTTTAATTCCCCACATTTTATTCTCTCAATTTTATGGATATTTTATTTGACATTAAAAATAGGACTTCACACTATTTATATTTCAATAATGTTGAGCGGCAAGCTCAATTGGAGCCGGATCGGCTGAATAAGCCTCAGCCGATGAGCAAGACGGATCAGTGAGCACCTGGTGAGCACCCTGTGAGCAAAGAGCTGGTGAGCTGGGGAGCCGGTTAGCCGGATCCATCAGTAACCGGAACCCTAGTAGCAGCTAGACTACTAGGGAGTTATTAATCTCGTAGTTAGTGTCACACGCTCGAGTGAGCATTGAAGTATACCGTACTTCTATTAGTCCATATGGACTTGTATAAAAGTGTTCGCTGAACACATACTATGTACAGAGTGTTGATATAATTTTTGGAATAGTGATTCTCTTTCTACTCTCTCTGTCTCTCCCGCGTATTGTTCTCTGTTTTCTGTTTCTTATTGCTTCCACACGCTATTTGTTTTTACATGGTATCAGAGCGCGAGGGTTGAGAACCTCTGCAGCCGACATTCGCTTTCGCAAGAAGAAAACCTAACCTTTGTAAAGAATAGAAGAAGAAAAAAAAAATGGATAGAGGAATGGCTAGCTCGCTTCCGGTGGAGAAGCTCGACAGATCCAACTACGCATCCTGGTCATACAAGATGCACCAGTACCTACTTGGGCATGGTTACTGGAGCTATGTCGACGGAGCTAACGACACATCACCTGATGCGGCACACAAGGACTTCCCAGTGTGGGAACAATCGGCAAGCAGAGTGATGTACTGCTTTGAGTCCAGTGTCGGAGACCAGATGCTGAGCAACGTCCGAGATGCCAAGATGTCGAAAGAGGCTTGGGGAAACCTGAAGAAGGTGTTCGCCGCAAACACTACAACCTGGAAGCTGCAACTCCGACAGGAGTTGAGCAATGTCCGACAGAAGGACATGTCGGTGGCTGATTACACGGCCCGAATCAAAGAGATTTGTGACTCGCTTGCCTCTATCAACGTCACGGTAGAGGAAGACGAGATAGTACAAGTTTGTCTTGGGGGCCTGGCGTCTAAGTTCTGAGCTTTCCGGACAGCAGTATGTACGAGGGAGAATACGCCGTCATTTTTCGACTAACAGTTGATGCTCCTTGTAGAGGAGAACCACGCCGATGCGTCAACAAGTGCACCCACCGACAGCCAGATGTTGTACACGGAGGCGGATTTGCCCCGTGGGCGTGGTGGACAAGGCGGGTCAGCACGCAATGGAGGCGACCTGCAAGGGAAAGACCGACGACACAGAGACCGTGCCGACAGCAGTTCCAGGACGTCCACAAGCTGTTAGGAAACATGTCCCTCCGGATAGGAAGTGAGAGGAACAGTGTTGATGAGCAACTCGGTCGAGGCCGATAGGCCTTGGCCGAATCCAGATGTCGAGTACCCGACAACAGGAAGACCTGGTGAGAGCCGGATGACGAGTACCCGGCAAGGAAGGCCCGGTGAGAACCGGATGACGAGTGCCCGGCAAGGAAGGCCCGGTGAGAACCGGATGACGAGTGCCCGGCAAGAGCCGGATGATGCAAGCCCGGTGAGGAGTGCTCACCGGATGAAGGGACATATTCGTAAATATGTTTCTGAGAGTCCATTGGGGCTATATTTGTAAATAGCCGGAAAGTCATATTAGTATAAATATGACTTAGGGCAAACTTAGTGTATAGCAGTTGTCATTCTTGTTGGTGCAAGATTTGAGTGCAGCCATGTACAGAGAGAGTGAGAGACGAAGAGGACGTTGTCTCTGTTGTAACCGCCACCTGTGACGAAGACAGTGAACAAGAGGTCGTTGCCTTTGTGTTCATCTATTGTATATTGTAACATAGTGATAGTTTGCAGTCTGTGGACTGCCGTGGTTTTTCCGTGTTTGGGTTTTCTACGTAAACATCCTGTGTACTCTTCTCTTTACTATGTCGTGCGTACATTACCCGTTTTTCTGTGTTTGATCCCAGACTCGGTTGTGACTGAGCATTGTTTTCGGAGTGTGTAGTCCTCACACAAGCAGGGGGAGTCAAGGTGGAGCCGAAGGCCGGCAAGACAAAGCCGCCACGGAATGTTGGTACTATGGCAAAAAGGGCCACAGAGAAAGCGAGTGCTGGAAGAAGCACGCCGATTCGAACAGATCTGGATCCGGCAAAACCAATCGGGAGAACCGGCAAAGCTCGCACTACGCGCAAGGATCAAAAGGATCCGGAACCGGGAAGACCGGTAAGGGGCCAGCCTTGGTGATGAAACACGAGGCTAACTCGATGAAGAAGACCACTTCCAAATCAGAGGAAGTGTGGTACGTTGATTCCGGTGCATCAAATCACATGACGAACCACAAAGAGTGATTCTCCTTCTTGGAGAAACCGGAACAACCGAGAGTTGTCGAAACTGGAGACGACACTCCTCACCCAATCGTGTATGTCGGAGAAGTTCCCCTGAGCCACGTCGGATAGAGGGGGAAGTTGATGAACGTATTACACGTTCCAACTATCACGAAGAACCTAGTGTCGGTCGAACAGATCGTCGACTAGGGAATGCAGGTGCGGTTTACGCACCTCGGGTGCTTCATCGAGGAGGGCCGGATTATCGCACAAGGGCGCAGAGATGGGAGGATGTTCATCCTCGACACCAATGATGTTGGCACCGCTTTGTTTGCCAAAGGACAGAAGGTTGAATCGGACATCGACCTGTGGCACAAGCAGATCGGCCACGTCAATTACCGGCAGCTTCAAGACTTGCAAACGAAACAAGTTGTTTTCGGTTTGCCGAAGTTTAGTGGCTGGAAGGCCCAAGTATGTGAAGCCTGCCAACTCGGGAAGCAACACCGGCTTCCATTCCCCGCCGAACAAAACCGTAGCCGTAACAAGCTCGACCTTATTCATTCGGATGTATGGGGACCGGCACAGAATGTGAGTCTTAGCAGGAGTCGATACTTCGTCTCCTTCATCAACGACTATAGCTGGCACACATGAATCTACCTCGTTGAGTGGAAGACCGAAGTCTTCGACTGTTTCCGGAACCTCCAGAGCATGGTGGAACGGGAATTGGAGAGGAAAATCAAGTGCCTACGGTCAGATGGCGGAAAAGAATACTTTTCCGGCCAATTCAATAGTTATCTGCAGCAAACAGGAATTCAGAGAGAGTTCAGCAGCAGATACACACCGGAGCAAAATGGTGTGGCCAAAAGGAAGAACCGGTCGCTTGTCGACGCGGCAAGGGCAATGTTGGAAGAGAAGAGCATGCCCCATTTCTACTGGGCGGAGGCGGTCCAGACGGCCGTCTAAATCCAAAACCGGATCGGTGACAAGGTGTCTGTGCATGAGATGCGTTGTCGAGTCAAGTCCCAGTTGTCGGATGCGTTTGAGATGAAGGACCTGGGGGACCTTCATTATTTTCTTGGGATTGAGGTGATCCGAACCCCTGACGGAATATTGCTCTCACAAAGGCACTATGTGTTGAATATGTTGTACAAGTTCGGCATGACGGAATGACGACCTATCTCTACTCCCCTAGACCGGAACCAGAATCTCTATCGCGACTCCGGACCGGCCTGCGATGAGAAACGGTTCCGACAAATTGTCGGAAGCAGCCTTATATATTTGACCATCACCTGACCCGACATCAGCTATCCGGTCGGTGTGATTAGCCAATTCATGCAGAAGCCGACCATAGAGCATCTTCAGTGCGCGCACCGAATACTGCGGTATGTGAGCGGCACGAAGGACCGGGGACTATTATACCAGCGAGGTATAACCGAAGAGCTGGTCGGTTACACAGATGTCGACTGGGCCGGCGATGCATCAGATCACCAATCAACCTCTGGTTACATGTTTTCCCTAGGTAGCGCGGTTGTGGCGTGGAGCAGCAAAAAGCAGCCAACAGTTGCTCTGTCGAGCACTGAGGTTGAGTATCGAGGCGCTACCATTGCCACCTGTGAAGCCATTTGGCTTCGGCGACTACTGCAAGACCTACGGATCGAGGTACCGACCCCAATTCTGATCTACTGTAACAACATAAGCAGCATGCAACTTGCCAATAACCTCGTATTCCATGCTCGCACAAAGCACATAGAAGTGCACTATCACTTTGTGCGTCAGCGTGTCTTGAGCGGTGAGGTCGAACTTCGGTATGTTCACACAGATCGGCAAGTTTCCGACATCTTCACCAAACCACTCGGATCGGACAAGTTGCAGCACTTCACCGAAATGCTTGGTGTTCAGCATCTCGACGTGCCACACTTGAGGGGGAGTACGGGCCAAAACACCGGAACGGGCAAAGGCAAAGAGACTGCCGCATGCGCCGGTGAGGGAAGAACCCATAAAGGGAGAGTCAAGAAGAAGAAAGGAGTCGAGTCGACAAAGAAAGTCGACACATCCGAACAAGTCAGAACAAGCTGCAGCGGCGGCAGAGTCAAGAAGGACAGAGTCGACCGGAAGAAGAAGGCCAATACTCGGACATGGTCCGATGTGGTGAAGGGCCTAGAACCAGAAGACAAATCGGGAGCAACCGATTCGAACAAGAGCTGGAACGAATTAGAGACAGTCGATTCGGTTCAACAGACAAATTCGGAAGAACCGGATCAATTCATGGCCAAGAGGACGAGAAGGCAGCGAAAGTCGATGCCAACAGGAAGGAATCGGCGAACCGGCATGCGCTGAAGTCACAGCAACGAGGGAGCTGAATTAGGCATGTTGAGCAAACAAGCCGACCGAGGAGGTCGAGGTGCGTAGAACAAGAGGGGTCGTGGCAAATAGAACCGGACCGGACGAGGAGCGCGAGCAAGGCGGAGTGACGCTAGAAGGAGCCGGGTAGAAGGACCGGTTGCCACAGACGTTGACACTACGACCGGACCTCAAGTTGAGCTTGAGGGGGAGTGTTGAGCGGCAAGCTCAATTGGAACCGGATCGGCTGAATAAGCTTGAGCCGGTGAGCGAGGCGGATCAGTGAGCTAGTGAGCACCCGATGAGCTGGGGAGCCGGTTAGCCAGATCCATCAGTAACCGGAAGCCTAGTAGCAGCTAGACTACTATGGAGTTATTACTCTCGTAGTTAGTGTCACACGCTCGAGTGAGCATTGAAGTACACCGTACTTCTGTCAGTCCATATGGACTTGTATAAAAGTGTTCGCTAAACACATACTATGTACAGAGTGTTGATATAATTTTTGGAATAGTGATTCTCTTTTTGCTCTCTCTGTCTCTCCCGCGTACTGTTAAGCTCTCCATTAAACCTATTCTCTGTTTTCTATTTCTTATTGCTTCCACACGCTATTTGTTTTTACAAATAATAAATATAAAAATATTCATTTTTTAAAATAATAAATCAATCAATCAAATAAAGGTTAAAAAACTCCCCTCTTCTTTATATGACACTAAAGGAGACTTAATACTAATCATATTTTTATAATTGATTAATGGATTATTGTTCTTTTTTTAGTGAATTAAATATATATATATATTTTTTAGAAATAAAATAAATAAATAATATTTATATTAATTTTGCAAAAGGAATAGTTTTATAATATTCTTGGGGCCATTTCGTATTCTTGAATTCGAATATCACGCGTGTGTTAATCTGTGTGTGTGTGTGTGTGTGTGTGTGTGTGTGTGTGTGTGTGTGTGTGTGTGTGTGTAAGGAAAACAAGTTAGGGCAGAGATAGAGATATATTGAGAGACAAGCTCAACATAAAGTCAAACCAGCTGAAGAAGCTGAAAGCCAGATTGGCTAGAAGTTATAAGGGTTGATAGGTCAATAGGGCCGAAAGGACGTAGAGTCGTTAGGACCTAGTTTTCTTAGAATAGTCTTAGGAATCATAATTTAGGTTTATCAGATATCACAACTCATGAATGAGCATTTTAAGTACTGTGTCAGTACTGCTTGTATATATGGTGCTCTGTGAGCACATTGTACGTGTTGACTCTTTTTGAGATAGTTATCTCTGTTGTTTTGTGTATACTTGCACGCTCTCTTTGTCCCTAAATCTCCATCTCTATATTATACTAACTGTCTGTCATACTATGTTGTCCAACTCAGCCGGTTGTGCCTATCTTTGAGCTTCCACATCTTTTTTCTTTACATGGTATCAGAGTGCGAGGGTTAGAAGAATCCTCTGCAACCAACAAAACTTCTAACACAAACCAAGCAAACCAGTAGAAGACAGGAATATGGACAAAGGAATGGGTAGTGCATCTATGCATCTTGGGAATACAAGACACACCGTGAGTGAGAGACAAAGAAAGTAGACAAAAGAAACTTAATTCAAAATAATAGCACTCTGTACAAGATGATGTGCTCACTGAGCACCTTTTATACAAATCCTCCAAAGGACTGACAAGTACTTCAATGCTCACATAAGAGCATCTAACATTGACTATACCTATTGCTAAACATAGCAATGTATGCCCTAACGGTCTGCCAGCTCTCCCCGTCGATCTAGTTATCGGCTTCTTCATCTGATGAGGTATCTAGCCTCCAGTTGATCCGGCTATCAGCTTCTTCCATCAATCCTTTAGCCGGTCCAACTTCATGTTGAGCTTGTCTCTCAGCACTGATCCTGCTCCGAGTGACTTCAGCGAATGAAGAGACAACGCTCATTGGTATGCTCAAAAGTCGCTTAGCCAGATAGAGCACAGATGATGTCGATTGGATCAAGATTCCACTCTGAGCGACAACCACCACAAAAAAGGAGTTCAACCGACCGGTCTACTTGATGTGTAGTTTAGTTCAATAGAGTGTGAATCAGCTAAGTATCTCTTCTCATGGAATATGATTCTTGTATGTTGCCAATCAGAAGATTTTTGTTTGACAGAAATCTTAAATCTATTCCAAAGATGTGATCAACTTGAAGTATTCAAAAGGAGTATGCAAAAGTGTTGTTGATGATATTGATGATGATAAGTAGCAGATTAAGAACCTCTGCTCAGATATCAGCTGTTGGAGATGAGGCCGTTAGTGTGGAACAAAAAAACATTATATGTTGATAATCAACAAGTTGATGAAAAATATAAACAAAATGAATAGGATGAAGCCGAGATTAACAAGAAAATTGAATGAGAGAGATGTGAGACATAGAGAGACACAACAGTAACTGTATTATTCAGTTAATGTTTTATGGGTGTGGTTGAAGTGTCGTTGTAGCAAGAAATATGAAGGCATCGAGTAAAATGTGGTGGATATGATTAAGATGTTGTGGGACAACTTGGTGCACACAGTTAAGGGAGAGTATGATAGTATTAAAGGAACACTGGAAAAGGTGCATAAGAAAAGACGAAAAATTCGTAAAATATGGTGGCCAATACCTCACTAGTTAGATGAGTCACATGAAGATCGTTAGAATTATGTTCCAGACCACGTTGGTTATTTCCTCCCCCTAGTCCTTTCTTATTTCAAACATAATTGTCAGGGTATATAGTTTCTTTTTTCCTCTTTATCTTACAGGTTGACAAGAAGGACATAAAAGAGGCGGATGGGATTGGGGTAGTCCTATGGACTGACAGGGGTGAGATGGTGGATGCGAAAAATGAAGCATCTTCTGATTTTGGATAAGGATGCACGATTTTGGAGGTAAATCAACGAGAGTGATATGGTTGATGTGGATTAATGAAGCACAATTCATGTTTTTGATAAGGATGAGTGTTGGTGGTGTGGGGGCTGAAGCATAGTCTCTTTAGAAGACTAGACTCATTTAGTTGTTTGTATGTACATGATTTTGGCGGTAATCGGCGAGAAGTTGGATGAGGACTTGAAGAAACAAAATGCATGTTTTTGATAAGGATGAGTGTTGGTGGTGTGGGGGCTGAAGCATAGTCTATTTAGAAGACTAGACTAATTTAGTTGTTTGTATGTACAGGTTTTGGTAGTAATCGGCGAGAAGTTTGATGTGGACTTGATGAATCAAAATGTATGTTTTTGGATAAGTATGAGTGATGTGGGTGTGGGGGGCGAAGCATACTCTCATGAGGGCATGAGGAAACAAGACTCACTGTATTGTTGTATGTGCATGATTTTTGTGGTATTCGGCGAGATGGATGATGTGGACTTAAGGAAGTAAACTTTATGTTTTGGATGAGTGATGATGGTGTGGAGGTCGAAGCATATTCTCATGAGGAGATGAGGACTTTACACACATTTTATTGTTTATGTGCATGAATTTGGTGGTATTCGGCGAGATGGTTGATGAGGATTTAACGAAGTAGTTTTTAAGTTTTTGATAAAGACGAGTGATGATGGTGTGGAGCTGAAGAATAAGCTCGTGAGGAGATGAGGGAATTTGACTTTTTTTGTTGTTGTATGTACAGGAATTTGGTGTAATCCGGGAAGATGGTTGATGTGGAAATTGGAAGCATAGTTATTGACTTTACATTCACGAATGTGAATAGTGGTTCTCTTGAAAAACCAAACAAAGTAGTTGATCTTCTTCAAATCCAAGATGTACAGGTTGAAGAAGTATTGAATGGCTCATAACTATGACCTGAGAGGGCTTCTTTCTTAATAGATCTACTTTTGTTGTTGTCTGTGGATATGGATGCCTTGCAATGTGTCTAGGGAATAGTTTGTAATTACTAGACTGTTTTCTCTATGTTGGAGTACATAGATTTGTTTCCTCAGCCATTATCTTACACAAGATGAGCTTGGGAAAAAATACTTTGTATGTTGAACCGTTATGACCTTTTTGTATAACTAATGGAAGGATATTTTGCTTAAAAAGAAAGAAAAGAGTGGCGGCAACCAATCACCGAACTAAGTTACAAGTTTAGTTTGTCCAATAACTGAACCAAGGCAATTGCCCTTTGACATAATTACAAATGTGACCTAGTCTAGTTTGTCCAACTAAGACAATGTGAATATGGCCGTTATACCCCCGTATTCGACATATTTTCCCATCTAATGTTATAGTTTGAGTTTGAGTGAATATCTAATGTACTAGTAGCTTAGCCATTTAGAATCACAAAACAAATACATACGATAACTTATCTATTGCAATGTGACTCCAGTGGCTCCTCCACAATAGTAAAACCTTCCAATGAGCCAACCAACACCACCATTAACTAACAACTTCAACCCCCAATCACCACACAATAGTCACCTCTACCTCCGCCATTGACGGACGACCTCCGCCCGTAATTGTCATGCAATAGTTGTTGCCATTAACTGACAACCTTTGCATCATGGAATAGACACTAATATTGATTGAGAACCTCCACCTCCAACTACCAATATTATAGTAATTACCACCATTGATTAATGACCTCTTGCATTTATCATGTGGTAGTTTTCCCCTTTTGGGGGGAGTTGTGGCACTAACACAAGCCACCCTAATTACCCTCTAGTTTACACAGCCTAAACCATGGTAAGGTTAATCATGGTCTAGTTAAGACAGTTACAACAAGACCAAGAACCAATTATAACAATCTAACCAAGGCTATAAAATGTACACTTTGAAACGGAATAAACAATTTTGAGTCAAGATCTTAAGCATTTTTCAATATACATGAAGGTAAACATGCAAATGCATCTCATTTAGGTTAAAACAAGAATGTCAACTAGATTTATATGCCTGGCATGCCTAACAACATGGGAGAACCTATGTACGCACCTCATTTGCAAGCTCCAAGCAAGGAGAAGAAGAGGAGTGCAAACTCCCTACTATTGTAATCATCTAAAATATAATATGATCATCACACCTTTCCTATTTGTGCTAAATCACTTCAATTACCCTAGAATCTTCTAAATAATCTCTTAGTCAAGAACCTTAACAATTCCACCATTTCACATACAGGTACATTGCACTACTAGGTGGCATTACATAAATAGGTGTGGCTCGGAGTGTACACATATTCGTTTTGGGGAAACTACTAGCTATACTTGCACTTCCCATGCCCTTTACATTCACATTGGCACAAGCTCTAAATTCATAACTTCATATAATAGTGTAGGAAGTGACAATTACCTTTAAGGATAGGGTAAATATGCATATATGCGTGAAAATGGCCTACTATGGCATTGTAAATATTATAAAAGTCAGTTCCTCTTGGTTTTCCACATTAGATTAGAGCTCTCCCATAAGAATTTACCTTAATTTTGTATCTCAACGTAATTCAATTAATCAAAACTATTTCTCATTCCTTCCTAAAGATACTCAATTAAAGAGTTTCCATTAATTTTTGTGTCAAATAAGTGGACTCACGCAAGACTAGTAGTCATGGTTAATCAAAGGCTAGAGAAGGTTGATAACATCCTCTATCCATATCCTAAACAATAAGGAAGGTTGTGGTATGACTCTGAAAGATGGTACATTTATTGGAGGTTGACAATCTTCTAGCATTCAGATTATAAAGCTTATTCATATTTTCTTTTGTTGAAAGACTAATAAGAGTCTAATCTAATTTATGTTTATTTAATGCAAATATATATCATTCGAATGGAGTTGAGAACATGGCTACATTATTTGAATCTACATTTCATTCATATATTGGGAAACATATGAAAATGCTCAAAATCATAGAGAACTTGTATAGACAATAAATTTTATATGAGTCATATTAGAGTTAACTCCATGACAATGGAAATGGATGGGGGCATTTAGTGTTGTCGTATTGTTTGTGCTCAATGCTAGAACCCTTGGGGTTTTGTACGAGGAGAGTTCATATTGAAAAACGAGAGAGACAAGCACGAACAAGAGATAAAGACAATGTATAATTCAAGAAACAAGAGTTACGTATGCAAAAGCTAACAACAAACACAACCGGCTATCGCTGGATAGCAGAAGACAGTTAGGAAAACACAGAGATGGAACATACACAAAGAAGGTGAGAGAGAGTGAGAGAGACACAGAGAGCCAACAACAAAACTATATTCAAACTAATAACACTCTGTACATACAATGTGCTTAGTGAGCACTTTTTATACAAACCTTGACAGCGAGCTAACACAAGTGTTATCATGTACTTGCATGCTCATAAAGAGCATCTGACACTAACTCCCTAAAATATTCCTATTACTATAAATATAGGAATATATGCCCTAACGGCCTGCCGACTTATTCAACCGCTTTGGTATTCAGCTTCTTCAGCCGATCTAGCTCATGTTGAGGTTGTATCTCAACACAAGCCCTATGATATTGAGAATATAAGATTTTGCCAAAGTTGCAATACTCAATCGCAAAAATGATACTTCATCTCTACCAAACTCCAGCTTGAATCCTTGACTTCAATTTTGAAAGACAAGATACTTCACAAATGAGCTATATAGATTTTTGTTTTTTTTTGTTTTTTTTTTGTTTTTTTTTCCAAAAAAAACTCCTTCCATTAGTTATAAAATTTTACAAATGAGGCGATTATGTACAAATCCCTAAAGGGATGCAATAGTTCCATCTAATGTGGAAGCCCACTGACTCAAGAAAGGGAGAGGACGACCATTGTTGGATGAAGGCTATGCCTTGTCTTTCAACTCCCTCCGTGCCACCTTTAAGGCCATCATATTGGCTCTTCAGAGTGGCTACAATTTCACTCCATATCTCTTGCAGTAACCTTGTTGGATGGGTGGTTTGGTTGGAGAAGACTCGCCTACATCGTTGTTTCCATAGAATCCAAAGGGTTATTGGGCTGACCAATTCCAACACCTCTTGAGATTTGTCATTAAGAGGAAAATAGTGGACATTGTCGCTGGAGGAGAAAAGAACCTCTTGTGCTTTTATCACCAAAGTCATCCCCTCCTGATGCTCGTATCGGCCAATTGCAGCCTACCATGATAGCCAACATATATTTCCCCACTTGATTGAACCTTGCACCTGGCATAACTGCAACAAGCGGCCAACCCCCTGCCATGTTCTATGGGACGTTGGGCAGTCCCACAGAGCGTGTCGTATGGATTCTACTGAATGTGGGCACTCTACACAATTAGGAGAGTTAAGGTTCCCACGTTGCCATGCTACCACCGGTAGGGACTTATGTATTAACAGCCATTGGAAAGTGGTAATTCGCCTCGCGTGTTGTTGCTTTCATATTTTCTGCCAAAACTTGGTGATTATTGCGGAGGTAACTTGAAATGTGCGCCAGACCTTTGCAGCAGCCGGTTCTTGGGCGGCTTGAGCAGCTAGAATGTGGCGACCCAATCTAGTTGTGAATTGGAAGAAAGGGATGGGTTTGCTTCCTTGCCCCGTGTAGGGATCACGCCATGTCCATTGCAAAGGGTCCCAACTGACCTTACGCAGCCATGTGTTTTCATGAGTACATATATGCCAATCGGGTTGTACTTTGATCGGATCAGGATCTACAATCCATTTATGATCAATGTACGCGAGTACTCGAATGGCGTTATTCTGTGTGGGTGTCTCAATGTCTCTCACTTCATGGCCTTCGAGCATGTCTGGTGATCCCCTACCTCTCAGGATCAGAGATCCCCTAGATTTTTTGTTTCTATTAATTGATTCACTGATGCCTTGATGGTTCCTTCCCCTCTCTTTATAAAGGCGTTCATATGCATATGTTGTATATGAGAGGTCATGAGATGCATGCAACACATGAAATGCATGTGACATATGATCGCTATTTGGCGCACATGCACTACATGTGATGCATGATAACCATCCTGGTCATCTAAGTTTCCATGATCCATCTATGAAAATAGACATAAAATATAGTATAATGATAAAAATATAATATAGGATAGCTTATCCTAATGGTTTATACATTACACTTGATGTATAGGCTTACAAGTTGAAGCTTAACAATGGTCACTTTGATATGATATTTAAGTTTGTTTTTAAACCTTATACTTCACGACACCGCCCTTATCATTGCTTGTAAATGATAGTATTGAATAATGTTTACCAAGTGCACTTAAATGAGTGAATGTTATCATCATAAAATATATAAACATATTTATAAAAGGATGTATTGTTAGAAGGCTTTGTCAAAAATGCCAAGAGGAGATGAAAACACTTGCTCAACTCTTCATCGAATACTCCTAAGTATATATTCTAGAATCTCTTTCCAAGGTTGTCCAACAATTAAAAACCATGTTAAATAAGAATAAATTGATGGGGGGGAAAATAGAGGAACAAATCTTTTTGAACGGTGTTCATTAATTATACATGTATATATGTAGGCTGAATGGCTTCACGACTATTCATTCGTCAAGACTCTACATTTCAAGAATAGCCTTTACATTAGGAAAGAATCCCTCGATCCTCACACCTCTACGACCTTATAATCCATCCCTTCATGGTCATGACACCAAGGATCAATATGCAACGTAATGTACTTCCTTTCAAAAGATTGGTAAATTACAAACAAGACAATATGTTATCAATTTATCATGAATTTACACGTTTTGACAATAATATGCCTCCGGGTATCATTGTTTCTTGAATACAAAAAAGCCATTACTATTGTACCCTATAAATGGGATATATAAAACATTGATCCCTTTCTTGTTATGTGTACCCAACTTGGTCAAGTTAATGATGACAATATTAACACGATTCCCAATGCACAATGTTTTTCTACCATAAAGAATCAAGAGAGAGAGAGAGAGACCGAAAGTGTAATCAATCATTGTTAGATGTTGGGCCTTTTCTTTTCATTTTTGTGTCACACATTCTATGTTCGGTTATTGTATTAATTATTAATGTAATATGTGTAATGAGAGGGAGAGAGAGGGAAAGAGGTAAAGTTTTAAGTTTCGACACATTACCTCATGTACATACCCTCGTTAATGTACTAGACTTTTTCTACAAAACGGTATCCATTACAGTTTCATAGCTTCTAGCTTATTGTATAGTTTGGAACACTACATTATTATATTGATCTTTACGAAATTATATGTTATGTTGAGAACCATATATGCTACATGATGCCCTTGATAATATGTGCTGATAATTTGCATTGAGGAAGTAAATTTTCCTAGACTATTAAGCCATATATATTCACATGTAGGACTTTGTGTGGGTTATTTTGTTGGTGACTTTAAACATGCTTGAAGTAATTACAAACTAAATGCTAACTCTTTTACGATGTTTGACAAAACTTGGAATCCGATTAGCCATGAGCATCCTGAGGTGCTGTTTTTCACAAATCATGAACTTTATATAAAATACTTTAGTTCAAAAAAACTTGATAGTTTTATTAAACAAAAGTATTTTATATAGAGTTATTCCCCTCATTTTCAGATGTGAATAGTTAGAAAAATAAAGTTTATTCTCTATGGATTTTGAAAAGAAACTTGGGCTTCTTTTTATAAGAATAATATGTAAAGTAATTAGCACATTACTGATATGTTGAATGTATTTAAAAATTGTGTGTTAACAGAATTCTCGTACACAACAAAATAAAAATTTCCCAAGAGAGGTTTCTCTTTATGAGCACAATAGAAGCAAGATTGTGTTGCCAAACTACGATACAAATAAGATCATTAGGCATAGTGGAGCAGCACCTCAAACAAGTTCTTTATCCAAACTATGATGCATGAATGTACTTGAGGAATTCCGAATCTCAATAAGATAAGTGTAGGTTTAATTTACACTTAATCTTATGATTTCTCATCCATCCAACCTAAATAAGAATTTCATTATGTCTTGGAACTTTTGTAATATGATAGATAGCTCGAATACCATATGCATATTTATGAATTCAAAATGAAGAATTAAAATCCATAGACATCTTCATGGTTTTCTTGATTTCCAACAACTTTTACGAGTATGGTAGGAATATACGTCTACTTGGGATAAAGGGTTTGTGAGACTAGAGGGCTAAATAATTTAGCTTGCTCTAGATAAATAAATTAGATCTCAATAAGTTGATATGTGTAAACTTCTTGAGTACATTTTTCAATTGCCAAGGGAACTTTGATTTTTATAAGCATTTGTTAGATAAAATTGTGTGAAGTTTTACTATGTAATCACTACAAGTTTCACTTTTGATGATGGTAAGGCCATTATGTACATATATGGCTAGTTGTGCAAATGTCTCTATAGAAAGCATTGTTCTTTGCAAAAATAAATTTAGGAATCACCATATTCTAGTAGTTATTTATAAGATAATGTTACTAACTAAAAGGAGTACATACTTCTATAAAATCTCATTCCAAAAAGAATGGGTCATTAATAAGACATATATCTAGAGTAGAAGATGTTCAGGAGTGAATCACACCTAGGTTTTAAGGAGTATCATTGAGAATGATCTGGTTCACTTGACACTAAGGCGGCACTCGTTTATCTTCTTGGTGTTGTTCCATCTTGAAGGGGGGGGGGTATACTATCTATACCTTCATATAGCTCACCTAGATTACCAATGCCATTTAAAATTTATAATCTACAACATGGTTTGTTTAATATTTAGCCAATTTGAAATGATCTCTAGCCCAATGGTTGCTTTATTGTTCTACCTATCCTATTCATCTAGTTCGGTGTGTTCCAACCTGAAATGGTCTTAGGCACCAATGGTTGTTTCTATTGTTCTAGAACTCCAGTAAAGTTTTCTTTTCCGTGGTAGTATGGTGAAATTTTGGTGTTTCCGATCTTGTAGATGGGGTTTAGTCCAATGTTCTTGCCAAACTCTAGTGAAGCATTCCCAAGTGGTTTCCAATGTTTTAGTATAATTGTTCTTGGAGGTCACGTATGTACCTATAGGACCTAAACTGAAGCAAATTTAGCATAGTATGTGTGTGGAGTTCAGCGGTGGCCAAGATTTTCCAAGATTTTTGCAAATGTTTGTTGTGTTATTTAGGAAAGATACACCAATATTCACCTTTAAAGATTATGGTTATAAGCACATGGTGTAGTAAGAATCTGACATAGGTTTGAGTCTATTCCGATAAGTAACTCGGAGGTCACAGTCATGCGAAGGTCCTCTCTGCAGAGAAGAGAGTAGGGTCCATATTACTTCTACAGCTAGCAACAAGTTAGTTCCAGGAGGATGGAGGTGACCCATTCAGATATTAGAACTACGATGGTTACAGATTTCACTAGAGGGTGGTTGATCACTTAGATAGTTGCCCCATAATCAACACTTAACTTTCTTAATTAATGGCTAATCACAACGCTTATCTTTAATCACTTAACTTTCTTAATAAGTGGCTAATCAAACACTTTATTTTTAATCACTTTACTACTAAAGAATGATGATGATGGAGGCAGAGGTGCTCAGCACAATATTGGTGCAATACGAATTCAAGTGGTTAATTCTTCTAATGCCGAAAATGTTCCCTTTCTTTCCCTTTTTACATTTCTATCTTATAGTTCTAGCCATTCACATGAATAATCCTTTGGATAACTAGCCCACTTGATGGCCTACACTTTTGTGGAAGGGTATGGCATTCCTGGATTTCCAAATATGTACCTATATTGAAGAACCTTAGAGAAGCTTTGGCTCTCTTATGGTTATCCAACATTTTGGGATGATGAAGATGATGAAGGTGCACAATCAGAAATCAAATTTGGAGGGTGTGGTGGATGATCACGCAATGAATTATTTTAGCATATGACAAAGCAACATCAACCCAAAAACTTTTAATCTCACCAAGTTGAAGAAAAAGCCATGAGAGAAGTCAAAATAAGTTGTTGGACAAGATGATATATTTCCAGTAAAATGAGGGTGATTGGCAGCGACTTTTCCTATTAATGGCAAAAGTTGAAAATAGAAATGATCTACAATTCACCCCATAACCTATTTGTTGGTTATGTATTAATACCAAAGAATATACCATGGAGATGGTGACCAAAGAAAAACATTGGTTCTTTGATGACCTAGTAGAAGGGTTATGGATTAGAAAGAATTGGTCACATGAAAGCCAAATTATCAGTGGAATATTGTATCAAAGTTATTGCTTATATTAGAACACATTGTTGCAATGGACCAATGATATCAACAAGACATTTATGTAAAATTCATGAGGTTTGGATAATATATGTGACTCCCAATAAGTATGTTAGTTTAGATTGCATGATGCTTGTGGGGGTAAGCAAACAATATTGAATACATGATATCATTATGGTTAATAGACAAGAAACACATCTAAGGGAGGATTTGAATAGGGTTGAGACAAGTTGTTCATGAAAAAGAAAATCAAAGGAAGAGTTTTAAAAACATGTGTTGTGGAGGAACTCCAAGAGCAAGTTCTTGTGGATCAACCTTTTCGACATGATTGTGCAAAAATCAAAGGGAAAATATTGAAATGAGGATGACACATGGATTAAGTAGAGTAGTAAATGAGCCTATTGTTTCATGGCTGGCGTTAGCATTTTCAACATGATTATCTAAACATCAAAGGAAAACATTGAAATGTGGAATTGATCTTGATAGTATGGACAAATGACCTAGACTGGCTAGAGTTGGAGTGTACTTTGAGGATTGCAACAAGGACCTACCTATTTGGTAATATAGTCAATTATTTATGATGCCCATAATGGCCTAGAGTAGAGAAACTTGAAGACTAGTAGAATTGTTTTCATAAGAATTCTCCATTCTTCATGAGTTATCCAATAGGAATGTGAAGGAGTTGCTAGGAAAATCCAATATTATTCACTAATAGAGGGAATAACTATGAGTAAATAGTTAGTGTAGTATCAATTTGACATTTTCTTCTTATTGCATAGTTATGGATGTAGGTAGGGTATGTAGGGATGTAATTAGTGACCATGCATTATTATCCTAATTATATACCTAAATCACCTAGGTATTCATTTTGGTTGTATACCAATTATATAACATATGAGCAAATGATTTATAGAATATTTACGTTGAGCCTGTGACCGAATCAACTATGTCCAAGTATGGATCTCTTGCATTTTCTTTTTCAATGAGCAATCTAAATAAAGTAGCACATTGCAATTGAGTGTGTACATTATCCTATCAGAGAAATATGTGTAGGATCAAATCGAATAAAATGTGTTTGAAAAACAAATCTAACTTTTTTTTTTCCCAAAATGAAGCTACTTTCCCATTAGTTAGGAAGGATTATTACGTAGAGAGTCTACAAGGAGACTTATACACACATCGGGGAGTCTTCCTCCGATCAAGTAAAAGAAGATGAGCCTACTTACAATGCCTTGCGGCCTAACTTAATGTAAGAAGCTACCTATATCTAAGGCGATGCCCTTCAATGTTGCCTAGTACGAGTCGGCTCTTGGGGCCTACAACGAAGAGAGGGTGACAGGTGAGTTGGAAACAACCAATGTGGGGGCTGGTAATTCCACCCCGGGCCACTCCCGCCTTGCATCACCATAGGTGTGTTCTGCCATTTCTGCCAAAAACAAATCTAACTTGGTTGAATGTGGAGCATCATAGCTCACAAAGTATGCAAAATATGCTTAGCCAATAAGTCTCCTCCCTTATGCCCCAACACTCAATCTCACATAGAAGAGATTGTGAACTAAGTTGCATTATGGAAGCAATGGTGCATATGGTAGACAAAAGGATTGATTCTAGCATGTATTAATGATTTTGATAGTTCTTTCATTTGAAGAAGAAGAAGAAGAAAGTTTTCTAGTGGCTATTTCGTAAGTTGTGATAAAACAAAATCTCATTCGTGGAGGAATCTATCAACACCTCATTCACATATCATGATACATTGGCATTGCAAAAAGGCATCATTTACAAAGGAATCTAGTGATGCATCATGAAGCAAGTGTGTTGCATCCCATCTACCAAACCATTTTTCCATATCTCGCATCCTACCGGAACACAAAATTTAGCATTTATGCGTCTTTTGGATCTTTTTCCTTGCTTCATATGCGATTCTAGAAAGTCGATGTGAGAGACTTTTTTGAACCTTAAGCATGTATTCAACAACTCTTTCCATGGTCATGATCTCAATGGGAATGAGAGTATATGACATTTGTTTCTAAGACTTAACTTGTAGAAACTTTGGTAGAAAATATTTTTGGACATTTTCAAACTCTTTCCAAGTAGATTTAGGGATGCCACCACTCCATAGAGAAGCACTAGTGTCCCCAAAGTGTCGAAAAAGTATTTCTTGATGACCCAATACTTAATATCTCAATGATAACATGTGTTCTCAAATGCATAATAGTCTCTCTTTTCCTCCTCTAAACGATGTGTAATACTTTCATTCCATCTATGATTTGAAGGGACTTTACGGCCAAGATATTTGAAGCTTTCTACACATTCAAGTGGCTCATTATTGTACATAATCCATGGTTTATCTTTTTTTTTGCTCTTCTAACGCCTTCATAAGCTTTTGTGAATCTCGCAAAGTATTTTAAAAAACCGCTACATCATCTACATATAACAAAAGCATGATGACTACATTCCTAATGACAACTTCTTCAACTCCCTTTTACAACCTTGGCAACCATATCTTTCAATTCATCAATGCATAGACCAAATAGAGTTGTTGAGAGTGGGCACCCTTGCTTAACACCAATAGTGCTATTGGAAAAATCTGAAATTCTATCACCCATACGCACACAACATATAACCTTCTCATAGATTCAGGAAATTGCAAGCATATATTCACTTGGCACTTTAAGTTTGTTCATTCGCCTCCAAAGATGTTCACGAGATATCATATCAAAAGCTTTCTTGAAGTCTACGAAGTAACAATATAAACCTTTACCTCTCAAATACTTTCCTCCATTAATACTCGACGGGTGACAAGGTGATCAATGGTGTTATGCTGTTTTCGAAAGCTAGCTCATCCATAAGCTCTCTTACCATTTTTTTTCGGCCCATGCACATATATTTGATTCCATTATACATGCAAATCGTTTTGCCATTAGTGAGCCTGGTGATGGTTCAATAGTTGTTTAGATTATTTACATCTACACTTTTATGTAAAGGTTTGATTCATTTTGTAGTCCAATTGTATGACATGCCATGTTGGAATGCATGATTAAACATATTAGTTATCCATATATGTGCTTCCTTTCTTGTCCGTTTGAGCATTTCAACCTTTTTACATTGAAGATCGCTTGCCTTTCAAGAGGCCAATTTCTTAAGTCATATAGATATATCTTTAATTGTAAAGAAGGGAAAGATATGTGAAAGAGAACTGTAACACATCAGCTTTTCGAAAAGACATAGCTCATTTAAATTCTTACAATGCATAGACAAGTCAAGAAGAGTTAAGTCACCATAACTCTCAACACATTTCGCCTTTAGATTTCCCCAAAATTTAGCGCATGCATGTGCGTCCTCTTGAGTTTGGAGAAATTGTTGAGTAATTTCCCATATTCTTCTCTTTCTTTGGATAAGCCTTTTGTAGTCATGCCAATGGTTCTGATCATTTTTATTATTCTTGACTACATCCAAAATTATAACGCACTTTTGAGCTGCATAACATTCTTTATCAAACCATTTTTTCTTTGAGCTAAATTTCTTGATGCATTTCCAAGATGTGTGCTTTGTCGAAAAGCAATTGTTTGTGCATGAGAGAATGACTTTCTTGAAAGCTTCCCATTTGCATTCTAATGTTGTACTATGTTGTAACTTTGTCATTTGTGAGATATCCTCAACCGTCTTGAGAGAGAGAGAGAGAGAGTGTGTGTGCTTCCTAAGATCCATTGGAGACAAATTATCATGATCAATGAGTTAGAACTCAGCCCATGAGGTTAATCATGACGAGGATTGAATTTGGTTTCTATCAATTTTATGAATTCAATGCAATCCACGAAATGAACAACCAAAGACAAAACAATGTGTATTGTGTTTGGGTTCCAATTTAGGGGTACATGTTGTCATAGAAGGAGCATATCACAAAAGTTGGGCAAACCATGTGACGCACATCTATCCTTGTTGCCTCCACTCCTAGCTTCGAGGAAGAACATCCCCCTTGTTGGCACAAAAGTATGTCGGGCACATAGCCAAGGAACTTGAATTTTTGCAAGTGGTTGAGTTAATCTTGTTATAACCCACCAATAAAGATGAACATGTTTCATGTATTGTGTTTGGTAGCCAATTTATGGGTTCATGTCATCATAGGAGATATATGACAAGAAACTTGGGCAAACAATGTGACACACATCTGCCCTTCTCGTCTCCACTACTAGCTCTGAGAAAGAACATCCTCCTTGTCGCCACAAAAGCATATTGGCCATGTAGCTAAGAAAAACTTGAATGTGCGATAGTGGTTGAGCTAACCTAGTTCATAACCCACAAACAAAGATGAAAATGTTTCTTGGTGAACAACTAGTAAAATTGTTTGTTTGCTCTACACTAGCATGAAAATATCTTTAAAGACTTCCTTGAAACTTTAAACTAATTGTTCGGTGAATCTATGCTTTGAAACTAATTTCCCTATTATTCGAAAAACGAAACCTTTGTATATTTAGACTTTTAGTAGACCCGATTTATATTCCCCTCACCTTACTATTTAGGCACCGACATCAAAATAACTTGAACTTTTAATACTTTTTACAGGACAACAAAAACAATATTGTTTTACAAGTTGACTTTTAATGCTCAATGAGAATTATTTCTTGAGGATTTTGCAGCTCTTTGCTTTTTTCTTGTGTTTAATCAAATGTAAAACCTAGTTATCCTTACGACAACAATGACTAACATTTAGTATCATTGATGCTTGCAAAAAGCTAAAGGATTGAAGATTAAATGAATAAGACTAAGTTCCGATCTCATGAGTATGAAAGGGTCGAAAGAGAGAGGAAACAACCATTCATATGTGTGGTTGAGTGGAGGTGAGCAACGAGGAGTCGAGAAGGAAAAAATGAAGGTATGAAAAAGACGTCATGTATGAAGGCGGAATGGTAAACTGTATAAAAAAAATTACTGTCATACTACTGAGGAAAGATAAAAAAATTATCGTTTGTCTAGTAGGGAAGGCAGGAACGCACGAGAGCGTTGAGGAGATACATAATATGAGGAAGTACAACAGAAATATCACCAATAACTAGAGTATACCCTTGGGTTAAAAGGTAAAATCTTTGCGGTGGGCGGACAGGGGTGTGTGAAAGGACGGTACCGTGTATGTCTTGGAGTGGGCGGGTAGTGGTGTGAAACCAATCTAAGGATGAATTGTCCTGGGATAGGTGGACAGGTGTGAAACGGACGGACCAATGGTGTGAAAGACGCAAAAAACGAATCCTTGTGTTCGAGGGTAGCATCTCTTGTTTGCTTGGGACCGGAGGGAGAGAGAGAGAGAGAGAGAGAGAGAGGGAGAGAGCGACAGGAAGAAGAGGATAGAAGACAATATGATGATAACTCAGAGACAAATTAGCGCAGGTGATTAAGAACAGATTTTGGTGATGTCGGTAGCCATGGCTTCAGCGTCCATTAGAGCTGAGCAAATGTCTCAGCATATAGATCATAGTGGAGGAGAATTGGCTCCCAATTCTTCTTCTTCTTCTTGTTCCATCTCAGATCATGAATTTAAACAGCTTGATTATAATGCACCCCTACTATCGGTTAGGAGGCTGAAGCTATCTGAATCAGTCTCCGATGTGGGTGCCACCGATACAGGCATCTGTAAGGATGAGGTCTCCCCACGGATGCTGCTGCCTCAGTTAGAGAATAACATGTCTTGCTGGAAGCTCAGCTCAGAGCTGAGCAGAATGCCTATAAGGTTACCTGGGGCTATCCCTTTCGAGTGGGAACATAGCCCCGGCCGCCCCAAACTAATCAATAATATGAACTATAATCTTATGCCTCCCATTTGTGACAACATTCCACCCATTCACCACAATTTGTCGGCCATTCATCATGCCGATTCACCCCTGGCTGGACCTCCTGCCGAATTATCCAACTCCGCAGCATTGTTTAAAGATAAGTTCTGTGTGGTAGAATCCCTAACTAAAGATGCTCCTAAACTCGATGAAGACGAAGACAACAAATTTAGGCACGACACTACTACAATCCGTGGCGGTAGCGGACTCTCAGCAGCTACACAGCCACGATTTATGCCACAATCTCTGCCATATTCTGCTGCTAGACGCAGCTGCGGAGGAGACCTTGATGCACCAGTGATCCCCAAAGATGACATATCGATTCCGAAGTCTGACCCTATTTCCACCATGACTACTGACCTAGTGTCTTTCCAATGCCTCTCTAGCGGGGCTGCTGAGTATATAAGCTGTAACCATCCCAAGAGTACAGCCAAGAACAGATCAGCGGCTGCGAAATTAATGAGAGCTTACAGTACAAAGTGTGCTCCAGGCATGATCGTTAGCACTAACGTCGGCTCCTGCAAGGCACGGTGGCAGCATAGGCGGCTATGCTCAAAGGAAGGGGGAGTGAGAGATAGAAGAAGCAGCCACAGCCAAAACGTGGGGAGTTATAATGCTTCGGCGTCAGTGAGTGTGATGCTTGATTCTTGCACAAGCCGAGTATCGTCGCTTCACCTGCTGAGAGAAGCCATGACGCAGATATTTACGAAATCTAGGAGGAGATGCACTGTAGTAGGAGTAGCGAGGCCAATGCCATCGCCATCGCCATCGCCATCGCTGCCCCAGCCATGTGCTAGCTCCTTGTGTATAGCCGCCGGGCGGAGCTCCATAGCTTGTAATGGTGATAACAATGTGGCAGCAGCCGTAAAGGCTGCTGCTCATGATTCCGCCACAGTCATGGCGGCGGCTCGTGATTCCGCCACCGGCCCCCCGTCTCGAGACAGGAGCGCCGCCGCCACCACCACCGGCATATGTGACCCTGCTCAGATGGTAACGCTCTCCAGCAAGCGAGCATCGAACCTGAGCCAGAGATTAGGGAAGAGGCTATGGGTGGATACGGCCACGCCAGGCTATCCGAGGAAGGGTTGCGATGGGGTCACGTCGGCAGAGGCTATGAAGGGAGCAAGCGGTAGCGTGCCGCCCCATGTGTACCCTGGGAGGTGTCAGAGGAAGGCGATGATGGGGAAGAGCAGCATGGTTGAAGGTGTGGGCTGGCCCCTTGGCATATCAGGGTACCCTCCCAGGTCTACGGCTAGAGTCGGTGTGCTAAACGCTAACCCTAACCCTAACCCAAACTTTAACCCTAACCCTAACCCTAACCCTAACCTTAACCCTAACCCTAGGCCTAGGACTGATCTTCATCCTAATCCAGTGGATCACTTGGTGGTGCCTTTGCCGCCACTGCCAACACCTCCACTGGGTGGATCATGGTTGAAGAAGGCTCTCTCGTCCTCCTCCCCGAACGTCGTCGTCTTGGCGGCCGGCAGCGGGCAGAAGCATGGGGCTGCTGCAAGCCTGCTGCTCACGCCCTCTTCTCGCCTCCCGCCCCTTCATCAGTTCGCAAGTCACGTGAAGAGTTCATCGTGGCAGGCAGGACAGGTATGACACACAACACACAGCCAGTACAAAGGGGGGGCGCGGCGGTCACGTGACGTCCTTTCATCTTCTCTATCTATCCAACCCTTCCCATTGTAAAAACAAGTTCTACGCACCCAATTTCATTCCTCTCTCTCTCTCTCTCTCTCTCTCTACACGCATAGCCATACATACATTATCATACATGAAGAACTAAAATATTGGATATACACTACATGCATAATAATACTCGTCTTCGTCTTACGTGCCCCATCACGTGAGTCTCTGCACGTCTAAGATCGATCTTATTTATCGTCCTCCGATGTTTATTATGACCCAGACCAAAATCGCAAAGCTTCGCGTTATGTTGTACGCAATTTGTATGTGACCCGCGCTGCACTATTTTGAAGTCTCACTATTAAATTAATATAACGATCAAGAGTGCACCCAGAAGGGCGAGAGAAAAATGTGATTTGGTCGGGGATAATGTGAGCAACATCCTATAAAAGTCGATGGCATGTTTGTTTATAGATGTTTGAGTCTTTTTGCTTTGTTCAAACATTTTTTCGGTTGATGGCTTCTTTTGTAACGAAGGTTTGGTTCTTGTCACGATAGGTGTAGCCAAAATAAAAGACAATGCTTGTCAATTTCGACATTTATTCCTATGCTCAAAGGTATCGTGTCGTAGTATTTCATTCTTTTATAGTGATGTTTTGAGCCCACCATAAAATTTTATACACATGTATTTCACTTTTCATCTCATGCACATAACCTCTTCATTGTAGTGTATTATTGTGGAGTCTTTGGGTTTTTGATGGATTAATAGAACGGTAAAAAAAAGTATTTGGAAATAAATCTCATTTGAAATATCGATGCAATAGAGTTGATGATAGATTTAGGACAAAGGATGGGCTCTTCAAACTAATTACTTAAGCAAAACATAAGGAATTATAGACAAAAGAAAGGAATAAGGGGCTAGACTATAAAAGCCGGTAATTGAACTATTGTAAATGGGGGGTTTTGGTGGGTTAATGAAAAAGTTGAATCTCTTGAGCAACCATTTCTCTCTCTTTCTCTTATTTGGTCTTATAGGCCATTTTGGCCTCTTAAAAGACAGTCAATATATCTTTCTTTCTTTCTTTCTACATAACAGTCTTCATCTCCATTTTGTGCTTGGTTGTCAACTCCATAGTTAGATTGATACATGCTTCTGCATCAGTTGACTCTCTCTCTTTAAATCTATCGATTGATGAATACACATACAATTCCATTAAATTGGTATCAGAGGAAGGTTGAGTTCCGTAGCAGCAACAATAACAACACGAGGAAAAGGAGAAATCGATTGAAGGAAACGACCAACCCAGGCAATCACCTCCACAAGAATAATGGCATCTACATCCGACTCCAGTGTAGAAATCCGGAAATTTGACGGCAAGAATGTTGCCTTGTGGAAGGAGATGATGCAGGATGTATTGATCGTCCGGCGTCAAATTGAGGCAATACGGCACAACAACAAGCCGACCTCAATGACAACAGATGAATGGCGCTCCTTGGACGAGATTGCCAAATCGACCATTCGGATGGACATGGTTGAAAATGTCTACTTCAACATGGCCAAAGAGATGTCGGCATTTGCCCTATGGGAGAAGCTCCAGGTCATCTATGAGAAAAAATCCTCTTCATCAAGACTCATATTGATCCAACAATTATTCAACATGAAGATGGAGTCAATGCCGACAACCTCCCACACCAACACCTTCAGCTAGGTGTTAGCCGAACACTCATCCCCAGGGTTAAATTTCGAAGAAGAAATAAATGCCCATGCGCTTCTCTCGAGCCTACTGGCAAGTTGGGAAGTCTTTTGCACAATTATCACGAATAGCTAAATGAAGCTGACACTAGACGAAGTAATCAAACAGATCCTATCATAAGATCTCTGAAGAAAGTTGATGGGTCTAACCATCGATGACAATGTTGAAGGGTCTAACCATCGATGACAATGTTGAAGCTCACTTCTTAGCAGAAATGGCTCAATACCGACCGAAGCCCAAGCTGGCTGAGGAGGAGAAATGATCGCCAAAGGTCGAAGTCATGAAACGGGAAGCCAAACATCTTCTGCACACATTGTAGAAAGGCCGGTCACAATGTTGCCGACTGCTCATTGATCAAGAAAAAGGAGAATGAACGGTGATTCGAGCGGAATTAACGACAATTCGAATCGAATAATTCTCCAATAAGCAACCAAATCAATGTTGTCGAATCCCGATCTGGAGAAGTCCTCTCCTTGGAAGACTCGTTGACTGGAGAGATCCTATACAACACACAAGATGTACAGATGTGGTTATTGTACTCCAGTGCCACGTTCCCTGTGAACCCCAACATCGAATGGTTTTCAGACTATTCGGCCGGAGCCGGCGTGACAATGTGACTCGACAATGGGTAGGAATACAAGATTGCAGGGATCGGAGAAGTTCCAATTTAATTGCCGAATGACAATATAATCGTCTTGTATCACATCCGGCATGTACCCGGGTTGAAGAGGAGTTTGATCTCCATCGGCATGCTAACAGAATGTTAGGAGCGAAACCGGTCGGATTGACACTTCCGGCAAACTGTAGGTTATCCGATAAGCAAAGCCCAAAGACGAAAGCAGAGAAGGCTGATATGATGAAGGTTCCATATGCCTCTGCCGTCGGGAGCTTAATGTACGCAATGGTGTGTACCCGACCGGATATAGGATACGCAGTCGGAGTGGTAAGCCGGTTTATGAGCAATCCAGGCAAGGAGCACTAGAACGCGGTCAAATGGATACTCTGGTACTTGAAGGGCACTTCGAACATGTGTCTCCGATTCGGCTCCGGTAAACCTCAACTTGACGGTTTTACCGATTCAGACATGTCGGCTGATGTGGATACCAGCCGGTCTACATCCGGGTATGTAATGACATATGCAGGAGGAGCTGTTTCGTGGCAGTCGAGGCTGCAGAAGACGGTTGCGCTGTCAACCACGGAGGCGGAGTACATGGCGGCTGTGGAAGCTGGCAAGGAAATATTATGGATGAAGGACTTCATCGAAGAGCTCGGTATCTGGCAAGATGAATACCGGCTCTATTGCGACAGTCAAAGTGCCATCCACCTTGCGAAGAATGCGGCCTACCATTCCCGGACGAAGCATATCCAGATGACCAGGAGTTCGCGTTGACGAAGATCCACACGGCCAAGAACGGGTCAGAAATGCTGACCAAAGTACTGATACCTGACAAGCTGGATGCATGTCGGAAGCGGGTCGGACTAGTAAGACACCCCATGTCGGAGTGAAGGGGGAGTTTGTTAGGAAACAGGTCCCTCCGGATGAGGAGTACCCGTCCACGGATGACTCGGTGAGAACCGGATGATGAAGACCCGGTGAGAACCGGATGACGAGTACCTGGCAAGCGCCGGATGATGTAGGCCCGGTGAAGAGTGCTCACCGGATGAAGGGACATATTTGTAAATATGTTTCTGAGAGTCCATCGGGGCTATATTTGTAAATAGCCGAAAATTCATATTGTTACCGGCCGGCAAAGGAGTCCAGAGTGGGAAACGGAGAGCTAATTAAGTAGTAGGAATGTGGTTGTAATTAAGCTATGAGTGTGGACGGACGGACCGGAATCGGTATGCCGTTCCGGATCCGGACCGATCCCGAACAGGTGCGGATGGCACCGTTTTGTAATACAGACCGGAAACCTATTTAAAGGCCCGTATACAATGTAATAGTTAGCGGTTAATTAATGAAAGCTTAAGCGTTGTTATATCTCTGTGTTAATTGCCGTTCTGTCTTAATTGTTATATCTTACGCGTGTTATGAAGACGATCCTAATAAGTAACTTGATTAAGTCGGATTAAGCGTTGAAGTCTAATCCGGTTGCCATAGCACCCTTTGGTGAAGTGTCTCCCGTAGACACCCTGTGTTAGGCCATTGTCCGACCCCAAGAGTTAACACAGTGTTTTGGTGACCATGATTACTGTTTTTGCAGTGAACGACGGCACGGATGGATGTCTAGATCAACGCACGACCTGGTTACAGATCGAACTCGACGCCTTGCCGAAAGGCAAAGGAGACGCGAGGCTTTCTAGCAAGCGGCGCAGGAAATTAGAGCGGATCGCTCGTTTTCCAACGTAATCCGGAGAGTAGCGGAGGACTCCCTCTGGTTACAACAAACATCGCACCCGGACGACGGCAGCAGCTTAAGCAGCCTCCGGGAAACCGAATCCCTTCTCCACGCGTTGGCAAACGGAGAAGGCGAAGCAGAGGCCTTTTCAGCATATGAATCAGACTCCGAAGGGGAATACAGCATGCACACGAACTACCGTAGCAGCAACGAAGCCCCGGGCGAACCAGAGGACGAAGGATCGGATACCTTATCGACACCGGAACCGGAACCGGAAGTGCTAACACTGGAACCCCCGGAACCAACAGAAGAAGAACGACCTCCGACACCGGAAGTCGAGGAGGAGAGGCCTCCGTCACCAAAGGAAGAGAAACAACCGACACCGGAGAAAATTCCGGAACGAGCACCAACACTACTAGCCCGCGCACTGATACCGGACGACGACATGCCGTTCCAGTACTCCATGTATAGAGATGATCCGGACGCGGAAGCTCATGTGCACGCCTTTGAACAGACATGGGAAGCCAACCATGTGTCCCAGCGATTGACCCCAGAAGAAGAAGAACGCTCTAAGATAGCGGAATTTGGCGTCACATTGGAGGGACCAGCAGCAAGATGGCGCCGGACGCAGGACCCGTCTACCATCAACACCTTTGCAGATTTAAAAGCTAAATTCATGCAGTTTTTTCAAAAGGAGGTGGACCAGACCGTAATGGTAGGCTTATTTTATACCATCCGGCAAGAGGCAGGGGAGAGCATTCCCCAATTTGTCATCCGGTTTCAACGGATGCATAGTTAGCTTACCCGTGCACCCCCGGAGGAGGAATTACGGACGATATTCCTAAACGCGCTCCGGGAACCCCTACGCACGGTTTGCACGGTAATCGATTTCCGCACAAGTACCATCGACCAGGTCATTGACCGGGTGAAAGAGATGGAAAAGACAAGCTCTTGGCTCACACTGGGCGCACTTCAACGGGCGTTACCGTCCGATGAAGACCTCCGGTTTCGGCAAGCAATACAGTGCACAACCTGCTTGAATTCCGGACACTCGGCTCTAGAATGCACTATGAGGACGCAATGTGTAATCTGTCAATCCAAGAGCCATACGACGGATAGGTGCGAGTATAATCTGTTGACTCGGGAAGCACCGCCCGTCCGACAAATTGAGCCACGTAGCAGCCGGGATGAAGAAGACGAACGCTGGCGGCGAATGGACCGTGACCGACCGGCACAGGATGTCCGGTATGGCGAGCGATGGGAAAATAATGTCTGGTACGGCGAGCGACGGGAAAATGATGTCCGGTACGGTGATCAGCGAGAGAACTATGACCGGCATGATCGGTACCAGGATTACAATAGACGATACGAACAGTACGACCGGGAGCACTCCCCCGGGTATCGTCAGCAACGGGAGGAATACGGCAGATATAACGGGCAACCCCGTCAAGAGTACCGTAATAAGAAAAGATATAACAAAAAACGGCATTTTAAAAAAGGCGGCTACCCCCGGGATCCGGAACAAGGAGCTCCAAGTAGCCAACCGGTATAAAACCCTGCGCGTACCGTAGGACCTGCCCCGGGCACAACAGACAATGCCGAATCTAGCAATGCCCGGAAAGCCTACTGCTACTACTGAAGACAGGAAGGCCATTATAGTAACCAATGCCCGGTGAAGAGCTATGAAAAATGACCATCGGTAAATATGGTAGTCCCTGAGGTGGCAGACCTGCAGCAGGTGACCACAAGGTCGAAGGGCATGGCCAAAGAATGGGAGACACAGGAGACCATCCGGAAACAAGCAACGGAATGGGTAAAGAAAGCAAACGAGCAGAATGTCACAGACTTACAACAGCAAAAGGAGAACACCGCAGGGCTTGCCGGCGGTAGTCACTCCGAGAACGAGACATGGCAGGCGTTGCAAGAATGCCAGATTACGTTACTACTAGGAAGACTCCTACAACTCGTGCCAAGATTCACGGAAGGACTGAAGACGGCCATGACGGCAGGAGAACCATCACCGGCACCGGTACTCTTCTCGAATCCGGAGGAGGGACCAACAAGGTACGGGTACCAACACAACCAAGGACGAGCACTGGCAAGGAATGTACACCGTTGTATGCGGAATGCGTCAACATGCTCGAAGGGTTAGCGGACGAAGAAGAAGCTCAATACCTGCAGGAAAACCCGAAGATCATACCCCTCTTTGAAATAGACATTGCCGAAGCTGTAGCACCGTACTTACCGCAACCGGAAGAGGCGGAAGCAGAACCGGATAAAGACGCAATCCGGGAGTTACGGCAAGCGCAGGAAGCGTTGGAACGGGAAATGGCCGTTTCACAGCGCGTAAAAGCATCGCAACTGGAAGAGGTGAATTTAGGCACCACGGACGAAGCAAAACCGGTG
The DNA here is from genome assembly GCF_043228905.1 of Azolla caroliniana. Classification (NCBI taxonomy): domain Eukaryota; kingdom Viridiplantae; phylum Streptophyta; class Polypodiopsida; order Salviniales; family Salviniaceae; genus Azolla; species Azolla caroliniana. The sequence goes on along the minus strand of NW_028230444.1, from coordinate 9,946,539 downwards.
CACATCGCCAAGGAGATGAAGTCCGAAGACAAAACGACGATGATAACACTTCTCACGGAATTCCGGGATGTGTTCGCCTGGTCATACGAAGATATGCGAGGACTCGACCCTCAGTTATACCAGCATCAAGTACACTTGAGCAAGGACGCAAAACCAGTGGCACAAAGACGGTACCGGATGAATCCCAACTATGCTGCCAAGGTCAAGGAAGAAATCGACAAACTGCTAAGAGTTGGCTTTATCCGTCCGGTAAAGAAAGCGACATGGCTAAGCCCGATCGTAGTCGTACCGAAGAAGAACGGAAAAATTCGAGTTTGCGTGGACTACCGGAAACTCAATGCGGCTACGGTAATGGATGTGTTTCCACTTCCGTTCACAGATGGAGTGTTGGATGCCGTCGCCGGCTACGAGGTCTATAGCTTCCTAGACGGATTCAGCGGGTATAATCAGATCCGGATGCACCCCGATGACCAAGAGAAAACGGCATTCGTCACCGAATGGGGGGTGTTTGTGGCCGTGGTGATGATGTTCGGACTCAAAACGGCACCGGCAACGTTTCAACGAATCATCATGGAGATCTTTGGTGAATATATACCGGCTTTTATGTAGGTTTTCCTTGACGATTTCGCCGTCTATAGCCGGGAGGAGGACCATTTTCAGCACCTCCGTCTTTGTCTAGAAAAGTGTAGAGCGTACCGGCTAAGCTTGAATCCGGCAAAGTGTGTATTTGGCGTGTCCAGTGGAACTTTATTAGGACATATCGTGAGCCAGGAATGTATTGCAGTCGACCCGGACAAAGTGAAAGCCATATTAGAAGCACCGGCGCCGGCAACGGCAAAGGCAAAGGCATTAAGCCGGTTCTTAGGCCAGATCCGGTGGCACAGCCGGATGCTCCGATACTTGGCCGACCTGGCTACACCGTTGCATGCCGCCGTACATCGGACACCATTCCAGTGGACCGATACTGAGGATAGGGCGTATAAGGCCCTCAAGGTACTATTGTCGCAGGCACCGGTAGTACAACCTCCAGATTGGAGTAAAGAATTTCACGTGTTCGTGGACGCCTCCGACATCGCAATCGGAAGCGTACTGATGCAGCTTACGGAACCAAAGTGGTACCGGCCAGTGTACTATGCCAGCCGGAAGCTATCCCAAGCAGAACGGAACTACTCTACTATGGAACGGGAAGCTCTAGGAATGATCTACAATGTGACAAAGTTTCGGCACTATTTATTGGGAAGGAAGTTTTCCTTCCATGTAGATCATTCGGCACTCCTTTACCTGGTGTCCAAGACGTCACTCACCGGCAAATTGGCCCGGTGGACCTTATTGTTACAGGAGTTCGAGTTTGAAATATTCCACCGACCCGGTATACAGCATGCTGTAGCGGATTACTTAAGCCGATTGGAGTCCGGAGAAACGGGTGACGGAGTACCGGATGAGTTTCCGGATGCGGAACTGTTTCGAGTCACTACGGAGACGGTAGCAGATGAGACAGTGGCCCAGGAAGACAAGTGGCTCACAAATATGCACCAGTTTCTGAGCACAGGACTGCCTCCGGAAGAGCTGAACCGGGACGAATGGAAACGCCTGGCGGTACAAAGGAGAGATTTCTGCTTACTGCAAGACACACTGTACCACAAGGGTGCTGACGGCATATGGAGACGGGCGGTGCGCAGTGATGAAAAGGAACTGATACTGAGGGAAGCCCACTGCGGAGTTGCCGGAGGTCACTATGCCGGAGATGCGACGGCCAGAAAAATATGGCAAAGTGGCCTATGGTGGCCAACGACATTAAGAGATGCGGTACGGTACGCAAAAGAATGTGACCTATGCCAGAGAATGGGCCAGCCAACGGAGCAGGCTCGTATGCCACACCAGCCGGTACTACCACTCGAGCCATTCCAAAAGTGGGGGCTGGACTTTGTAGGACCGTTCAAGCCACCGGCAATGAGAACGGGTAATCAGTACGTTATCGTTGCTACGGATTACTGCACGAAATGGGTGGAGGCCAAAGCTTTACGGGATAACACCACTGCGTCAACGGCAAAGTTTCTATATGAGTACATCTGGTGCCGTTACGGATGCCCCATTGAATTGATAAGTGACCAAGGGGGGCACTTTCTCGGACAAGTAGTGGAAAGCCTAACGACCTTCTATGCCGTGGTCCACAAACGAAGCACACCCTATTATCCATAGGCGAACGGATTAGCAGAATCAACAAACAAGACGTTCTAGAACATCCTTCGGAAGATCGTCAACGAGAACCGGACGGATTGGGACACAAAGCTACATAGCGCGCTTTGGGCATACCGGACGGCATACAAGACGAGCATCCGAACAACACCGTTCCGATTGGCGTTCGGACTCGAGGCGGTCATGCTGGTAGAATTTCAAGTACCTAGCTTACGGATCCAGCTACGAGAACGGCTGAACGAGAAGGAGTCGGAGACAATAAGGTTGACAACGCTGTGTGAGCTGGAGGAACAACGGTTGGCCAGCATCCTACATTTAGAATTGGAGCAACGGCGACGGAAAGCATTCGTCGACCGGCACAGGAAAGGTAACGAAAAAATGTTCGCAATCGGCAAACCAGTGTTAGTATTCCAAACCCGGATGGGCAAGATGCCGGGTAAACTAAGGTTTAGATGGACCGGACCATATTGGCTAACACGTGAGTATAATGGGTCCTACCAGTTGGGGACACTTGCCGGTGAAGTGCTGGGCAAATGGGTCAACGGATTCCGGTTAAAGGCATATAGAGGACCGATGCCTAAGAACCCGTTTGAGCAAAGGACCGACGGTAACCACCAAGATGGCAGAGACGGCAAGCCGAGAACCGGAGAGAATGAGGCCGGTAAGGGTCCGGGAGGACCAACGGACATGTGACGTCACACTAATAATAACTTTAAAAATAAAAAAAAAAAAAAAAAAAACAATCATGCAAAAGCGAGGAATGAATGGATGAAAGAGCGTGGAGCGAAAAGGTACGTCGTGGGCATTTAAAGCGCCACCACAGGACATAATGCTATTTTAAGTACGCGACATGCACAAACTCGAAAAAGGCGCCAGAATGCACAGACAAAAACCATTGCGCGTAGAGACCCTCTATTTTCGCGAACCCAGGAGCACAGACGCACCGAAACACTGCAAGATCATCAGACGAGAACCTGCGCACAGAGAACCCCCGCCTTCTGAACTCTCTCTTTCTCAACCCCGCTCTCATCACCATCCATCCTCGCCACCGTAGTCCGACCCCGACACAGAAATGGACCCGCAAACGCTGTCGGAAGCCGCCAAGACTTGGCTGAAGCAACACGGGCTCCAGGGCTTCTTGATGATGATGGAAGTACCGCCACACAAAGAAGCCGACAAAGTGATCAAGGAAATCGATACAGAGGTCATAACGGCAGAGGGGATTCGAGCGTTAACAGGCCTTTCGGAGGGAGGCATACTCACGATCGACAATCCAACCCCGGAGTAACTCATCAGGTATTTTGGTGAGTACTCTCTAGCCAGCAAGGGCTACCGGACACAGGGCGGCGGAGATATGCTGTTCCGCGAAATTGCTCGTGTGCTCCATGAATACGGCCACGTATACCCTAGACCCGCTGTCATGCCACAGAACCGGGCAGGGATGATCATCGCCACCTATGAAGGGATCAAGGTGGATTGGCCAGTATTGATTGCAGACGGGTTGTGTGCGGCGATCGAAATCGTCAGAGGCAAAGACGGCAAAGAAGGCCGAGACGGACGAAGGATATGGCACGCCGTAACGCAGTGGCTCACCTTGCTGGTGCCACCCGTTCAGACCGTCTAGCCCAAGAAGCGAGGAAGAGTGCCGGACGGCACCCCAAGGACGGCTTCCAAACGGCAACAGCTGTTGGCCTCTAAGGCCAGTAAGGGAAAGGCGGCGGATGCAAACCAGGCGGCAGCAGGAAGTGGCAGCCGGAAGCGCCCAACAGAGGCGCAGGAGGAACCACCGGCACGGCCCGTAAAGGTCACACTCTGCCGACCGGTGAATCGAGAAGTGGACCCCTTGGCGGCAAAACTCAATGCCGGAGCTCAGGAGGAGGAAATAGAGGAGGAGCCTACGGAGCACCTCCAACAACGGTTGTCGGCAAGGACCGTTGAGACAGCTGGGAAACGTTCGGTCCCTCAGACGGAGGGAACACCGGCTCCCCATACTGAGACTCCTACGCCAAGGAAGGAACCGGAACTGGTGCAGATGGCACCGGAAACAGAAGCCCCGGCACCACCGGCAACACCGGCAAGTCCCATCCCGCCAGAGTCGGAAAGGTCACTGCAGCCTCCCTCGGTTAGCCAAGAAGAAGCGCAAGGGGACCAAGGACAGCAGGATGGTCTACGGGTAGAAACGGAATTGCAACTCGGCGCAACCAGGCGGGACCACCCCTCTACAAGTGAGCCCATCTATCAAACCTCCGTGCAAGCACAACAAGGCACTGGTAGCCTGTGGCTCTGGTGGATAGGCGAACAAATAGCCGGAGCAGTGGGGTATATAGAGGCGGAAGAAAGAGCGCAAAGCGAACGGTTGCTCGTCACAACCGAACAACTAGAGACGGCCCGGTCCAGAATCCGGTGCCTTGAAAAAGATTTGGATCAGGTCACGACAGAGATGGCCAAAATACGGATCCAATCACCGGTGACTCTGGTAAGTGTACAGAATAAAGAAACGGAACGAACTGTACATAGCAATAAGACCCCGGCATCGGAAACCGTTCCGGCAAGAGATGCGACGCAAGCTCGGGAGTTTGCGGAATTGAGAGAGGAACTTGCCACACAAGAAGCGCTAAGGAGCCGGGAACGAGAATTGAAGACGGTGGCCGAAGCCGAATTAAAGAAGACTGCTGAGAACCTCCACTGGGCAGAGGAGAGCCTCCGGAAAGGCCATCAAGCGTACGACCGGCTAAAGGAGGAGAAAGACAAAGTGCTGCAGGAAAAGGACAAGCTGCGGAAAACGGCGGAAACAGAGATTGAACGGCTAAAGGAAGAGCTCCGCCTGCAGAAGGACCGCGAGGACCGGGCCCGTCGTCAGATCAACGCACGGCTCAAGCAAAAGACGGATGATTTTGAGCACCTGCACCGGGACTACAAACGGCTGGAAACGGAGCATAAAGAACGGATGGCCGAGCTCCAGCAGACAGTTGATCGGGCCGCGACGGCGATCGCCGACGAAAGGGCGGAAAATACAAGGCGCTTAGAAGAGGCGGAGAAGGTCTGGATGGAGCTCCAGAGGCAGCAGCAGGAAGACAAAGAGAGAGCGTCAACAGTATTGCAGAAATTACAAAGTACATATCAAAGGCAATTGACGCATTACAAGGCGCAGGCGGAGGACAACGTAAAAATCATCAAACAACTGAAGGAGGAACGGCAAGCGGCGGAAACCAAATCGCAATTGGGAACGAGCCGGATTCAGTCCATCCTCCAGGCATGGCTGAATCAGACGAAGCACTTGATTGATGAAAGCTCCGTAAAATGGTTGACAAAGTGGGCACAAAACGCGGCGGAACTCCAGTTGCTACGGGCGGATGTGGCAAACCGGCGGAAGGAAGGAGATGACTATTATACGTTGACTTCCGAGGACTTCACCGCCATACGAGACGAGCTGGCCGACGACTTCCAAGTCCTGGCAGATGAACAGCTGGCGCAGGTCAGGCAGCTCGTAGCTCAGCTGGACGATGATAGGCTGGACGCTCAAATCCAGTTTGAAAGCTACGAGCCGTCCCGGTGTCGTGAAGAAAACCGTCCATAAGCGGAATCGGCGCACCAAGGCGTGGGAACCGGTTCTTCACGCGCGCACGCTCCAAGTTGTACATAGAATCGAATTAGGAGGATGGTCGGTAGGAACGGGCCCTAACACGAGTAAAGACAAAGACCGCGCGAACAGTCTTTTCGGTCACGCGCGCGAACTGTACGAATCGGCGGCGTAACTACGCGGATGCGTGAAGAACGGAGCGGATCCCTGTCCATAAGGGACAGGGAATAAAGCTGACATGACGGCCTGCTCGTCGGCCTATATAAGGAGCAGGAAAGAGCTGTTGCAAAGATCTGGGGCAGAGAGAGGACGAAGTGCTGTCGGACCGTTTCTGGACGCTTCTCTCTCTGTTTCCTTCCTTCTTGAGCTCCATAGCTTTCTGTGCAGGGTACCGAGGAGGCTCGCGCTGTTTCGAGGAACGCCCGAGTGCTTCCGGCAGCACCTCCGACCTGCTACCCCGTTTGTGCGTCGAAGCGAACAGGCATCGGCATCTGTTCGCCGGCCTGTTAAGTTGTAACCAACCTGTGCCCCACCGAGGGTTGTAGCCGTGTTAGCCATTTTTGTTAATATACATTTTTTTAGCCGTTCGCGTCTGTCTGTGTCGGTGTCTGTTCGCGTTCTCCGTGCTGAAGGGCCGTGTCCCTGTGTATCCCCGGTCCTGCGTAGCCGGTTCTCCCTCTTTCTCCTCCCTTGCTTGCTCTTTGGTTCGAGACCCCCGCGGTCCCGCCTCATCTCCACACGCACTTGCGAAATATCTCGACATCTTTGGTGAACCCGACGTGAAAGAGGCGGCAGAAGAGCAGAAGATGAGGGGGTCGGATCTCGCAGAGGCCATGGCTTCGGCAGTGGATCGGATTGTAAACGCGCGCGAGAGCACCGGTGCCCTCGACAGAGCTATTGAGGCGGTCGTCGGCACGATCGGCCGGTTCGATGGGAAGGATGCCACGAAGTATTTGGCGTCCTACGGTGCAGAGATGCTGATGCGGGACATTCCGGAAGAAAGGCGTCTTGCCGGATTTCCCCGAGTGGCGATGCCGAGCATCCATGCGGAGGTGCTCGAGGTGCGGACGGAGAGCCGTACCTGGGAGGAGTTCGAAGGTCGGCTCCTAGAGAAATACGGGCTGGACGACGCGCTCCGGCTTTCGAAGCGAAGATTCATGGAATGGGTGGAGTCCCCGGGGAAGGGAAGAAACGCGTCGGCGCTCCTCCGGGAGTTCGAGGAAAACTTTGCGCGCCTTTCGGCACTCGACCGAACCATCCTGGACACGAGCCGGGTCTTGCTGTTTGTCAAGTCGGTCGACGAACGGGATCGGGAGCACGTGGGCCTCTTGCTGGAAACCGAAGACGGGCTCACTACGGACTGGGCGGCTGTCAGGAAGGTCTGTGGCCGTTTCGACAAACGGCGAGAATGGGCGGATAACGGTGCAACCGGGTCGGGCTCGGTCGCAGCAAGGAAGCTCGATCCAGCGCCACAGGTGCGAAAGGAAGAGACCCGAGAGTGGTTGGATACCGGTTCGGCTTCGACCGGCGTAGTCAGAGGCTCAACCGGAGGAGCGGCGCTGGAGGAATTGACGAAGGCGATAAAGGACCTCCAAATCGCGCAGGCCCGAAGAGAAGGAGGCGAACCGGCTCGTGACCGACGGCCGGCGGCAGGAAACAGGTGCATGTGGTGCGATGAAGTCGGCCACATTCGGAAGGACTGCGGCGACTTCGCGGAGGCGCTGAGGAACAGGGTGGTGTACCTGTGGGAAGGACGGGTGCATGCCAGCGACACCCGAAGGGCCCTGAGCCGAAACGACGGAAAGGGTGGTATGAAAAGGTTGATGGAAGAGGCGGCGGCCCGACACGCGGAAACCGTCCACTACTCGGCGTCGGCCGGCATTCGAGTCGGGGGCGGCGAGGCCCGAAGGGAAAGCAAAGCCGGATTCTGGCCGACGATGCTGGAAGGCCTTGCCGGTGCAAGGCTTAAAGGGGAGGAATCGGACCGTGCGGAGAAACGGGTACGGGAGATGACCGGGTGGAGCGACCCGGTCGAGGAAAGGACGGGCTTCGTGGAAGCCGCTTGCCAGAACTACGAGGCTCTGGTAGAAGAGAAGCGGGTGGGGAGACCCGGGACGACCGAGCCCTCACAACGATACGAGACCCGGTCCGGGCCACGACGGGACGAAGCCGGCGGGGCCGGTACGCAAGATAAACCCCAGAAGGGCGGGTACCGTCTGGGGACGGAGATAGAAAGGACCACGGACTTACGAAAGGTCCTGGAGGAACGGATCCTCGACAGCAAGGTGGAGCTGTCGTTACGAGAGGTGCTGGGAATCGCCAAGAAGGAGTTCCACGACTCCATCGTGGACTTGGTGAAACGGAAGAGGCTGTCGACGGAGACAGAACCGGAAAGACCGGTGGAAGTGCGGACGACGCACCTAGACGACATGGCGCTGGGAGACGAGTGGGCGGAAAGCCACTATTCGAGACCACACTGGGCCCGAGCGACCACGGAAACCCCGGTGAAGATCGGCGATGTCCAGGAACCGGTGATAGCTTTGGTGGACCACGGATCGGAGATCAATTTGATGTCCATGGACTTCTATAAGAAGGGCAAATGGCCGATCAACACCAAGCACGGGTGGAAAATAAGGGCAGCAACGCGCGCCACCGAGGAACTGCACGGGGCCTGTCCGAATGTGCGAGTCAAGATCGGCGACGTCGAGATTGACCAGCACTTCTTCGTGCAGGAGACGTCTTCGTATCCGGTCATTCTGGGAGAGCCGTACATCACGGCGGCGCGAATGGAGACCAAAGTGCTGGACAATGGTTCGGCCTACGCAAGGGTCAAAAGCCAAGACGGGCGCCATTCGGTCCAGTTTCTGACGGTACAGCCGAACCACGAACGTAACCGCGATTCCCTCGGTTCCGAAAACCGAGAGGATTTTTAGAGAGGACTGCCAAGGCGTGGGGCCGCGACAGTCCGGATGCTCCGGGAAACCCCCACATCTGTACGATAAAACCGTGTACAATAGGTAGGAAATTTTGCTTCTCCGACAGCGGAGCGTGTACGATGGTCGGCATCACCGGCCGAGAGAAAACAAAGACGGAGGGGAGACTTCGGGCGTGCGGAGTTCTCGGCCCTGACGAAGGAATCAACGGAGCCGTGGAGGCAGTCTCCTTCGACGACACCTTGGGGATGCTGGGGAAGGTAGTCGAAGAAGACCTTAACGAAGACCGGACGATACCGGTATGTTCCGAAGAAATGTACGAAGTCATCGCGGACTTCGGTCGAGGGCTCGAGTCGGAACGGACGGCCCGAGTGAGCACCAAGTACAAGACGGTGGACCGGAAGGTGAGGCCAGTTGCGGCGCCCTTACCGGAGGGCAGCGAATCCCGAATCAAAGGGGTTGCATCGGACCCCAGCTTACGAGATCCGGCCTGCATAGGACACACCTTCACCAACGAGACGCTCCGCGAGCTGAAGATCGGTGGGGGCGGGTTCCTACTGCCGGCGGAGGAAGACCGGTTCCGGAGAATGCTCGGAAGGCACGGGAAAGCCTTCGCATTCTCACCGGAGGAAATCGGGTGCGTAGACCCGACGATCGTAGAGCCAATGGTGATATTCACGGTACCGCATGTACCGTGGAATCTCAAGCCAATTTCGGTCCCGAGAGCTCACATCCCGAAGTTGATGGAGCTGTTGAAGCAGAAAGTTGATATGGGCATTCTCGAGCCGTCGAGCGCCCCGTATTCAAACCGGTGGTTTACCGTGCCAAAGAAAAACGGATCATTGCGCTTCATTCAGGACCTGCAGCCGGTCAATAGAGTGACCATTCGGAACGCAGGGATCGGGCCGACCATAGACGAGTTCGCGGAGGCCTTCGCCGGAAGGTCGATTTACTCGGTCGGTGATCTATACTCAGGGTACGACCAGTTCCAGCTAGCCGTGGAAAGCAGAGACATTACGACGATGCGAACTCCCCTCGGCCTAGTGCGGATGTGTACGCTGCCGCAAGGAGGGACCAACTCGGTGGCCCACATGGTGAATGCGATGAACAAGGTGCTGAGGGACTGCATCCCGGACATCACCATGCCGTTTCTAGACGACATCCCGATCAAGGGATGCCCGGTAGAAGAGAAGGACGAGACGGTCGGGCCGGACGGATGCCGGCGATTCGTGATGGCGCACATCGACGACTGCGAGAAGGTGCTGCAAAGGCTAGAGGATGCGAGGCTCACCTTCTCGGGGGAGAAATCAGCCTTCGGGCAGTCGGAAATCATGGTGGTCGGACACTTATGTGGGCCATATGGCCGGAAACCGTCTCCGGCAAAGGTAGAAGCCATCTCCGCGATGAAGCCCGACTGCAGCTCGGTCACGGAAGTACGAAGATTCCTGGGGGCATGCGCATTCTACCACATATGGATCCCGCATTACGCCCACGTTGCGGAGCCGCTATACGGATTATTGAGGAAAGGGCGAAGATTCGAATGGCTAGACAAGCACACGGAGTCGGTCCGGAAGCTGAAGGAGGCTCTTTCGGCAGCACCGGCGCTCCGAAAGGCCGTCTACAGGAAGGGCACCCCAGTGTACATGACGGTTGACACGAGTCCGACTGGAATCGGGTGGGTCGTCAACCAAGAAGACGAGGACGGCAATCGGTTTCCGATCCGATTCGGCGCGAAGGTCCTCAGCGAACGGCAGCGAGGATACGCCCAGGTTAAACGCGAACTCTGGGGTATCGTTTCGGCGGTGAAGGCCGACAAGGACTATCTGATCGGGACGGAGGTAATCATAGAGACGGATTGCATGCCGATTCTCGGCATGGTTTCCGGATGCGCGACGCCGGACCTGGCAATGCTCAGGTGGATAGCGTACATCAAGTCCCTAGACCCGGTAATACGACACATTTCCGGGAAAGACAACGCCATGGCCGACATGCTTTCAAGGGCGAGATTCGATGACGAGGGCGGCATGGTTTCGGAGGACGAAGAGGTCGGCGTGGACTTCTTCGAGACCGCGTATGTAACAACCGACGGAACAAGCACTCCGGCGCTTAACGACTTCGACGCGAGCAAGTACGACGGGGAGTGGCTGCAGATCGGTGGGTTTTTGAAGGCGATGACGCCCGATGCGTCATGGACGAAGGACGAGGCCAACCGGATCCGGAAGAAAGCGTACCGGTTCTTTCTCCGGGATGGCTACCTATGGAAGCACCCGAAGAAGAGGGACGGCGCTCCGCTCCGGGTGGTGGCGATGAAGGAAGAACAGGAGGAGCTGCTGACGGCCTACCACGACAGCCCTTGGGCTGGACACCGTGGAACATGGGCTACGTTTGAGAAACTGAAGGGGAAGTATTGGTGGCCGGGGCAGTACCAGGACGTGCATCGGTTCGTGACAACTTGCGAGAGCTGTCAGATGCACTCCATAGTCCGACATCGGGACGAACTTCACCCCACGTACCCTCCGACCATCCACTTCAAATGGATGGTAGATCTGGTGACGATGCCAATGGGGGTAGGACAGATGCGGTACCTGGTCCTAGCGCGGGAGGATCTGACGAACCAGGTGGAAGGCCGGGCCCTTCCGAACAAAACGACCGCGGCCGTATGCCGGTTCCTAATCGAGGACGTGATATGCCGGTACGGGTGCGTCGGGAAGATCGTGGCTGACCGAGGGGAGTTGGACGCCGAAGAAGCCGCGGAGCTGTTCGACCGGCTGGGAGTCAAGCTCTCGCTCACCACTGCATACAATCCGGAGGCGAATGGAAAGGTGGAGCGCGGACACGGACCGATCGTCAAGGCGTTGGTCCGGGCATGCGGAGGCCGAGTCGGTGACTGGCCGCGGCTGCTACCTTATGCTTTGTGGGCAGACCGGACCACGCACAGTTCGGTAACCGGGTACATGCCGACGGAGCTCATGTTCGGCCAGAAGCCGATCATGCCGATGGAACGGACGATCTCCTCATGGGCAACGGTCGATTGGAGGGACGAGATGAGCCGGGAGGAGTTGTTGGCCGCGCGTATACGACAACTCGAGCGGAGACCGGAGGACGTGGAACTGGCTACGGAGAGGCTCCGGGTGGCGAGGGCAAAGAACAAAGCCAGGTTCGACCGAACGCACCGGCTCCGACCGAAGAAGATCGAAGAAGGTGACTGGGTGCTCGTCTACGACAGCAGTCTCGACAACCAGCACCGAGCTACAAGGAAGTTCGCACGTAGGTGGTTTGGGCCTTACGCGGTACGGAGCGCCAATGGCAACGGGACATATCACCTGGCGGAACTCGACGGCACGAGAGTGGCGATACCGGTTGCAGGGAAGCGGATCAAAGCGTTCAAGAAGCGACATGACGACGAGCCGGACCCGGCTCTCCTAGTCAGCAGTGACGAACGATCCGGAAACGAGGAAGAACCGACGGGCGAGGAATGAAGACGGGCCGGTTTTCTCCGTCCCAACTCTCTTGGCGCATACCGGAGGATGCGCGGTTAGGTGGGGGCGGATGTCGTGAAGAAAACCGTCCATAAGCGGAATCGGCGCACCAAGGCGTGGGAACCGGTTCTTCACGCGCGCACGCTCCAAGTTGTACATAGAATCGAATTAGGAGGATGGTCGGCAGGAACGGGCCCTAACACGAGTAAAGACAAAGACCGCGCGAACAGTCTTTTCGGTCACGCGCGCGAACTGTACGAATCGGCGGCGTAACTACGCGGATGCGTGAAGAACGGAGCGGATCCCTGTCCATAAGGGACAGGGAATAAAGCTGACATGACGGCCTGCTCGTCGGCCTATATAAGGAGCAGGAAAGAGCTGTTGCAAAGATCTGGGGCAGAGAGAGGACGAAGTGCTGTCGGACCGTTTCTGGACGCTTCTCTCTCTGTTTCCTTCCTTCTTGAGCTCCATAGCTTTCTGTGCAGGGTACCGAGGAGGCTCGCGCTGTTTCGAGGAACGCCCGAGTGCTTCCGGCAGCACCTCCGACCTGCTACCCCGTTTGTGCGTCGAAGCGAACAGGCATCGGCATCTGTTCGCCGGCCTGTTCAGTTGTAACCAACCTGTGCCCCACCGAGGGTTGTAGCCGTGTTAGCCATTTTTGTTAATATACATTTTTTTAGCCGTTCGCGTCTGTCTGTGTCGGTGTCTGTTCGCGTTCTCCGTGCTGAAGGGCCGTGTCCCTGTGTATCCCCGGTCCTGCGTAGCCGGTTCTCCCTCTTTCTCCTCCCTCGCTTGCTCTTTGGTTCGAGACCCCCGCGGTCCCGCCTCATCTCCACACGCACTTGCGAAATATCTCGACACCGGGTACGGTTAACCTTAGTGATGAGGAACCGTCGTCGGCTGAGGCCAGCCGGGAACCAGTCAACCGGAGACCACCACGACGCAGGGAGCAACGACGGAGACGCCGGTGTCAGAGCCACAAACGGAGGAGCAGCCGCAACAACCACCAACGGACCCGCCGCAGCAGATAGCAACAGAGCAGCAACAACAACAACAACAACAACCACTTCCAGATGAACCATTGGAGCCTCTCGAACAAAGCATTCTGGACATTTTGGACGAAGAATAGCAAGGGTCGGTTGTGGATTCGACGTACAAGGTACTGTCCCACGGGCATGCCATGTGTTACCGGCCGGCAAAGGAGTCCAGAGTGGGAAACGGAGAGCTAATTAAGTAGTAGGAATGTGGTTGTAATTAAGCTATGAGTGTGGACGGACGGACCGGAATCGGTATGCCGTTCCGGATCCGGACCGATCCCGAACAGGTGCGGATGGCACCGTTTTGTAATACAGATCGGAAACCTATTTAAAGGCTCGGATACAATGTAATAGTTAGCGGTTAATTAATGAAAGCTTAAGCGTTGTTATATCTCTGTGTTAATTGCCGTTCTGTCTTAATTGTTATATCTTACGCGTGTTATGAAGACGATCCTAATAAGTAACTTGATTAAGTCGGATTAAGCGTTGAAGTCTAATCCGGTTGCCGTAGCACCCTTTGGTGAAGTGTCTCCCGTAGACACCCTGTGTTAGGCCATTGTCCGGCCCGGTCGTTGCCTCTGTTGTAACTGCCGCTTGTGGCGAAGATCGTGAGCACAAGGTCGTTGCCTCCGTGAGCTCACTGTTGTAATCATTTTGATATAGTTCGCAGTCTGTGGGCTGCCGTGGTTTTTCCCTTGTTTGGGTTTTCCACGTAAACATCCTGTGTACTCTTCTGTCCTTTGTGTCGTGTATTCATTCCCTGTTTTTTTCTGTGTTTGATTCTAAGCTCGGTTGTGGCCGAGCGTTGCGCATAGGGAGCGTGTAGTTCCTGTCAATAACTTGTCGGTTTCAAGGGCCTTTGTGAAGATGTCGGCAACCTACCGATCCGTCCGAACATATCGGAGCTCTACTTCACCGCTGAGGACTCGCTCGCGCACAAAGTGATAATGCACTTCTATGTGCTTTGTCCGAGCATGGAACACAGGGTTCTTGGCTACCTGCATGCTGCTCATGTTGTCATAGTAGATCAGGATCGGAGTCGGTAATTCGATCCCGAGATCTTGCAGTAGCCGCCGAAGCCAAATGGCTTCACAGGTGGCAACAATAGTGCCCCGATATTCAACATCAGTGCTCGAAAGAGCCACTATTGGTTGCTTTTTGCTACTCCATGCAACAACCGTGCTACCAAGCGAAAACGAAAAACCAGAAGTGAACCGTTGATCCGACGCATCATTGGCCCAGCCGGCATCTGTATATCCGACTAACTTTTCGGTTATAACATGGTGGTATATCCGGCCTCAATCCATAGTCCCGCTAACATACCGTAGCATGTGGTGCGCACATTGAAACTGCTCCATGGTTGGCTTCTACATGAATTGACTGATTTCTTTGACTAGATAGCTAATGTCAGGTTGGGTGATCGTCAAATAAATAAGGCTTCTGACAATTTGTCGGAGCCGTTCCTCATTGCAGGCCAACGACGTCTGTTTCGCCATTGAAGCGGGGATAGGAGAAGGCCATGCTGGACGCTACGACGGGCAAGGGAATCCCACAGTTCTTGTGTGGTGATGGAACTTCCTACGTCTCGCCGGGGTATTTGGTGAGTGGGAAGTCGACTGTGTGGTCCTGACAGATATCACTGAGAGTCACCGAGGTGAGGTTTTTGCCTTGCGCGTTCCTCTACCTGGCGTGTGATGGACCTTGTGATTGGTTGGTCTTGTCGTGTTGGTTCTCTGGGACATCTACAGCTAAACATCCATTCGTCGATGTTCGTCTGCAAGAAGACACAGATCACCAAGCGTGCCAAACATGTTACCGATTAGGAACATTGTCTACGGTTAGTCCTTCGACCCAGACCTCAAGGTGACTGCATTGCAAGGAATGGTACCGTCATACCGTAATACGTAATGGAATACTTTCCCGCATCCTAGTAGTGTATAAGGGAGATGGCTACAACTGAACTCCTTAAAAAGTGTGCTTAGTATCCGCACTTACGCCTACAACTTTATGATTACAGTCCGCCATAGAGAACAAAGGATACAGTAGATAAAACCACAAATATGCCCAAAAATCAAAGAAGATAGTATTCTATTAGAATAATGCTCTATGCACCAAAATTACACGCTACCTCTTACAGAGGATTTCTACCCTTTATATACACATGGTCTTTTAGCCGTTCATGCTTCTCGCGTGAACCGTTGTCGTGAAGATTTTCGGCAATGGTGTGAAAATCACATAAAACGTACAAAATCGAGTATGAATCACATAAAACAATAATAGTGAAGATAAAATTTTAAATAATTTTAATATCTAAGTACAAAATGATGGAGGTCTTCAAGAACTTTCGAATGCACTTTATTACACGAGAAACGGACAACTAGATGTCAAGATATGAGGGTATAAAGTTTGTGAAAGGAAAAGAGAAAACTGTGAGATATCCCACATAGGCACGACAAATACGGCTTTGATCATATATAAGGTAGAGCAAAAGCTATTATCATTGTGTCTATATGTGGAGCATAGAGAGTTCAAGGTAACTTGAACTAAGAGTGGAGGTGGCCTAGCCACTCGTAAAGGTTTTGGCCAACCAAAACGGAACTGGACGATAACTGGCGATCAGTGATTCGGCGGTATCGACATCCGACAGAGCTGGCGAGGCGGCGGCAGATCCGGCGGAATCGGCATCCGACGGGCTGGTGACGGCATCCGGCGAACTAGCGTCATCCAGTAATCGACGGCAACCGGCATCCGGCATCTGACGACCAAATTAATATATATATATATATATATATATAACATACACAAGGAGGGCAAGTGAGGATTTGAACCTTGCACCTCCTAGTTAAGAGTCAATAGGCTTACTACTAAGCCATGACATTTAGTTGAATTTATATTTCTATCATTGTACTTTTACATGTAAATTCTCATACATGAGAGCTAAACTGAGTGACATGGTTATCATGCACCACATGTAATACATGAGCGCCAAATGGCAAACATGCATTTTATGCATGTCTTGTACCCTCACATGCATCATATGCATGAGAGCATCTATAAAAGAAGGGTTAGGCTTTTTTTGGTTATGAAATTAAGAAGAAGAGAATTCGTTATCGAATTGATCATGTAACTTGTTTCTTAAAATCTAAAATCAAGAGTTCAATCTTAATCTCTCTCAATCTAAAGTCAAGCGTTGTATTCTATCTCAAGATCTCTCTCTCTTTCAATCTAGCTTTAAGTACTTTCTCGCTAAAGCTTGCGCCAACTTCAAGTCCTTCTGGTCCAGAACCCTGGCAGTTCCGCCTCACAATCCGCGCGTAGTGACAGATCTTCACGATACCGTTACATGCGTTTCTTACGCTTTTACTATATTCTAATATTTCTGCGCTTCTGTTTGTCAGTTACTATTCCAACGGACAACATCAACGTTATACTTTACCTTGTACACCCACTTGCAACCTATCATTTTTCAATGTCAGGGAGGGTCAACCAAGTCTTATGTGTCGTTGGGATAAAGTGCCTGCATCTCTTCCTCCACAGTGGCATGCCATTGTGCGTATTTTGCCACTTTTGCGTAGCTCTTCGACTCACGCACTTCTGCCACTTTCGTCATGTATGCATAGTGATGCGCCATGTACTCGTTATAACCATACCACTGCATGGGGTTTTTCTGGCGGGTGGATCAGCGTAACCATTTTAAGGCCCTCTTGGCCGGCTTGGACTTCGTCTCCAAAGGTTCGTCTTCGTTCTGTCCAGAGTCGGATTCGCTCCGATCTGACTCGTCTCTGCCGGTGTCATATTCCAACATCTTCTTCTTCCCCATCTCTTTGCATGTGAACCGTCTCTTCGGTTCCTTTCGCGGGGACAGCATGGCTGAGTCTCCACTACGCGCAAACTCTTCATCTGACTGGTCGTTCCGACTCAGTCGCTCGTTCGGCCCGCTCAACCAAAATGAAATTGGACTCTCATCAAGAGTACTGAGGTCTTCTTCTTCTTATGCCTGGATTGTTTCCGGCTCATTGGCCTCATCTTTCAGAATCGTCGCAGTCGGGAGTTGGAGTCGGTAGAGAGTACCATGATGCCGACTCATCAGATTCAATAACTCGGCTTACTCGAACTTGTTTTGTTAGGTGGTTATAGCAGTTATAACCCTTTTGCTCATGTGAGTGGCCGACAAGGATACACTTCTCTGATTTCTAGTCTAACTTTCCCCGCTTCTCATCCGGCACATGCACATATGCAATTCTGTAGAATATCCTAAGATGCCTCAAATTCGGCTTCCGTCTGAAATGTAGTTCATGTGCTAACACCTTATCCCTGATCCAGTTTAGGCACTTGATCATTCTCTCTGTTTCCCTCTCGACAAGATTTTGTAGGTTCCAGAAAGAGTCGAAAACTTCGCCTTTTGTCTCAATGAGCTATATCCACGTGTGCCGGTTGTAGTCGTTGATAAAGGAGACGAAATATCGGCTCCCCCCAAGACTAACATTCTATGCCGGTCCCCATACATCCGAATGTATCAAGTCGAGCTTGTTACGGGTCCGGTTTCTTGTAGTGGGGAATAGAAGCCAGTATTGCTTCTGAGCTGGCGTGCTTCACAAATTTGGGCCTTCCGGCCACTGAATTTGGGTAATTCAAAAACAACCTGTTTCAATTGCAGGTCTTGAAGCCTTTGATAGTTGACATAGCTGATCCTCTTGTGCCACAAGTCGATATCTGACTTGACTTTATGTCTTTTGCGAACAAGGAGATGCCTACATCGTTGGTATCGAGGATGAACATCCTCCCGTCCCGGCGCCCTTGCACGATGATCTAGCCCTCTTCCTCAATGATGCACTCAAGATGCGTAAACCACATCTGCATTCCCTGGTCAACAATCTACCCGACCGACACCAGGTTCTTTGTGATTTTTGGGACATGAACATCCTCCCGTCCTGGTGCCCTTGCACGATGATGTAGCCCTCTTCCTCAATGATGCACTCATGATGCGTAAACCACACCTGCATGCCCTGGTTAACGATTTGCCTGATCGACACTAGGTTCTTTGTGATTTTTGGGACATGAAGCATGTTCGTAATCTTCCCTTGTTGTTCGACATGACTCAAGGGGACTCCACCGACATGCACTATCGGGTGAGGAGTGTCGTCTCCGGTTTT
Source organism: Azolla caroliniana (assembly GCF_043228905.1). NCBI lineage: Eukaryota > Viridiplantae > Streptophyta > Polypodiopsida > Salviniales > Salviniaceae > Azolla > Azolla caroliniana. The sequence continues at coordinate 9,928,161 of NW_028230444.1, read as the reverse complement.
GACAACTCTCGGTTGCCCTAGCTTTTCTAGAAACAAGAACCACTTTTCATGGCTCGTCATATGGTTAGATGCTCCGGGGTCAACGTACCACACTTCCCTCGATCCGGAAATGGTCTTCTTCATTGAGTTCACCTTATGCTTCATCACGAAGGCTGGCCCTTTTCTGGTTCCGGATCCTTCCAATCCTTCTGTGTAGTGTGAGCTTTGTCGGTTCCCTTGTTCAACCATGCCGGATCTGGATTTATCCAAATCGGCACGCTTCTTCCAGCACTCGCTTTCTCTATAGCCCTTCTGCCCACACTACCAGCATTCCGTTTCGGTCTTTCATTGCTGGTTATTGCCGCTGCTTTGAACTCCCCCTGCTTGTGGAGGGCTCGGAACTACTGTCGGCACTATCTATATGCCTCCGGTTCTGCTCTTGCCGGCTGTTGCTATTGCGTGCCAACCCACGGGGCCAATCCGCCTCCGTGTACAACATCCGACTGTCCGTTTGAGTGGCCCTTGACCCACTCGCGTGGTTTTCTTCGACCATGAGCATCGATTGCCGGTTGATGAAGGACGGTGGCTTCTCTTGGGTGCAAATTGCCGTCTGTATTGGCCCGTACTAGTGTGCGAGACCACCGAGGTAGATCTAGACCATCTCGTCTTCGTCCACTGTCACGTTGATGGACCTGAGCATGTTGCAGATCTCCTTGATCTTTGTGGTGTAGTTGGTGACCGACATGTCCCATTGGCGGATACTATTGAGCTCTTGCCGGAGCTGCAACTTCCGAGCCGTGGCACTTGTGGAAAAAATCTTCCGGAGATTTTCCCAGGGCTCCGTCAGTGACTTTGCATCTCTGATATAGCCAAGCATCTGGTCATGCACACAAGATGCGAGGCAGTACAACACCCTGCTCACTCCTTGCTCCCATACCGGGAAATCCTTGAGTGCCGAATCCGGCGCTGCTTCCTTTGCTCCTTCCACGTAGCTCCAGTATCCATGACCCAACAGGTACTGGTGCATTTTATATGACCAGGATGCATAGTTGCTCCGGTCGAGCTTTTCTGTTGGAAGCGAGCTCGCCATACTTCTATCCATATCTTCCTTTCGGTTCTTTACCTGGTGTTAGGGTTTGTCTGTGAGCATCACTCGTCGACAACAAAGGATTCTCAACCCTTTGCGCTCTGATACCATGTAAAAGTTAATATGCGGAAGCTTAGATAAACTGGCTCAACTGGATAACAACAATAGAACAAAAATGAAGGTTTAATGGAAGCTTAAAAATACACAGTAGATGGGAGAGACAGAGAGAGCAGAATAACATAAACTCAATTCAAAATAATAACACTTTGTACATACAAATGTCCTACAGAACACTTTTTATACAAGTCCATAAAAGGATTGATAGAAGTACTGACATGTACTTCAATGCTCATACAAGCGACTGACACTAACTCCAAGGAATATGCATACATACTAGGCTCGTACCATAGGCTCCAACGGCCTACCGGTTCTCACTATTCCAGAGTATGATCTGGTTCTCCGGTCCGGTTCTAGGTTCCAGATACCGATATATCTGGACACCGATCCGATTCTCCGTTCTGGATATTAATCCGGCTCTGGCTTATTCAACCGATCTAGATCCGGTTGAGCTTGCCCGCTCAACACCGAGTCAGTAAACCCTTAGAGCATAGGTTTTCTGAAAACATACCTAAGGCATACCCCCGAGGTGCCTTTTAAGTACCTGAGTATCCACTTCACGACTACCCAATGTTCTTTGCCTAGATTACTCATGTATCGGCTTATTGCCCCCACAATAAATGCTATGTTTGGTCTCGTATAGACCATCACTTATATTAAATTGCCGATGGCCAAAGCATATGGTACTTTCCCCATCTCGGCCTTCTCCTTCTCGCTCTTCGGCCATTGCTTATCATTAAGCTTGTAGTTTGTTGCCAATGCCGAACCGACCGGCTTTGCTTCTGACATGTTGAATCTTGCAAGGACCTTTGCCACATACTTCTTTTGTGACACACCCATGGCACTTTCTTAATTCTGTCTCGAACTATGTGCATCCCCAATATCTGTTTGGCCGGTCCAAGATATTTGGTGGCAAATGATTTGCCTAATGCTTTCTTCAGGCTCATGATCCTCTTCATTTCTTGTTCAACTATCAACATGCCATCCACATATAATAAGAGAATCAAGAAGTCACCTTCATCGTACCTTTTGACGAACACATAGTGATATGCTTGTGTTTTGTGGAACCCATGTTCCTGCATGGAGGACTCGAACTTCTTGTACTATTGTGTTGAGCGAGCAACCGCAACATGATCCGGATTGGCTGAATAAGCCAAGAGCCAGATGGGTGTCCGGAATGGAGAGCCGGATCGGTGTCCAGAACTTAGTGTAACTATCAGGAACTACACGCTCCTGATGAACAACGCTCGGCCACAACCAAGCTTAGAATCAAACACAGAAAAAACCGGGAATGAATGCACGACACAATGGAGAGAAGAGTACACGGGATGTTTACTTGGAAAAACCCAAACACGGGAAAAAACCACGGCAGTCCACTGACTGCTAACTTTCACTATGTAACAGTATACAATAGATGAACACAGAGGCAACGACCTCTTGTTTACTGTCTTCGCCACAGGCGACGGTTACAACAGAGATACGAACTCTTCGTCTCTTTCTCTCTCTCTCTCTCTCTGTACACTGTTGCGCTCTAATCTTGCGCCAACAAGAATGACAACAACTACAACATGAACCTCCTCTAAGTTTGCCCTAAGTCATATTTACACTAATATGACTTTTCAGCTATTTACAAACATAGCCCCAAAGGACTCTCAGAAAACATATTTATGAATATGTCCCTTCATCCGGTGAGCACTTCTCACCGGGCCTTCACCATCCAGCTCTTGCCGGGTGCTCGTCATCCGGTTCTCACCGAGTCTTCCGTAGCCGGGTACTCGTCATCCGGTTCTCACCAGGTCTTCCGTAGCCGGGTACTCCACATCCGGATCTTTTGCTCATCAGTATTGTTCTTCTCACTTCCCATCCGGAGGGACCTGTTTCCTAACAAACTCCCCCTTCACTCCGGCATGGGATGTCTTACTAGTCTAATCCGCTTCCGGCATGCATCCAGCTTGTCGGGTATCAGTTCTTTGCTCAGCATATCTGACCCGTTCTCGGCCATGTGGATCTTTGTCAGCGCGAAATCCTGGTCATCTACTCTTTCCTGGATCCAGTGATACCTTTGCTGGATATGCTTCGTCTGCGAATGGTAGGCTGCATTCTTAGCAAGGTGGATGGCACTTTGACTGTCGCAATAGAGCCAGTATTCATCTTGCCGGATACCGAGCTCTCCGATGAAGTCCTTCATCCATAATATTTCCTTGCCGGCTTCCACAGCCACCATGTACTCCACGTCCGTGGTTGACAACGCAACCGTCTTCTGCAGCCTCGACTGCCACGAAACGGGTCCCCCTACATATGTCATTACATACCCGAATGTAGACCGGCTAGTATCCACATTAGCCGACATGTCCGAATCGGTATAACCGTCTAGTTGAGGTTTTCCGGAGCCGAATCGGAGACACATATTTGAAGTGCCCTTCAAGTACCGGAGTATCCATTTGACCGCGTTCCAGTGCTCCTTGCCGGGATTACTCATAAATTCGCTCACCACTCCGACTGCGTATCCTATATCCGGTCGGGTACACACCATTGCGTACATTAAGCTCCCGACGGCAGAGGCATATGGAACCTTCATCATATCAGCCTTCTCTGCTTTCGTCTTCGGGCTTTGCTTACCGGATAATCTGCAATTTGCCGGGAGTGTCGATCTGACCGGTTTCGCTCCTAACATGTTGAACTGCTGAAGAACCTTTGTCACGTATTTCTCCTGTGATAGCCACAGTTGCTTTGTTGGCCGGTTCTGGATGATATGCATCCCCAACATCTGTCTTGCAGGAACCAAGTCTTTCATCGTGAAAGTTCGGTTGAGAGCCTTCTTCAGCATCCATATTCTGGCTTGGTTCCGTCCGACGATCAACATGTCGTCCACGTACAGAAGGAGTATCAGGAAGTCGCCTCCTTCAAACTTCTTCACAAACACGCAGTGATCGGCCTGCGTCTTATGGTACCCTTGATCGGTCATGAAGGAATCGAACTTCCGGTACCATTGTCGGGGAGCTTGCTTCAGTCCGTATATGCTCTTCTTCAACCTGTAAACCAGGTGCTCCTTCCCTTTCTCCACGATTCCTTCCAGTTGCTGCATGTAGATCTCCTCTTCGAGGTCACCCTGAAGGAATTCCGTCTTCACGTCTAGCTGCTCTACCTCGAGGTCCATGCTTGCCGCTATACTCAGCACCGTCCGAATGGAGGTCATCTTTACTACCGGGGCAAATATCTCGTCGAAGTCCACGCCATTATTTTGCTGGAAACCCTTCACCACGATCCTGGCTTTGTATCTTGGGGGGTTGCCGAAATCTCCCGGTTTCAACTTGTACACCCACTTGTTTCGGAGTGCCCGCTTTCCTTTCGGCAACTCCACCAATTCGTACGTATGGTTCTCGTGCAGGGAATCCATCTCATCCTGCATGGCATTTAACCATTTGCGGCTGTGGGTGTCATCCTTCGCTTCTTCGAAGCTTTCTGGCTCCCCCTCATCGGTTAGCAGCACTTGCTCTGCATCCGGAAATCTCCGGGGGGCCATTCTCTCTCTGAGAGGATATCTCCGTCTTTGGGCTTCGGTAACCGGCTCCTCCATTTTCTTTTCATCCGAATCCGATTCGGGGTCTTGGCTGGTTCCGGTTTTAGTTTCCTCTACTTCTTCTTCTATCGGTTCGGTATCCTCACCGTAATCGGCTGGTTCCTCGAGTGCTAACCGGTCTCTTGCCGGTTGGGTCTGCTCATCGTAGAATCGATCCTTACCTGTCGACACGGAGTTCATTATCTTCTTCTCCAACTCCCAGTCGGCGAGCGTCTTGTCCTCCATGAAGATAATATCATGACTCCGGAATACCTTCTTGTCGACCAGGTCCTAGACTCGGTAGCCAAATTCATCATCACCGTAACTGAAGAATATGCATGCCTTGGTCTTCGGATCTAGTTTTCTTCTCCGGTCCTTAGCTACATGCACATACGCAAGACACCCGAATACCTTTAGATGCCACTAGGACACTTCCTTACCGGTCTAGACTCTCTGTGGCGTGTCTCCGTCCAAGGGTACTGAGGGTGATCTGTTTATCACATATGTCGTCGTCGACAGTGACTCAACCCAAAACTTCTTGGGTAGTTTTGCATGTGCCAACATACTCCGGACCCTCTCCATTATGGTCCGGTTCATCCTCTCGGCCAGCCCGTTTAGTTCCGGTGACTTCGGCACAGTAAATTCGAGCCGGATTCCCTTCGAGCGACAATACTCCTCGAACTGCCCTCGGTATTCACCTTCGTTATCTGCTCGAACCGCCTTCAACTTCCGGCCGATTTCTCTTTCCACTCTCGTGTGGAGCTCTTTGAAGACGGATAACATCTGATCCTTCGTCTTCAACGGTGTGGTCCACAACTTTTGGTTGTGGTCATCTATGAACGTCACGAAGTACTGCGATCTGGAATGTGACTTTGTGTCCATTTGACATACATCAGTATACACCAACTCCAGTGGTGCATTATGTCTCATCGGTGGCCTCGATCGGAAGGAGGTCCGGTTCTGTTTACCGGCCAGACAATTAGTGCACTTCTCCAAGTGCATGTTCTTCACTAGAATGAGGTTGTTATCTGCAAGCCTCTTCATCCCCTTCTCGCTCATGTGACACAGCCTCTTGTGCCACATCTCACCGGCAGTGTCGAATGCCACGTTCACTTCTCCCGGGCATAACCGGGCATTCATCAAGTACAACGTGTTGACCTTCCAGGCCCGAGCCACAATTAGGCTCCCTTTGCTGAACTTCATAACACCGTTCCGGATGCTACCCGTGTAGCCTTCATCATCTAGCCGACCGACTGATATCAGGTTCAGACGAACCTCCGGAACGTGTCGGACATCCTTCAGCAGCAGCTTGCATTCGGTTGGTGTTGTCAACCACACGTCTCCTATGCTGACAATCCGGCATGTACCTTCATTCCCCATCTGGACACAACCGTGATCACCGGCTGAGTAGGATGAGAAGCATTTCCGGTCCGGGGTAAGAACACCGGGTCATTTGAAACAGGTAATATGTCATATTCTCTTTTGGCATAGTTGGCCAGATGTAGAAAAGTACCCTATTTTATCCTGATATCGAAAATATACGATGCATGCGTACCCCTTTTGCGACTTGATGGTTAAATATAGAACAAAAAAAACCTAGCAATTACTAAATTGTATATGTGTCCACATTCGTGTCAATTTGCATATCATGGAGCACAATTGAAGACTTGGTTCAATATAAAGTTCTAAAATTGGTATCCATATTCAAATTGTAGAGTAAAACTACATAAACCGTAATTATAAATATGTGGTTTTGGGTTTAGGAATAAAGTAGTACCCCACTTGTTGGACGGGTATATCGATAGTTTCATTGTATAATGTCATATAGTTCATGACAATGTAATTGGTAAGAGTAACAATTACGTACGACATTCATTTATACTATGTGGAACCAGTAGACTTGAACCGTAGGTAACTAAAAACCTCTTATTATCAAAAACATTCGCCTTTTCATATACAGTCATGCTAACGGAAATGAGAAATTACAATATCATGTTAATATCTCAAACTGAAGAAGAGCATGGTGACCAATTATATGTAAATACAAACTACGGTTCCAATAATGATTAAAAAGGGAAATTATGAACAGGTGAATTTAATTAAACGATAAACAATTACAGATGTTCTCATATACAAATATAATATGAAGTGATGGTGAACATTATGCCTCAAAATCCTCAATTTTTACATTATGCCATCTACATCAATCTATAAGCAAATTAGGCAGAGCAGGTTCCTCTGGCGCTGATTGTTCTAGACTGTTTTCATTCGTGTCATCTCCAAGCTCTCCCGAATCTGATGTATGGTCAAACTGTGCTACATCTTCCAGGTCCACCAGCTCCCCTGCTTCTTCATCAATTGGTTCCATTGGTTCTCGTGAAGTCATCTGGAACATCTCTGTCTCGTTGATGTGTTTTGCTCCGACTTCTTGATCCTGATCTGGACAGTCCCAGATTCCTGTGATCCTCATTTTGATGAAGTTAACTTGAGTAGGGTCCTTCTCCAATGCAACACAGTTTCTAAACATCTTCAATGCACAAGCTGTCGTTGTACCTAATGGTCGCATGAACACAAACAAGTATATATAAGAAGTAACGTCTTAAACTTGATCGACAAGATTGAAATTAAATATATATATTATACCTGTGCCAGAGAACAAGTCTAGGACCCAATCATCTGGATTCAAGAAGAGCTCTATGAGGCGGTTGATCAATCTTTGAGGTTTTTGATAAGGGTTCACCATACTTTTATCCCCTGACACATGTCTTAATTTTTTGGTTACAGCTGGGCACATGATGTAGTTAACCACGTTACGCTCATTGACATGTGCTCTAGCCTTCTTCTTTGTAATTGAATCATAGTAGCCCACACAAAAATGTTCGACCGCACTAACCATTCGATCGCCAGGGCTACGTGCAATATTTGTTTTGATCCTATAGAGAAAGAAAATCAAGTATTAGAGGTGTAAATGTGTACATATAATAAGAAGTACTGTAATGAGTAAAAGCGAACTATAACGCACCAATGCATGTGTTCAGTGGCATGACAACGGGACTTCAAAGCTGTTGTGACTGATAGTGATTGCCCCATGCTATGAAATATGACTATCCTCCACAAGGGGGCCAATGTCAGTTCTGCGAAATCCTTTACCATTTTCTCGATCTGAGGGTACTTGAAAGGCACATCATCATATGTTGATCCCGCAATACGGAAACCATATGGTATGTCAGCTATCAACAAAGTGTAGTGCCTTTTTGGTAACAGTTCGAGCATCTGGGATACTTCGCCATTGAAAACACTATAATGAAGCTGTTTGAAAGGATCGGACCTATGCAAAAAACTCTTTACAGTCTCCGAATCCTCGGGCAGTTCCATTTCCTTCCCTTTGGTCATTCTCTTCTCATATTTCACACGTTCTAAGTGCGTGATGAAGGCCGCTAGAATACCGTCATTATTGTCGTTGTTCTTTTTCGATTTTGATGGTTTTTGCAAGTGTCATTGTTGTTAGCAGGGAACATTAGTTTCTAACATATCAACATTCAAAAGACACATACCCATTCTCTAAATACAATAAAATATTCCTCCAATGCCTTGTAGGAAGAAGTTATCGGGCAGGCTTGTTCAACTTCTTCCCATGTCGGTAAACTCAGTTTTTGCATCATCAACTCCTGAATCTTCATGTATACCTTGTGACTGCACAATCAATATGAAATTAGAAATAAGATATTCAAAATAATTGAAGACTTTCATGAAAAGGTATACTATAAACACTTACTTTTGCAAGTCTGTTACCATCTCGTCCAAACTAAATTCCTTGGTGACCACTCGAGATAGCACGGATATTAACAATCTATCATCTTTGATACCTTGTAATGATCTCCAAGGTAAAAGTTTCATGTCCTCTGCTAACTCCTCGATTACCAAGTCGCTTTTCCCCTTGGTCTTTGATTTCATCTCAACTTGTGGATCAATTCTTCCCTTTTTTTATCTTTGCCCCTTGACTTCTTTCCGCTCCCACATAGAGAATATTTTGTCTTGGAGATCCCACACCTCTCCGGTCCGAAAAGCTAGTTGAAACCAAGAATCATATTTTCGGAGACCTTCGGATTTGGTACTCACATCCACTGCAATCCCTACTTCCAATAAACACTGGCGTCGCAATCCAGGCCACAATCTTGGACCAAAACGATTCAAGGCATCCAGGTATTCATGATGAAAAAATCTTATCCTCTCTATACATGACATCTTTTGCCTATAATCGTTGTCATTGTTATGGTCCCATGCAAGCAGCTTCGCCTCCTCGTGAGTTAGTCCTGCATATACCTTACATTCGGCGTACTTGAAGAACGGCGTGAGAGGATATTCTTTGACAAGCTGTCGTCGAGCTTCGGCCGAATGTGATCCTCCGATTACATAGTATGTGTAATCGTCTGCAGAGCTATACTTGAAATCTGCTACTATTGGGCATTGTTCTTGATCAACCATTACCAAAAATGGCACCACAGTAGCGTGAGGATTGATTTTCATTTTGCTTTTCAGGTTTTGCACATGGACGGAGTGCGGCTCCCTAATTTCCAAGGGACGTCTTCCAGTCACGGGGTCAATGGGGGGCCTTTGGATAGAAGTAATGGGCAAATGAAATAGCTGGCCCCTGCGCAATATTTTCTCTTATTTTATTTTGTTTTGACGTCAGGACACCAGAAGATAGTTGTCCGCCTTGAGCCACGACGTCGACTTGTTGGTCGTCTTCTTCTTCCACGAACTCTAATATTTCTTCTTCTTCTTCTTTGGGTCGTGGTCGTTTAGTATATTTCTTTTGAATAGGATTTGTCTTCCTAGACTTTTTCGGTGGAGTTTCTGCTTCACCGGTCATCATCTCTCCTGTCACGTACGGCCGAAGAGCTAGTAGAGAGGGGCATATTTAAAAAGATAAAGGTTAACTTCTTGTTGGTTGGTCATACCCATGATCACATAGATCAAATGTTTAGTAGGTTCTCAAAGAAACTTGCTCGCTGTAATGCTTTCACACTTCCCACGCTATTCAAATTGATTAGTGAAGCATATACACCAAAGCCTGAAGTACAACACTTGGAAGAAGTATACGACTTTAAACGTTTCTGCATGGATAGTTACGGGACTAAAGGTAGGGTGCTTGCACCTCTTAATAATATAAGTTTCAACCATGTTTTCCTCATAAAACAAAGATCGGCCCACCTGAAGATGACGGTGTTGTTTGTGAAACAATACTCATCTAGTGCACAATGGGAGCCCCAAGAAGGTTGTAGGCTCCTTCTTCATATCCCAGATGAACCTCTACATGGTGCACAACAAATGCCATATGATGATCGTAAAAATGTAGCACCAAATAGTACTATTGATGAACAAAGGGCATATTGGTTGAGATGTCTAGCAGAGAAACAAAATAATATTGATCGGACTAAGAAGTATGCCGGTGATGAGGATGTTGAATGGTGGGAGATTTTCTTCACCCATCAACGCACCATTTTAGATAATTACATCGCCGGTTTATGGCCAATCCGTATCCCATTCACATGGAACATTGGGATGACATCAACGATATCGCAGACTCATCACCAACAATTGAATAATATGGAGCTTCATGATTTAGTTCGGCCACTGCAAAGAGATATTTATGTGGGACCAAGAAAGTCACGTACTGTTGAGGCAAGATGGCAAGGTAATTTGCAAGAACTACAAGTGGGAATGTTGGTTGCAACATTAGCAGGGGACGATACCTTGGGCCATCCATTTTGGATTGCAAAAATTATTGAATTAGTAAGGGATGAAGAAAGTAGTCAGACAAAGTCAATAGTAGTCCACTGGTATCAGACAAATTCACCTGATGCATTTACAGGAAAGTATTCTTTAGAGATGGTTAAGGATGTCGGATGTTCAAGCAGAAAGAGAAGAAGAAAGAATATACCGAGCACGGCTACTCTCGCACTAGACCGTGTTGACATACTAGTATATGACTTCTCATTGACAAAATCAGGTCATCTAAGACAAGCAACTATCAAGATAATAAAGGAGAAAATCCCAAACATGGTGTCAAACGAAATACAGAGAATAACCAGAAGCAATTCTCATAACCACAAAGATGTTGGGTTGGAATTGGATGAGGATAATGCTTTGATTGCCACTGATGATGAGGATGAGATGTCAGAATGCTCTTCTAGTCCATCAGACATGTCTTAATATATTGGTTTGGTTCAAGCTGGGGATTGTTTTACTACATGATCGGAAACTTTGTAAATTTGTTTTGGATGTAAACTCACGAATATGTATAATTGTAACTGGTAGACATGTTGTACATTATTTTGTAATTTTGGTGATGTATTTTTGGAGGCATTTTACTTATGCCTCAAAGTGGTAGTCATGTTGAAATTCAATATATGTTGCCACCTTTTCTGAAAAGCTTTACGCATGCGTCGTGACTTTTTGAAAACTGCGTGCTTTTGTGCCCTTTTTCGACGTAGTGTTCTCATAATGCGACATATTACCTGTTTCAAATGACCCGGTGTTTAAGGTGGAACGACGCTCCGGAGTCGACCACCCAGGTCATCTCATCGCCATCAAGGTTTAGCTCACTCTCCTCGGTGATGAGCATAAACTCTTCTTCACTTGCCGCGATTGCCGTCGTTCCCTTTCGGTTTGGCCCCCTCCAGTCTTTACCGTTTCGATCCAGTGTTCGCTTCAAATCAGTGCCGTCAGTTTCCTTGTCCTTTCGGAAGTGCCGACAGTTTTTCTGGAAGTGTCCCGGCTTGCCGCAATAGAAGTAGGTAGGCCTCCCCCTTGACTTTGACCGTGTCCCCGACTTCTCCCGGTTCTGGGGACTATGGTTCATTTGTCTTCCGTGTTCCGATTCGGTAAGGAGCGCTTTGGAGTCGGAGCTCGCCTCCTCATCTAGCAAGCTCCACTTCACTCTTGCAAGGGATAATCGTTTCCCTTCTGGCCTAGCGTTGCCCAAAGTGACAACCAACATCTCCCAGCTATCTGGGAGGGAACCGAGCAGGAGTAGTGCTAGTACCTTGTCGGCGAGAGGTACTTCCAATGATGTTGCCTGGTGGATCAGCCCCTAGAAGGCATTCATGTGCTCTGCCATGTTGGAGCCATCTTGGTACCAGAGTCTTACTAGCTTCCGAAATACCGAAACCTGATTAACAACATTTTTGTTTTGAAACATAATACCGATCTTCTCCCAGAGCTCATGAGCCTTGCTCTCTTCATTGAAGTTCTTGTATAGACTCATGTCGATGAAGCACCGTATGTATGCCGTTGTTTTCATGTGCATCACCTCCCATATCGTGGCATCGATTTTGTCCGGTCTCTTGTCCCCGAACTGAATCGGTGTCGTGAAGAAAACCGGCCATAGGTGGAATCGGAGAAAAGGGCGCATGGACTGGCTCTTACACGGATGGACGCGTGAATTGATATTTTGATATTTTGTACATGATTCATAAATGGATCGGCTGATGTAAATACTAAGTAGTACACAGTTATTAGGGGGGTTGTGCGTATCTCTGTCAGAAGGGATAGGGAATAAAGCAATTTGACTAGGGGAAAAGGGGCACCTCCTTTTGGGAACTACTTAAGGAGAGGAGAGAAGGAAGAGTGGGGATCGCACGTTAAGGAGGACGAAGTGCCGCAGGACCGAGGGCGGAACTCTCTCTCCTCCTCCAATCGTCATTCTCTGTGGGTGCGGGGAGTTTGACGCCTCTGCTTCGTGGGTAGCCCGTGCGCTGCCAACAAAGGCTTTTCCTTTTGCGTTTCTCTGGGTTCGGTGTGTTCCGTCTGTGTGCGTGAGTAGGGTACCCGTGTCGGGCCCATCGCTGCCTTGCCGGTTGTAACCGTTGGAGTTTGTAATCTCTTGTTATTGTAATAAAGTGTTCCGTTCTATATCTCTCCTTCTCGCTTCTGCGTGTCTATGAATCTCTCTCTCTCTCTCTCTCTCTCTCTCTCTCTCTCTCTCTCTCCTCGGTCCAAGACCCCCGTGGTCCCGCCCCTTCTACACACATGTGCGTAACAATGCGACATATTTGGCGAACCCAACGTGAACGGGCGGCAAAGGAGTCGAAAGATGAGGGGATCGGAGCTAGCAGAGGCAATGGCAGTAGCCGTCGACCGACTGGGAAGCGCGCGTGAGGGGATAGGTACCCTCGACAGAGCCATTGAATCGATCGTCGGCTCTATAGGCCGGCTCGGAGGGAAAGACAACACCAGTTATTTGGAGGCTTACAGGGCTGAAATGATCATGAGGGATATCCCGGTGGACAGGCGGCTGTCCGGATTCCCTCGAGTGGTGACACTGGGCATCCACGTGGAGGTGCTCGAGGTGCTGGCCGGATGCTAGACTTGGGAGGAGTTCGAGCTGCAGCTCTTCGAGAAGTACGGGTTTGACGACTCGCTTCGGCTGTCGAGGTGGAACTTCATGGCATGGGTGGAAAGCCCTGGAAAAGGGAGGAACACGTCGGTGCTCCTCCAGGAGTTTGAAAAATGGTTCACGCGGCTGTCGACGCTGGACCGGACGGTGCTTGAAATGAGTCGAGTACTACTGTTTATCAAGTCGGTGGACGCACTCGACAGGGAAAAGGTGGGTCCCCTATTAGAAACGGAAGAAGGGCTCACGGCAGACTGGGCCGTGGTAAAATGGGTCTGCAGCCGTTTCGACAAACGACGCGATTGGAGCGACGGAAGCTCGTCGGGGTCAGGGCCGGTCCCGGGGAGGAGGCTCGAGGAGCCGGTATTGGTGCCGACCGGTAGGTAGGAAGAGACCCGAATCTGGCCAGAGTCGGGTCGGCATTGAAGGACATGGTCAGAGGCCCATCCGGAGGAGCGGCTTTGGAGGAGCTGACACAGATGGTGAGCGACCTGCAGATTGCACAGGCCCGGTGAGACAGCGGCGAACAACCTCGCGACCGGAGGCCGCCGGCTGGGCAGCGGTGCATGTGGTGTGATGTGATCGGTCACATTCGGAAGGACTGCACGGATTTCGCCAACGTGCTCAGGACACACGTGGTGTACCTCTGGAACGGGCGGGTGCACCCGAGCGAGACCCGGAGAGCCCAAGAACTAAATATGGGGTGCGGCGGAATGAAGAGGTTGATGGAAGAGGCCGTGACACCGCACGTTGAAGCCGTTAACTACTCAATGTCGGCGGGAATTCGGGTTGGGGGTGATGAGACCCGGAAGGCGAAGGACTCTGGATTCTGGCCGCTAGTGCTAGAAGGCCTCTCTGGAGTTCGGCTGAAGAAGGAAGAGGCGGATCGCGCGGAGCAAAGGGTTCAGGAGGTCACCGGTTGGGATGATCCGGTCGAAGAGAAAACGGGCTTCGTAGAAGCCGCTTGCCAGAACTATGAGGTTCTAGTGGAGGACAAACGAGCAGGAAAGGCTGGAGGGGTCGGTCCCCCACAGAGGTATGAGACCCGGTTCGGACCGAAACCGACCAGTGCCGGCAGCCCAGGCGCGCCGGCCGGAAAGAAGCAGGCGGGGTTTCGGTTGAGCACCGAAATCGAAAGGACCACAGACCTGCGAAAGGTCCTGGAAGAACGTATCCTCGACAGTAAAGTGGAGCTGTCGTTGCGGGAGGTGCTGGGAATCGCCAAGAGGGAGTTCCACAACTCCGTCGTAGACTTGGTGAAGTGGAAGAGGCTCTCGATGGAGCCGGAACCAGAGAAGTCGGTGGAGGTGCGGACCACGCACTTGGAAGACGCGGCCCTAGAAGAAGAGTTGGTGGAAAGCCACTACACGAAGCCGCATTGGGCCAGGGCAACTACGGAAACCCCTGTACGGATCGGCAACGTTCCGGAACCGGTGGTGGCGTTGGTAGACCATGGATCCGAAATCAACCTGATGTCCATGGATTTCTACAAGAAGGGTAAATGGCCGATCAACACGAAGCATGGCTGGAAAATACGGGCAGCGACGCGTGCCACGGAAGAACTACATGGAGCCTGTCCAAACGTACAGGTGAAAATCAGCGATGTCGAGATCGACCAACACTTCTTCGTGCAGGAGACATCCTCGCATCCGATTATACTAGAAGAGCCGTACATCACGGCGGCACGGATGGAGACCAAGGTGCTGGACAACGGTTCGGCCTATGCAAGAGTCAAGAGCCAGGACAGGCGTCACTTGGTCCAGTTCCTGACGGTGCGACCAAACCATGAGCGTAACCGCGAGGCCCTCGGCGGCGAAACCCGAGGGGATTTTTAAAGAGGGCTATCAAGGCGTGGGGCCGCAATAGTCCGGACACCCGGAAAAAACCCCACAAATGTACAGTACGGAAGAAGACATGTACCATAGGTAGGAATTTTTGGTTCTTCAACAACGGAGGTTGTACTATGGCCGGTGTCAACGGCCGGGAAAGGAAGCGAGCGGAGGAGCGGCTCAGGGGATGCGGAGTCCTCTTCCCCGACAAAGACATCAGCGGTTCTGTGGAGGCGGTCTCTTTTGACGACACCTTGGGCGAGTTGCGAAAGGTGATAGGTGAAGACCTTAGAGAAGACCGAACCGTTCCGGTAGGTTTGATGGGAATGTACGAAGTCATCGCGGACTTCGGGGAAAGGATCGGGTCAGATTGGACGGCCAGCGTGGATACAAAGTACAAGACTGTGGACCGGAAGGTGAGGCCGGTCCGGCACCCTTGCCGGAGGGTAGCGAGGAGCGGATAAAAGGGGTCGCGTCGGACCCCAGTTTACGGAATTCGGCTGGCATAGGGCACCGGTTCACCGACATAACACTACGGGAGCTCAAGGTTGGTGGGGGTGGCTTTCTACTGCAGGCGGAGGAGGACAAGTTTCGGAGAATGCTTGGAAGGCATGGGAAAGCCTTCGCGTTCTCGGCGGAGGAGATCGGGTGCGTGGACCCGATGATCGTTGAATCGATGGTGATCTTCACGGTACCGCATGTACTGTGGAATCTCAAACCGATTCCTGTGCCGAGAGCTCACATCCCGAAGTTGATGGAGCTTGTGAAGTAGAAGGTGGAGATGGGCATCCTCGAACCGTCGAGTGCCCCGTATTCGAATCGGTGGTTTACGGTGCCGAAGAAGAACAACACATTGTGCTTCATTCAGGACCTGCAAC
This sequence comes from Azolla caroliniana, assembly GCF_043228905.1. NCBI lineage: Eukaryota > Viridiplantae > Streptophyta > Polypodiopsida > Salviniales > Salviniaceae > Azolla > Azolla caroliniana. The sequence continues at coordinate 9,912,314 of NW_028230444.1, read as the reverse complement.
CGGTCAACAGGGTGACCATCCGTAATGTAGGAATTAGATCGACCATAGACGAGTTCGCGGAGGCCTTCGCTGGAAGGTCGATCTATTCGGTCGGTGACTTATACTCGGGGTACGACCAGTTCCAGCTAGCTGTGGAGAGCAGGGATATCACGACGATGCGAACTCCTCTCGGCCTGGTACGAATGTGTACCCTACCACAAGGAGGGACAAATTCGGTGGCGCATATGGTGAACGCAATGAACAAGGTGCTCAGAGACTGCATCCCGGACATCACCATGCCATTCTTGGATGACATCCTGATAAAGGGGTGTCCGGTGGATGACGCGGACGAGATTGTCGGGCTAGACGGATGCCGGAGGTTTGTCGTGAACCACATCAACGACTGCGAGAAGGTGCTGCAGAAGCTCGAAAACGTACGACTCACCTTCTTCGGAGAAAAATCGGCGTTCGGGCAGTCGGAGATCTTGGTGGTCGGACACCTATGCGGGCCCTACGGTAGGAAACCGTTTCCGGCAAAGGTGGAGGCCTTCTCAGCGATGAGGGAGGTCACGGAGGTCCACAGATTCTTGGGAGCATCCGCGTTCTACCACATCTGGATTCCGCACTACACGCATGTTGTGGAGCCTCTCTACGGGCTATTGAAGAAAGGGTGTGGGTTCGAGTGGAGGGCGTAGCACACAGAGTCGGTCCGGAGACTAAAGGAGGCGCTTATGGTAGCGTTGGCCCTCCGTAAAGCGGTTTATGGCAAGGGTGTTCCCATCTGCGTGACGGTGGACACGAGCCCGACTGGGATCGGGTGGGTAATCAGTCAGGAGGACAAGGACGGCGTACGATTCCCGATCCGGTTCGGGGCGAAGGTAAGCGCGAGATTTGGGGTATTGTTTCGGCAGTCAAGGCCGACAAGGACTATGTGATTGGGATGGAGGTGATCATCGAGACGGACTGCCTGTCGATACTCGGCATGGTTTCCGGATGCGTGACGCCGGACCTAGCAACCCGGTGGATACCGTACATTAAGTCCCTGAACCCGGAGATACTGCACATCTCCGGAAAAGACAACGCCATGGCCGACATGCTTTCGAGGGCAAGGTTCAGCGACGAAGACGGCATGGTTTCAGATGACGAAGAAGTCGGCGAGGATTTCTTCGGGTCGGCTAACGTAACGACGAGGAAAAGGGACACTCTGGCGCTTAACGAATTTTACGAAAGCAGGTACAACGGGGAGTGGCTCCAAATCGGGAGGTTCCTAGGGACGATGACGCCGGACGCAGCATGGACGAGAGAGGAGGCAAGCCAGGTACGAAAGAAGGCATAACTATTCTTTCTGCGGGACGGGTGCATATGGAGGCACCCAAAGAAGAGAAACGACATCCCACTCCGAGTAGTGGCAAAGAAAGAAGAACATGGGAAACTACTGACGGCATTTCACGAGAGTCCCTAGGCCGGACACCGCGGAACGTGGGCCACGTTCGAGAAGCTGAAGGAGAAGTACTGGTGGCCGGGGCTGTACCGGGACGTGCATCAGTTCGTAACGACTTGTGAAAGCTGTCAGATGCACTCCGTAGTCCGACATCGGGACGAGCTACACCCGACTTATCCACCTACGGTCCATTTCAAGTGGATGGTGGACTTGGTGATGATGCCGATGGGAGTAGGACAGATGCGATACCTGGTGCTTGCGCGGGAAGACTTAACGAACCAGGTGGAAGGCCGCACACTGTAGAACAAGACAACCGTGGCGGTATGCCGGTTCTTGATCGAAGAGGTAGTGTGTCGGTACGGGTGCGTCGGGAGGATCGTGGCGGACCGGGGAGAGCTAGATGCGAGGGAGGCTGAGGAGCTGTTCGAACGGCTAGGGGTCAAAATCTCCCTCACTACGGCGTACAATCCAGAGGCGAACGGAAAGGTAAAACGTGGGCATGGGCTGATCATAAAGGCGTTTGTGCGTGCATGCGGAGGGCAGGTCGGGAATTGGCCGCGACTCCTTTCTTACGCACTATGGGTGGACCGAACTACGCACAGTTCGGTAACAGGGTTTATGCCGGCAGAGCTGATGTATGGACAGAAGCCGATCATGCCGGTGGAATGGACGGTTTCTTCGTGGGCGGCTGTAGATTGGAAGGACGAGATGAGCCGGGAGGAGTTGCTGGCGGCGCGGATTCAGCATCTCGAGCGGAGGCCGGAGGACATGAAACGGGCAAAAGAAAAGCTACGGGCGGCAAGGGAATAGAACAAGACCCGGTTCAACCAGACGCACCGGTTGCGACCAAAGAAGATCGAGGAGGGCGATTGGGTCTTGGTGTATGACAGCAGCCTCGACAATCAGCATAAGGCGGTGCGAAAGTTTGAGAGGAGATGGTTCGGGCCCTACACGGTGATGAGCGCGAACAACAATGGCGTGTACCACCTCGCGGAACTTGATGGGACACGGCTAGCAGTACCGGTGGCCGGGAAGTGGATCAAAGCGTTCAAGAAGCGGTTCGAGGACGAGCCGGACCCAGAGGGCGTGGACGAGAGTGACGACAACGATCAGTTCGGGCCCGACAAAGAATCAGAGAGCGCCGACTGAAGCCGATTTTCTTCGGTATCTACCTGTCTCTGGCGCATGCTGGCGGATGTCGTGAAGAAAACCGGCCATAGGCGGAATCGGAGAAAAGGGCGCATGGATCGGCTCTTACACGGATGGACGCGTGAATTGATATTTTGATATTTTGTACATGATTCATAAATGGATCGGCTGACGTAAATACTAAGTAGTACACAATTATTAGAGGGATTGTGCGTATCTCTGTCAGAAGGGACAGGGAATAAAGCGATTTGACTAGGGGAAAAGGGGCACCCCCTTTTGGGATTGACTTAAGGAGAGGAGAGAAGGAAGAGTGGGGATCGCGCGTTAAGGAGGACGAAGTGCTGCAGGACCGAGGGCGGAATTCTCTCTCCTCCTCCGACTGTCATTCTCTGTGGGTGCGGGGAGTTCGACGCCTTTGCTTCGTCGGTAGCCTGTGCGTTGCCAACAGAGGCTTTTCCTTTTGTGTTTCTCTGGGTCCAGTGTGTTCCGTCTGTGTGCGTGAGTAGGGTCCCCGTGTCGGGCCCATCGCTGCCTTGCCGGTTGTAACCGTCGGAGTTTGTAATCTCTTGTTGTTGTAATCAAGTGTTCCGTTCTATATCTCTCCTTCTCGCATCTGCGTGTCTGTGAATCTCGCTCTCTCTCTCTCTCTCCTCAGTCCAAGACCCCCGTTGTCCCGCCCCTTCTACATGCACGCGCGTAGCAACGCGACACCGGCAACCAAAGATCTTTAACCACGAGCATGTCCCTCATCTATGACTTCCACACCGAATAGTTGGAGCCGGTGAGCTTGAACATGCCTCCCAACGATTCGTCCATTTTCAGTGTCGTTTCACTCTGATACCACTTTGTCAGGAACTACACGCTCCCGAAGAACAACGCTCGGCCACAACCAAGCTTTGAATCAAACATAGAAAAAACCGGGAATGAATGCACGACACAATGGAGAGAAGAGTACACAAGATGTTTATGTGGAAAAACCCAAACACGGGAAAAAACCACGACAGTCCACTAACTGCTAACTATCACTATGTAACAGTATACAATAGATGAACACAGAGGCAACGACCTCTTGTTCACTGTCTTTGCCACAGGTGGCGGTTACAATAGAGATACGAACTCTTCGTCTCTTTCTCTCTCTCTCTCTCTATACACTGTTGTGCTCTAATCTTGCGCCAACAAGAATGACAACAACTACAACATGAACCTCCTCTAAGTTTGCCCTAAGTCATATTTACACTAATATGACTTTTCGGCTATTTACAAATATAGCTCCGATGAACTCTCAGAAAACATATTTACGAATATGTCCCTTCATCCGGTGAGCACTTCTCATTGGGCCTTCACCATCCAGCTCTTGCCGGGTGCTCGTCATCCGGTTCTCACCGGGTCTTCCGTAGTCGGGTACTCGTCATCCGGTTCTCACCGGGTCTTCTGTAGCCGGGTACTCGTCATCCGGTTCTCATCGGGTCTTCTATAGCCGGGTACTCCACATCCGGATTCGGCCTCGACCTATCGGCCTCGGCCGAGTTTGCTCATCAGTACTGTTCTTCTCACTTCCCATCCGGAGGAACTTGTTTCCTAACAGTAACTGATAGGCCGTTAAAGGCCTATGATCCTAGCTTAGTACGTAGGCATATCTTTGGGAGTCAGTGTTAGTCGCTCGGTACGAGCATTGAAGTACATGTTAGTCCTTTTAAGGACTTGTATAAAAAGTGTTATGTAGGACATTGTATACAGACAAAGTGTTATTATTTTGAATTGAGTTCACTGTTATGCTCTCTCTATCTCTCCCGCTTTCTGTCTCTGTGATTGAAGCTTCCATTAAACCTTGTCTCTGTTTTTTTTTGCTATTCCGATAAATGGGTACGAACATTAAAGTGCATGTCAGTCGCTCGGTACGAGCATTGAAGTACATGTCTGTACTTCTGTCAGAACTTTTAAGGACTTGTATAAAAGTTCTTACTGATCACATTGTATGTATAGATAGTTTATTTTCTTGAATTTAATTTACTTTTCTGCTCTCTTTGTCTGTACACGTACTCTTTGTGTTTTGTAAAGCCTTCATTAAACGTGCAAATATTTTATGTTCATAACCGGTGACTTCGGTTACATCGACGAGCTTCTGCACACAACTCGTCTCATGGTATTAGAGTGAGAGGGGTGAAAATCCTCTATTACTGATAGAAAGCTCTAAGTAGACAAAGGAAACCTAACTTCTGGCAAAAGAACAGGACAAAGAAAGAATGGACAGAGGTATGGCTAGCTCGTTACCAACAGAGAAGCTCAACAGAAATAATTACAGATCTTCGTCATACAAGATGCACCAGTACCTGCTCGGACACGGATATCGGAGCTGGCACATAAGGACTTGCCGGCATGGGAGGAATGAGGAAGCAAAGTATTGTAGTGTCTTGTGTGCACGATAAGATGCTTGGCTACATTAAGGATGCAAAAGCGTCGAAAGAAGCTTGGAAAAATCTAAAGAAGATTTTCTTGGCAAGCACCATGGCCCGGAAGTTGCAGCTCCGAGAAGAGCTCAACAACATCCAACAATGGGATATCTTAGTTACCGACTTTACCACCAAAATAAAGGAGTTCTATGATGCGCTGGGGTCCTTCATGTGACGATGGACGAAGATAGAATCGTCCAGAGCTATCTCGGTGGTTTAGCGCAAAGGTATGGGCCTATTGGGATGACGATTTCCACTTGGGAAAAACCACCATCCTTCTTCGACTTGCAATCGATGCTGATGGTCTAAGAAAACCATGTGAGTGGGTCTACGAACACTCAATCGGACAACCGAATGCTGTACACGGAGGTGGATCGGCACACAACAGTGGCGACCGACACTAACAGAATTGGAGGCACAGAGATAGTGCCGACAACAGCCTCCATGAACAAGGGGAGTCAAGGTGGCGCTAGGAACCGTCAATCGAAAACCGAAATGGAATGTTGGTACTGAAGACATGGTAGGATGTGGTCAAGGGCCTAAAGATAGAAGAAGAATTGGAGATAGCCAATTCGGGCGAAAGTGGAGATGAATAGGAAGCGACTGATTCAATCGAAATGTTCGATTTAGACATGTCGAATCAACTGAAGGCCAAGCGGAGGAAAGGGCAACGAAAGGGGCACCAACACCACGACAACAAGGGAGTTGAGAAAGGCTGCACAAGCAAACAGGCCGACCGAAAGGGGTGAAGCGCGCGGAATCGAATGGGTCGGGGAGTGCGAGCAAGACGTGAAGCCAGGAGAAGCCGGAACGAAGATTCGGAAGAGCAGGCAGAACCTCAAGTTGAGCTTGAGGGGGAGTGTTGAGATACACGCTCAACATTGGGTGCGCGTAAAACCAGTCCGTAAACCAGTGTGTAGGTTGGGTGTGTAAACCGGGTGTGCAATGAGAGGCTGTAGTGGCGCGTAAACCAGGAGGACGTTATAAAGATATTCCGTGTAGGAATATATTTTTGGAGTTGGTGTAGGGGCTTATTGATGAGCATTGAAGTACGTGTCAATACTTCTGTCAATCCATATTCACTTGTATAAAAGTGCTCTCTAAGAACATCCTATGTACAGAGTGTTATTTTCTTGGAATAGAATTGTTGTCTGCTCTCTCTCTCTCTCTCTCTCTCTCTCTCTCTCTCTCTCTCTCTCTCTCCCTCCCTCTTCTTCTTCTCTGTGTGTTTTCTGTGTTTCACCAAACTGTCATATTTCCAAATTGTGTACTTTGTGTCTTTTACACACATGCTTCCGCACGTATTCCTTTTCATGGTATCAAAGTGCGAGGGTTGAGACTCCTCTGCAACCGACAAAAAAGCAAGCGATAAAGACAGAGTCAAGTTTTTTCGATTTTGGAAAAGATACGAAAACAATATGGACAAAGGAATGGGAAGCTTGCTACTAACTGAGAAGCTCGACAGGAGCAACTATGCATCTTGGTCTTACAAGATGCACCAGTATGGTTAGTGGTTAGTGGAGTTATGTCGATGGAGCTAATGATGCAGCACCTGAATCGACACATAGAGATTTCCTGGTCTAGGAACAAGCGGCAAGGAGAGTTCTCTACTACTTTGCATCGTGTGTGAGCAATCAGCTTCTGAGCTACATTCAGGATGCGAAGACATGAACGGATGCTTGGGGAAATCTAAAAAAGATTTTCGCCGCGAGCACCACAGGTAGAAAGCTCAAAATCAGGCAAGAGTTGAGCAGTGTTCGACAATGAGATATGTCGGTGGTTGACTACACCTCCAAGATCAAGGATATGTGCGACTCTCTCGCCTCCATCGATGTAAACGTTGAGGAGGACGAAATGGTGCAAGTCTGCTTCGGAGGGTTAGCGTCGACGTTCGGAGCTTTCCGAACTGCGGTTTGTACGAGGGAGAATATGCTGTTGTTTTTCGACTTATACTCGATGCTCCTAGTAGAGGATAACCGCACGTGTGCGTCAATTAGTACGCACGCCGACAACAAGATGTTGTACACGGAGGAAGATAGGCCCCGTGGTCGTGGCGGATGAGGCGAGTCGGCGCACAATGGAGACGGCCAACAGGAGCAAAATGCTAGTTTTGTGGCAAGAAAGGTCACAAGGAGTGCGAGTGCTGGAAGAAACGTGTCGATTCAGAGAAAACCGCATCCGGATCCGGGCGGACCAAACAAGGAAATCAGTAGCGATCACACTACGCCAAGGGCTCCAAATGAGCTGAAAATGGATCGCACTACGCCGAGGTGTGGTATGTTGACTCTGGAGCGTCAAATCATATGACGAGTCATGAGGAATGGTTCTCGTACTTGGAGAAACCGGAAAAAGAAGGAGTGGTCGAAACTGGAGACGACACTCCCCATACCATCGAACATGTTGGAGAAGTTCCCCTCAGCCACATCGGGCAGAAAGGGAAAATCATGAACGTGCTACACGTCCCAACAATAACCAAGAACTTGGTGTCGGTCAGACAGATCGTTGACCAAGGGATGCAAGTTCGATTCACGCATCTTGGTTGCTACATCAAAGAGGAAGGCAAGATAATCGTGCAAGGGCGCTGTGAAGAGAGGATGTTTATCCTCGAGAACAACGATGTCGGCACTGCTATGTTTGTGAGAGGGAAAAAGGTCGAATCGGATATCGACCTGTGGCACAAGCAGTTCGGCCACGTAAATTTCCCAAAGCTTCGAGAAATGTAGATGAAAAACATCGTTTTCGGCTTGCCGAAATTCAGTGGCCAAAAGGGCCAAGTCTGTGAAGCCTACTAGTTGGCAAAGCATCACCGACTTCCATTCCCCAATGAGGCTAACCGGAGTCGAAATTTTCTCAATGTGATCCATTCGGATGTATGGGGACCGGCACAGAACCTGAGTCATGGTGGAAGCCGATATTTCGTGACTTTCATCGATGACTTCTCTCAGCACACTTGGGCGTACTTGATCGCAAAAAAGAGTGAAGTCTTCATGTGTTTCCTGAAGGTAAAGAGCCTTGCAGAAAGGGAAACCGGATGAAAGATGAAGTGCCTAAGGTTCGATGGCGGGAAGGAGTACTTCTCCGACCAATTCTCGAATTATCTGCAGGATGAAGGAATTCGGTGTGAATTCTCCTGCAGATACATGCCGCAGTAGAACAACATGGCCGAGCAGAAAAATCGGATGATCGAAGAGTCGGTCACGGCAATGCTCGAAGAGAAGCATATGACAAAATTTTACTGGGCTGAAGCCGTAAGGACAACTGTTTACCTGTAGAATCAGACTTCTGCTAATGGAGGAGTGTCACCACATTAATTGTACTTCAAGTGTCGAATACGAGTGTATAATGGCCGTATTCACACTGTCCCTTTGGACAACCCAAGTTTGGGCTATTTCTGTAAATAGCATAAAGGGTAGTTGCCCTAGGACAGTCACTATATAAAGTGACTTTGTAACCTTTAGGAAAGGTTGGTTGTCATTTGTAACGTTTGCTACTAAGAAATAATACGATTTCTTTGTGCCTATCTCTCTCTCTCTCTCTCTCTCCGTGTCTATCTTGCTCATGCGCATACACAGGTTCTTCTTCATCACGAATGTTGCTTGCACTTCCGCATTGACGGCCTTGTCCCCAACATTTGGTATCAGAGCATTGGAGGTTCTTCAACCTGCTGTCGGCCATCATAGTACACCACCCAACATTTGGTATCACCAACATTCTGCTTTAGTTTCCTTTGAAGAATAGAGAAGGGAGAAGAAAAACAAAAAGCTCGCATCTCACTATGTTAAATCACAAATTGGAGTAAGCCAGCTAGCCGTACTCTGTTCCTGTGATTGTAACCGCTTGAGGGGAGCTCCTTGTGCAACAACCAACCCAATCGTGCTTCATTTGGTTAAACGACATCCGAATAGGTCACTGGACGCTATTCACTCAGTTGTTGTAACCACCCGTTGCAGATTAGTCTCCTAGCAACAACCACTTTGTGCTTCACTCGGCTTATCGACATTCGGGAGGATCAGTTGGATCTATCCCTCTCATTGCTGTAGTCATCCGAAGCAGAATCAACCTAAACAATCGGTTTCTTGTAATCGGTATTCGGCATACAATCGGAATCTAACCGGGCTCACTCCGACTCGGAAACGTTCGGGAAGACTAGTCGGTTGTGTCCCTCAAGTTATTGGAGTTACTCTGAGCAAGTTCAGCAACAAGTATCCGTAACCAAACCAACTTGGGTTCAAAACCGACTAGAACGATATCGGGTGAGCCGACCGGCTGCACCCCACTAAGGTTCGTAGTCAATTTTGAACCAAGTCTTACCAACCGAAACCGAAGCAGATGGCATCAACATCCGACTCATGGGAGATAAGTCTAAGGAGGTTCGATGGTTCGAACTTCAACTTCTGGAAGGAACAAATGCAGGACTATCTCATAATCAAGGGTCAGATAGATCCGATTGAGAATGAAAATCCTCTAGAAGCATACAAGGCAAACGAGTGGCTAAAGCTGGACAGAATCATCCGTGCCACGATTCGGATGCACTTGTCCGAGTCAGTGTACTTCACAGTGCAATCATGCACGACAACTTTCGAACTTTGGAAAACAATGTCGGAAACTTATGAAAAGAAGGTTGCCGCGATGAAGATGTATCTGATCCGGCGCCTCTACAATCTGCAGATGAAAGAATCTGATTCGGTTTAGGCACACCTCAAATGTACGAAAGCATAAGCTCCCAAATCTCGTCTCAGGGGACGGCAATCGAGGATGAACTCAGAGCAATGATACTCATGAGTAGCCTCCCCTCTTCATGGGAAACTTTCGTTACAACCATGTGCAATGCTTCAACGAGCGCAATCCTGACTAAAGCAACTCGGAGAAAGTCTTTCGCCAAAGACTCGGCAGATTAAGCTTACGTAGTACAAGATTTGACCGACCGATCGAACAACCGGGCAAGAAGTTCTTCCTGACCGTTGAACAATGAGCGAAGCTGGAGCAAGTCCCGGGACAACCGACTCTGCAACTACTGCAAGAAACCAGGACACATCAAAGCCGACTGCCGAGCACTCAAAGAAAAAACCGACAAATCTCAGAGAGCGGATTAGAAGAGTAGCCGGCATGAGCAGGTCAACTATGTTGGCTCTTCAGCCGAAATTCTGACGACCGACCCGAACATACTGTCCATAGAGAACCCAGTCGAATCAGAAGTTCTGCTTACGACTGAGGAATTGAGCACATGGCTCCTAGACTCGGGCGCATCGTATCATGTGACACCTCACCGATCTCAGTTTTGGCAATACTCGGACTAGCACTCCGACTCAGTTCGATTCGGAAACTCGCAGCATGTTGCTATAATCGGAATCGGCACTATAGAGCTCAACCTTCCGGGTGGCTCCACACTCGTACTACACAATGTCCGATACGTTCCTGAGCTCTCAAGACCCTTGATCTCAGTCGGACAACTTGACGAAGCCGGCATCCGTGCCGGGTTCTCATCAGGAGGGTGGACACTCTAGAAAGGGAACCTCCTGCTTGCTCGAGGACCAAAGGTACATTCCTTGTACCCTTTATATGTCACACTCAAAGAGGGTGACTTAGTTTTGTTTGATATCCCCGTGTCATCGTTATGGCACGGACGACTTGGACACCTCAGCAAGGCCGGCATAACCCACCTATCCAGAGCCCGGTTACATCCCCGAGCTCAAGTAGCCACATCACACCCGACATCAGCACCAAGAGAATCGAGTCCCCTCGATTTGGTCCACTCGGACGTCTATGGCCTGATGCCACATCAATCTATCGACGGTGCTTCGTACTTCGTCAGTTTTATTGATGACTCCACTCGGACGGTGTGGGCTTACCCCATTAGAACCAAAGATCGGGTGTTCTCGATCTTCTCCGAATGGCTTGCAATGGTCGGAAACCAGACTAGTCGGAAACGAAAATGTCTCTGAACCAATAATGGAGGAGAATTCAAGTCTGATGAATTCGTCAAATTTTTCCGGGAAAGCGGCATTCGACATGAATATACGGCACCCTATAGTCCAGAGCAGAACGGAATTGCTGAACGCATGAATCAGACGATTCAAGAACGCGTAGTATCCATGCTCCAACACTCCGGAAACTCGAACCAAGATCAAGGAAATACGTTTTCCTTGGGTATGGACCCGACGGCGAGATCGAATACCGACTCTGGGACCTTGAGCACAGACAAATCGTCCGAAGTTCGGACGCCGTGTTCAACGAGTTGACAATGCATAAAACGGCCGAAAGGCCTATTGAAGTCCAAAGGGTAATATTTTCCGACGTGCCAACCCTTCATGAAGGCCTAGCCCACAACACGAGATCGGTTTCACGGATAACCGACAACTCTCGCACCAAATCCACCGATTCGGCACAGCCGAATGGCTCGGCTCCCGACCATCTCATATCGACACCGGGTGCGACTAGTTCTGTCATACCTCACAGATCTGAGAGACTATCGCAACCTCTGGAGAGTTACTGTCGTGACTCTTGAGTAGGAAGCAGAGAGAGAGCGATGGCGATAGAGATAACGATAACGATAGAGATGGCGAGAGCGGTAGAGATAGCGATAGTGATAGCAAAAGAGAGTGAAAGAGGGAGAGAGTGCGAGAGAGAGAAAAGTATAAGTGAGAGATAAGAAATGGGAATGAGATTATATTATGAGAAAGAAGATTACAAGGAGTAGGCTAAGGGCTAAAGACTGGTGTTGAACCGAATGAGTTGTGATGAGTGTATGGACTCTTATTTATAGGCCCTTATGGAGTATTCTAGAATGTTCTAGAATATTTTAGATATTTATGAATAATAATAATAATAAATATAATCATGAAATATTCAAGAACATTCTAGAATAATCTAGAATGTTCTAAATATCTCGTAATAACTAAACATATAATTATTATGATTACATCTCACATATGTTATTACAATGGTTAAAGTACAATATGTAAACCAAGAGGTTATGGGTTCAATTCCTGGTTCGCCAAGATGAATGTCATGATAAGCCAAGATGTATGTCTTCATGACATTATCCCCCCTTTTCGATGACGAGTTGCACGAGTCGGAAGAAAAGAGTTCAGACTTGGTTTATGAGGATATTGGTTGTGAAATGCAACAACCATGTCGGAGGCATTGGCAAGATGTTCGGCAGGCTCCCATGTTCGATCATTAGGTGTATAGCCTAACCAATCAACCAAGTAGTATAGTTTGTTGCGAATGATCTTGGAGTCGAGGATAGCGGCAACCTCATATTCAGAGCCATTGGAAACGTCAATTGGAGGTGGGGGAGGTGTAACACGACCCGGAATAGAGCTCGTTGTGTAGGGCTCCAAAAGTGAAACATGGAAGACCGGGTGAAGACGCATATGAGGAGGAAGATCAAGACGAAATGTCACATCATTGATCTTACCACTTATGACATATGGGCCAAAACGTTGATAATCCAATTTGTAGCAAGGTCGGGTCGTTTTAATGCTACCTTGTAAGAGCCATACACGATCGCCTACTTGAAATGTAGTCGATGAATCACGCCGATGACGGTCAGCAATCTTCTTTTGAGTGTTTTGGGCTTCACATAAATGATGCAAAAGCATATCCTGAACTTCTTGGAGTCGAGTGAGCCGATCTTCAGCAGCTGGGTTTTTTGGGAGTTCAGGATGTTCAAGCATCGTCCAACGAGGATGGTACCCAATGTTTGCAAAAAATGGGGAATATCCAGTAGAAGAATGCTCGGAGTTGTTATAAGCAAATTCTGCCAAAGGTAGTAAATCCACCCAATCATCTTGTTGATAGTTGACAAAACAACGTAGATATTGCTCGACTGTTTGGTTGGTGCGCTCACTCTGCCCATTAGTCTCTGGATGGTAGCCGGAAGAGAGTTTACAAGAAGTATGTAAGAGTTTGAACATGTGCCGCCAAAATTTCGAGATGAATTGTGGACCCCGATCACTGATAATATCATCCGGAAGACCATGATGGCGAAACACCTCCCGCATGAGTAAATCAGCTGTCTCTTGACTAGTAATGGTCTTTGTGCATGGAAGGAAATGTGCCATCTTCGTAAAACGATCGACAACCGTGAGAATCGAATCAAATCCCTTGGAAGGTGGAAGATCCGTAATAAAGTCCAAGGAAATAGATTTCCATGGGCTCTCCGGAATAGGCATTGGCTGTAATAAGCCATATGGATGATGTCGAGGCTTTTTTGATCGGCAACATGTATCACAGCTACGAACATAATCCGTAACAAAATGGCGAAGCCGTGGCCACCAATATCGGCGAGAAATCAACTCAAAAGTCTTGTGGATGCCGAAGTGTCCCGCCATTGGTGTGTCATGACATTGTTGCATGACTTTGAGTCGAGAAGGACCGTCAGGCACATACAAGAGAGTTTGTCGAAAAAGTAACCCATCATGCCAACTAAACTGGGTGTAGTCTAGACGAGGATTTTGAGTTTGGGAGCTAGATGCACGATTTGGGATAATATGGCTCAAAACCTCTTGGGCGAACGCATCAGTCGCAATCTGCTCACGAATGGAATCAAGAAGCCTTGAATCTCCCGGTGTGTTGATGGTATGCATTGCCATTATTCGTAGACGATCAGGACCTAAGAGGATTTGCTTTTGGCTTTCAAATGCGGCCTCTCCAGGTTGAAGTTCCATATACGAACGTCTAGATAAAGCATCTGCTTTTCCTTGTTGCATCCCAGGGCGATATAGAATTACAAAATCGAAACGAGTTAAGAACTGCGCCCAACGAGCTTGTCGTCGATTCAAGACTCGAGCACTTTGAAAGTATGTTAGATTTTTATGATCATTGTAGACAATAATCTGCTGAGAAGAACCCTCCAGAAAATGACGCCATTGTTGAAAAGAATCCACAATGGCAAGAAGCTCTTTGTCGTGAATCTCATAGTTGATTTCTGCGGCTTCAAATTTTCGTGAGTGAAAAGCCACCGGGTGCAGTTCACCATCATCACCAATTTGGGATAGTACACTTCCGAGTGCGAAATCCGATGCATCAGCTTCAAGTATAAAGCGCCTCATTGGATCGACATGGATTAAGATTGGTGCGGATGTAAATGCTTGCTTTAAACCCTCAAATGCAGAGTTCGCATCTATACTCCATACAAATGGTCGATTCTTGTGCGTCAGTTGAGTGAGGGGCAACACAATTTTTGAATAATCTTTGATGAACTTGCGATAAAAGTTTGCGAACCCCAAAAAACATTGCACATCTCGCACGGACTGTGGTGTTTGCCAATCCAAAATTGTTTGAACCTTTGATGGATCCATAGAGATGCCATTTGAAGAGACTATGTACCCCAAAAACTCCACTTGACATTGGTCGAAACTACACTTCTCCAATTTTGCATAGAGACCATACTCTCGTAGCCGTTGCAAAACTTGGCGAACATGTATATCATGTTCTTCTTGAGTTTTTGAGTAGATCAAGATATCATCCAGGTAAACAATGATGAAGATATCGAGGAAGTCTCGAAAAATATCATTCGCCATATGTTGGAAGACTGCTGGTGCATTCGTGAGGCCAAAAGGCATCACTGTGTACTCAAAATGACCATAGCGAGTGCGGAACGCCGTCTTCCATTCATCCCCAGGACGAATTCGAACAAGGTTGTAGGCACCTCGAAGATCTAACTTCGTGAAATACTTTGCTTCACTGAGGCGTTCTAGAAGGCTTGAGATCAATGGGAGAGCATATCGGTTTCTAACGGTCACTTTATTCAAGCCTCGATAATCCACGACCATACGAAGCGTACCATCTTTCTTCTTAACGAAAAAGATGGGTGCACCAGCAGGAGATTTTGAATGTTGGATAAAACCATTTGCCAAGTTCTCATTGATATATTCTCGAAGAACCTCTAACTCCGTGGGCGAAAGATTATAAATTGGTCCCCATGGAGGCTCTTTTCCTGGCTGCAAATCAATTGGGCAATCATATGGTCGATGCTCTGGTAGTCTATTAGCCTTCACCTTATCGAACACATCGGAGAATTCTATGTACTTCTTTGGTAGTTGGACCCCCAATTCTTGTGAGCTAGATGAGGGAGTTGCTAAAACCGCAAATACCATCATGTCTTCCTTTCTTCCATCCTCTCGTAATTGATGTATAGAGATTGTTGAAATTGTGGGGGATCCTAGATCCTTAGTTGGAGCTTCAAGAGACTTGGATTGTACGGTGACCTCTTCAATAGTTCTTTTTCTCCAATCAATGGTTGGGTTATGTAACTCAAACCAAGGAAGACCAAGAACTAGAGAGTGCTCCGGACTACTAATGATGTTAAATGAGATGACACTAGCCAAATTACCTAGGACTACACGAATTGGTTCAGACTCTTCGACTATATCTCCTGATGCTATAGGGCGACCATCGATGACTCCTACAGCTACTGGGTTTGGGAGTTTTTTCAAGATGATGTTTTGAGTCAATGCAAACTCGCGATCCATGAAACAAGAATTGGCTCCGGAATCTAGGAGGGCAGAGGCTAGGGCATGATGACCTGTAGATGTGCTAAGCTCGACTTGTGCAGAAAAAACTCTACTAACTTGATTTGATGAAATGGAACCACAACTAGGTACTGACTCTACATAACTAGGATGGTCCAACCAAATGGCTCCTATTTTGGCCGGACTTATTCGTTTAACACATCCTCTAATTGGCTCAAGACATCAAATCTATTCTCATGGCATGGGCTATTAGGCTTAGTACTTAAGTTATTAGAAGTGATAGTAGAACTTGATGTAGGGTTGTCATGTGCACTTACTTGGTAAACTTGACGCCTGGGTTTATGTGGACAATTCACAGCTATATGTCCTGGACCACCACAGTAGAGGCATAGGCGATGCGCCCGACGTCGTTGTTTCTCAGCATCTGATAAGGGCCCTCGACGTTGTGTCGACTCTATTTCCATCGGAGTGGGACCATCCCTCGTAACGGGTCTAGAACCTTGTGGCGGTGTGGCGACTACAGAAGCGTATGTCTGTTCCGGTTGGCGGCGTAACATTTGTTGACGTTCAGAACGTCGCTCAAATAGGCGATTATCACATCGCACAGCTCGGCTAATAGCTTCAGTAAGAGACTTTGGATCTTCATGGAAAGTAAGAAGAAGATCTTTGACATCGTTACGCAAACCCTGACGGAATTGATCCATTAAGGCTGCCTCATCCCAAGGGATGTCGCATGCCAAGAGACGGAAATCTGCGGCATAAGCTGAAGCGGGACGATCTCCTTGTCGGAGTCTTCGAATCTTGTTTATTGCAGTCCTAGTGCTATCCGTATCTCCAAAACTAGCTTGAAACTCCTTAACGAATGCCTCGAAATCCTCCAGTAATGGTGATTTCTTCTCAAGAAGTGGTGCAAACCATGCTAACGCTGTACCGCTTAGCAAGGTTCCTATTAATCCCACACGGGCAGCATCAGTTGGATACCGATTGGGATGTAACTGAATCACCAAACGAACTTGATTCAGGAAACCTCGAAAGAGAGATCTGGTACCATCAAACTTGGCAGGGAGGCTAATCTTTGGTTCCCTTGGGGAGTTTTGAACCCCCGCCGCTTGTTCTCGTAATGTTAATATAGTAGCCTCAAGTTGATGAACCCGTTGTGATAACTCCTCATATTGATGAGCTTTCTCAGTACTGACTTGTTGAAGATCCCCGAGTAGCCTTTGATTTTCTTGCTCTAATGCCACAAACTTAGTGGTGAGCATATCGAGCTCCGAAAGGACACGCATATACTCTTGCTTGCTGACCGACTCCATAACCGCGGGGGAAAAAGAAAGAAGGATAAAGAAGAAAGCTTGCTAGGGTTATTGGAGAAAGGGAAAAGAAATATTCGGTTCAAACTGTCGTGACTCTTGAGTAGGAAGCAGAGAGAGAGCGATGGCGATAGAGATAACGATAACGATAGAGATGGCGAGAGCGGTAGAGATAGCGATAGTGATAGCAAAAGAGAGTGAAAGAGGGAGAGAGTGCGAGAGAGAGAAAAGTATAAGTGAGAGATAAGAAATGGGAATGAGATTATATTATGAGAAAGAAGATTACAAGGAGTAGGCTAAGGGCTAAAGACTGGTGTTGAACCGAATGAGTTGTGATGAGTGTATGGACTCTTATTTATAGGCCCTTATGGAGTATTCTAGAATGTTCTAGAATATTTTAGATATTTATGAATAATAATAATAATAAATATAATCATGAAATATTCAAGAACATTCTAGAATAATCTAGAATGTTCTAAATATCTCGTAATAACTAAACATATAATTATTATGATTACATCTCACATATGTTATTACAATGGTTAAAGTACAATATGTAAACCAAGAGGTTATGGGTTCAATTCCTGGTTCGCCAAGATGAATGTCATGATAAGCCAAGATGTATGTCTTCATGACAGGTACTCTCCCGGAATTTTCTTTACCGACGATGGCGAATCGACGTCTTACGAAGAAGCATCGGCGTCTGCCGATTCAACCACATGGCATTTGGTGATGGAGTCGGAAATGCACTCCATTCGGGCAAACAAGACTTGGGACTTGGTCGAATTACCGAAGAATCGATGTGCTCTTCCATGTAAGTGGGTCTATCGACTAAAAGAGACGTCCGACTCGACCAACCCAAAGTAAAAGGCCAGATTAGTTGCGAAGGGATTTAGACAAGAATATGGCATTGACTTCGATGAAATCTTTTCACCAGTGGGGAAAATGACGACCCTTCGTTTCATGCTTGACGTCGTGGCCGTCGACAACTTGGAGCTGATTTAGCTAGATGTAAAAATGGCATTCCTCCACCTTGGAGCTGATTTAGCTAGATGTAAAAATGGCATTCCTCCACGGTGACCTACAGGAGGAAATCTATATGGAGCAGCCGAAAGGCTTTGTGGCATCCGACCAGGAACATCTAGTCTGCCGACTCAGGAAGAGTCTCTATGGTCTGAAACAGGCCCCCTGACAGTGGTATAAGAAGTTCGATGACTTCATCCAGTCGGTCGGCTTCTCAAAGAGCGATGAGGACCAAAATAGCTCAAGACGGGTCTCCCATCTTCCTCATCATCTACGTGGACGACACGCTACTCTCCGGTCGACATACCGGAGAGCTCACCGAACTCGTTCGGAAACTACGGTTAAAGTTTGCCATGAAGGACCTCGGTTCGGCAAGACACATACTCGGTATGAAGATTACTTTGCATCGCAATCAACGACAACTTTTCCTATCTCAAACTGACTACATTGGATGTGTCTTGGAACGCTTCAACATGCAATCGGCCAAGTTTGCTTCGACCCCGCTCCCCATTAACCTTCGGTTGTCTCAGCGGACTGCCCGACATCCGGTCCGGAGGGGGAAGATATGAAGTCAGCTCCCTTATGTACGAGATGGTCGCGACACGACTTGATATTTCTCACGCCATAGGAGTCGTCAGCTGATTCATGCACAATCCCGGCTGATGACACTAGAATGCAGTCAAGCATGTGTTTAGATATCTAGCTGGCACAAAAGACCACAACATTCTTTTCGGCTCGAACTCAACCTCAGGCGTAGTTGGTTACACCGACTCGGACTTCGCCGACTGTGTGGACAGTCGGAAATCAACAACTGAATACTGTTTCAAATTCAGAAATGGAGTAATCTCGTGGAAGTCGAAACTTCAGGAGTGTACAGCCACCTCAACGACTGAAGCAGAATATGTAGTTGCGTCCGACGCAGCAAAAGAAGCTTTATGGCTCGGTTGACTGGTGCACACGTTTCAATAGGTCGACTCCGACTCGGCTCCAGTTGTCTGCAACGATAGTCAGGGTGTTGTTGCTTTGTCAAAGAATCCAGTTCACCACAACACCTCCAAGCATATCAACGTTCGATATCACTTCATTTGGGACTGCGTCATTTCAGGGAAAATCGGTCTAACGAAGATATCCACAACTGATAATGTCGCAGATGGAATGACCAAGTGTCTTTTGGCGGATCATTTCTGGTCCCTTTGGCACCAAATGGGCGTAACGAAAAATTGGTCCAGTTAAAGTCAGACACACATCACAGGATGGTTTCGGACCACCAACATCGGTTCTTTGAGGATCGGCTTCAACTCTTCCGACTTGATCGGTTCGGTCTTCTGTCTTCGAATCTTGTCGATTCTAACAAAACCGATCTGTCCGATAAACCTTTGTATATACTTGTACTTTTTTAGATAACCCATGTATACGCCCATTACGGGGGAGTGTCGAATACGAGTGTATAATGGCCGTATTCACACTATACCTTTGGACAACCCAAGTTTGGGCTATTTCTATAAATAGCATAAAGGGCAGTTGCCCTAGGGCAGTCACTATATAAAGTGACTTTGTAACCTTTAGAAAAGGTTGGTTGTCATTTGTAACGTTTGCTACTAAGAAATAATACGATTTCTTTGTGCCTATATATATCTCTCTCTCTCTCTCCGTGTCTATCTTGCTCATGCGCATACACGTTTGCTACTAAGAAATAATACGATTTCTTTGTGCCTATATATCTCTCTCTCTCTCTCCGTGTCTATCTTGCTCATGCGCATACACAGGTTCTTCTTCATTACGAATGTTGCTTGCACTTCCGCATTGACGGCCTTGTCCCCAACATCAAGAAGAAGCCGAACTTGGCACACTTGAGGGTTTTCGGTAGCATCGCGTATGTGCATGTTTCGAAGGAGAAATGGAGGAAGTTGGACACCAAAGACGAGAAGTGTATCTTGGTTGGCTACTCGGATGAATAGAAGGGTTATAAATGTTATAACCCCCAAAGCAAACAAGCTCACATAAGTCATGATGTTGTGTTTGACGAGTCCACATCGCGGTACTTGGCTTCGCCTCCAACCACTGACAACTCCATTCCGATCACTGACGAAGAGGTCAGCGAGGCTGAAATGCCTCGGGATGAAGGAGACATCGAAGCTCTTGAAGAGGGTCCGATCTCATTCAGACTAAGTGGGCTGAATGAGCCATTGAGTCGGCATGACCAATCAGACATAGAGCCGACGAGTAGTGGTGACTTGGCCGGTGCATTCCCCACGCAAGAAGCCGAGGAGACGGCTTATGCGCGAAGAGAAGGGAAAGAAGAAGATGCTGGAGTATGACACTGATAAGGACGAGTCGGATAAAAGCAAATGCAACTCCGAGAAGAACAAAGATAGAACTTCGGAAATGAAGTCGGCATTGGCCAAGAGGGCTTCAAAATCGGCTAATGAGCAATTACACCGATCTACCCGCGAGAAGAACCCCGTGGTACGCTTCGGATACGAGTACATGGCACATCATTACATGTACATGACGTGAGCCAGAGAGCTATGCAGAAGCGGCAAAGGACGCGAACTGGTGTGCCACGATGAAGGAAGAGATGCATGCGTTATCAGACAATGAGACTTGGGACTTGGTGGACGCACCTAAAGGTGTGAAGCCGATTGGATGTAGATGGGTGTACAAGGTGAAGTACAACACTGACGGCTCAATCAACCGATACAAGGCCCGGTTAGTTGCGAAAGGCTACGCGTAGAAGCACGGTGTCGTTTATGATGAGACCTTCGCGCTTGTCGCAAAGATGACCACTGTCCGTAGTAGCTGCGAAGGGATGACACTTACATCATATGGATGTAAAGAATGTGTTCCTGGAAGGTGATCGTAAGGAATAGGTGTACATGGTACAACCCCCTGGATTTCTATACGACCAGAACACCTCGGCAGTTTGCCGACTGAAGAAGTCCCTCTACAAACTAAAGCAAGCCCCACGCGTCTGCATGATATGGGGTTTACGGCGTCCATATCGAACTCTTCATTGTTTGTTCAGCAAGGTCAACATGGACGGATTAGTCTTTTACTTTATGTTAATGATCTAGTCTTGCCAGGCCGACCTAGATGAAATCGGTCGTGTAAAGTCTCAGTTTGCGGCATCATTCGACATCAAGGATCTAGGGGACCTTCATTACTTCCAAGGGATCAAAGTGATTTGCACCCCGAAGGCATATTGATCAGCCAACGTCACTACGTGCTGAATATGCTCTTCACATTCAAGATGGCAGATTGTAAGCCCATCTCGACCCCTCTAGACAGAAACGCAAAGCTTCCCCGAGATTCGGGAAAGGCATGCGACCCAACACATTGTTGGAAGCCTAATCTATTTGAGGATCACTCGGCCGGATCTTAGTTACCCAGTTGGCTTGATTAGTCAATTTATGTCGCAACCCACGTCCAAACATTTTCATTGCACGCAAAGAATATTGCGATATGTCAGCGGCACTAAGGACATGGTGTTGCTATATCAGGCAAGAGTAGCCGAACAGTTAGTTGGCTACACGGATGTGTTAATAATTAGGTGATTAATTATGGGTTAATTAGTACCTAATTATGTGATTAGTTTATAAGTGGAAGATTAAGTGATATGTGTGTGTATGTGTGTGAGAGGAAGCGAGAGAGAGAGAGAGAGGAAGTTAACACTTATGAACAACACAAGATAGGGGATGATTAACTCTATATTAAATTAGCATTATCATCATCAAATACAAAAATACCCACAATGAGGTATATATACATCTCATGTGCAAAGGTGTTAGTCCTATATTAAATGTACTTAGGAGTGGAGGATCTAGAATATCCCACTTAAGTACAAGGTCCTATTTAAGGTGTTATAGTCAACACTGCTAAGTAGATTATATCTAGGTAACTACGAAGTTACATGGTTGACTAACTAAATAAACTAAGTTGAGCTTGATCTCTCAACATGCCCCCTCAAGCTCAAGTGTGACATTTGCTTTGGCTTTCGGCGTTGTCCGACTTTCGATGTCAGCTTCTGTGTGGCTTCCATCCGGCCTTTGGCTTTCTTCGCCGTGGTAATCTCAGGTCCTTCCCCTCAAGCCAACGACGAAGGCTTGTAGTGTGTGGGCGAAGATCGACTACTTCCACCCATCATGGGTTACAAGCCACTTCGGTGGAGCTCTTGGGCTCTGGTTCGGCTGCTACCTTCATCACGAAGGCATAGTGATGGGCCATGTACTCGTTGTAGCCGAGCCAAGTGACGGGGTTCTTTGCTCTAGATGAGCGTCGAAGTTTTTCTCTTGCCAAACTCACTATCTAGTGAGGGAGCCAATCCATCGGAATCATTGTCGTCGGGGTGGTCGACTTCCTATTTGGGCATCTTACCTTTACCTTTGTCCAAGTTCGTACTTGGCCGCGACGTGCTTGGGTCGTGTGGGGGCTCTTGTGGCCCACTAGGCCTTGCCGTAATCAGACTTTCTTCGAACATGTGTTCAAAGCGATCTCCATCTTCTACCTATTGTTCGGCGAATTCCGGGTCGAGCGGAGTCGGAGTCGAAATTGTCTCTAGTGCGTGCCAGGATGCAGACTTGTCAAAGACTACATCTCGACTTACCTGAACCGCTCGGGTAGAAGGGTTGTAGCACTTGTATGCCTTCTTCATGGACGAGTATCCTATGAGGATACATTCCTCCGACTTCGCATCGAGATGTCGTTGTTCATTACGGATGCGTACATTTGCAATACTTTTGAACACCTTGAGGTGCGACCGGATTGGCTTCCTTCCGACGAAGAGCTCGTATGGAGTTAGGTCATGCACTCCATTAGTGGTGCATCGATTCATGAGATACACGGCCGTGGATGCCGCTTTGGCCCAATAGAAATTTAGCATGTACTTCTCATGCATCATGGCACGTGCTACCTCGAGTATTTGCCGATTTTTCCTTTCGGCGACTCCATTTTGTTGGGGGATGTGTCGGCATGAGAATTTTCTTCGAATGCCTTCACTTTGGAGGTAGGAGGTGAATTCATCGAAGAAGTACTCCTTGCCCCCATCCGATCGTAGGCATCGAATGTGCCGACAAGTTTCTTTTTCGACTTGCCCCTTGAGATTTTGGAAGTGGGAGAACACTTCGCTCTTCTTCTTTATCGGGAAAATCCACGCATAGGGCGAGTAGTCGTTGATGAAGGTGACGTAGAATCGGGATCTGCCGAACATCAGTGTTTGAGCCGGTCCCCATACATCCGAGTGTATGATGTCGAGGAGGCATTTGCTCGCGTGGCTCTCCTTCGAGAATGGGAGTCGATGTTGTTTCCCAAGTTGACACGCTTCGCATACTTGGTCGACTCGTTTCGACTTGAATGTGGGAAGTCTGATGACGACTCCCTTCGTTTCCATTGCTTGAAGCCGTTGGAGGTTTATGTGGCCGATTCTCTTGTGCCGCAAGTCAATGCTTGTCTCGGTTTTGAGACTTTTAGTGTACATTGCCGATTTTACCTCGTTCGAATCGAGGATGAACATTCAAATGTCTCTCCGCCCCTTCGCTATGAGTCGGCCATTTTCTCCATGAAGCATGCTTGTTTGTTGAAGCGGACTTGCATGCCTTGCTCCATGATTTGGCTGACGGAGACCAAATTCTTTGTTATTGTGGGCACATGCAAGACATTCTTGATGCAATTGTTCTTGCCATTATTGCCGAATGGAACGTTGCCGATGTGCCGAATGGGATGCATGGTGTCGTCTCTCGTCTCTATGTAGTCGGGTCGATCCGGTGTACGCAAGTCATTGAACCACTCTTTGTGGCATGTCATGTGATATGAGGCACCGGAATCGACGAACCACATGTCTTCCGAATTGGAGGTGCTTGCGGAGTTGGAGGCCGTCATAGAGTTCGCTCTATGCCTCCTTATGAACATTCCGCCACGGTCTCCGTAGTCGGAGTTCGTGGCGTAATTTGTAAACATTTTACTAGATCATTGTAGTCGGAATTTGATGCGTGATTCGTGAACATTCCACTATGATTGTCATAGTCAGAGTTTGATGTGTAGTTTCTGAGTTGTCGACTTGTTAAAGCCAACTCGCTTCTCTTTTTCCGACACTCCGCCTCATAGTGGTTGATTTTGCCGCAATAATTGCAAGTTGCAGGACTCGTTTGCTGACCATGTTCGGCGTGGAAGCTCCCCCTTCTTCCGAAGGTTCCGTGAAGGTTTGAGTCCCCTTCGTGTGATGGGTTGAATTTACCTCTTCTACCGTCGTGACCTCGTCCTCGACCACCGTCCGAATTCGAGAATAACATTTGTCCTTCTGACGTTTTGCTTTTGGTTTGGACGTGGTTCTCTTCGACCAATAGCATTGATTGGAGGTCGAAGAATGAAGGAAGGTTTTCTCTCGCCAAGATTGTTGTCCGTAATGGATCAAATTGTTGTGTGAGGCCGCCCAAGCATACTTGAACCATCTTGTCTTCGTCGATGTTTATGTTGATGGAGGCAAGTGAGTCACAAATTCTCTTGATCTTGGCGGTGTAGTCCGACATAGACATGTCTTTTTGTCAAATATTATTAAACTCTTGTCAGAGTTGAAGCTTTCGGGCGGTCGTGTTGGTGAAGAACATTTTCTTTAAGTTCTCCCACACCTCTTTCAGCATCTTGGTGTCTCGAATGTGGCTACGCATGTGGTCTTGGACACATGTTGCCGAGCAATACATGACTTGACTCGCCGCTTGCTCCCATGTTGAGTAGCCAACGTTCTTTGGGTCGGGTCAATTTTCTTGAGCTTCATTGATGTAGCTCCAATACACTTGGCCGACGAGGTATTGGTTCATCTTGTACTCCCAAGATGAATAATTTCTCTGGTCTAGCTTTTCACTAGGGAGCGTACTACCCATTTGTGTGTTCATGTTGATTAGTGTCTTCTCTTCTTTTGTTTTTCTTCCTTCGATCACGTGAACGTGCTACGTAGCGGCACTACGGTAGCGGATAACCGGATTTTGTCGTTGGCATCTCGAACACACTATTATGAAGAGGCGGATGGGCTTAGGGGATGTGCTAAACCATGCGCTCTGATACCATGTTAATAATTAGGTGATTAATTATGGGTTAATTAGTACCTAATTATGTGATTAGTTGATAAGCGGAAGATTAAATGATATGTGTGTGTATGTGTGATAGAGGAAGAGAGAGAGAGAGAGAGAGAGAGAGAGAGAGGAAGTTAACACTTATGAACAACACAAGATGGGGGATGATTAACTCTATATTAAATTAGCATTATCATCATCAAATACAAAAATACCCACAATGAGGTATATATACATCTCATGTGCAAAGGTGCACATGTGTGAGTAGAATATAGGTACTAAGGTGTAAGTCCTATATTAAATGTACTTAGGAGTGGAGGATCTAGAATATCCCACTTAAGTACAAGGTCCTATTTAAGGTGTAATAGTCAACACTCCTAACTAGATTATATCTAGGTAACTACGAAGTTACATGGTTGACTAACTAACTAAACTAAGTTGAGCTTGATCTCTCAACAGGATGCTCATTGGGACGGAAATGCCAGTGATCGCAGATCAACATCAGGATACACATTCTTGTTGGAAAGTGCGGCGATCGGGTGGAGCAGTAAGAACCAGCCGATAGTGGCACTATCGAGCATAGAGGCCGAGTACTGAGGGGTGGATGTCCCTACGTGCGAAGTCATTTGGCTCAAAAGGCTAGTCAAGGATCTGCATGTGGAGGTGTTCGCTCTGACGGCAATCTATTGTGACAACCTTAGCAACATCCCACTTGCAAAAAACCCCGTATTCCATGCCCGGACCAAGCACATTGAGGTTGTTGAGAATCAAGCTCAACCTAGTCTAGTGTGTGAACACACCCTTGAGAGTGTGCACTCAAAGGTCAAAAGTCACCACTCTTATCTACACATTAACTATGTGTCATAGAATCATATTCTATGACACATAACTAATGAGTTTTCACATTCCTCCTACTTTGGAATTAGTTCGGTTAATCTCCTTTGTAATATACATCATCTTGAGTATTCTATAGTTGTTCAAATCTATCTATCTTGTGTTTCTCTCTCACTCTCTCTCTCTCTCATACACACTCACAACACGTATCTCTAGTCTATTCCGTTGCACAAGAATCACTATCAATTCTTTACATGGTATCAGATCAATTTGGTACCTTGATCTCGCTCATCCGCGTGTGTTGAGCTCTACGCCGACGTTCAAGAAGAACCGGCTCATCGCTATCGTATTGCGACTACATAGCTCGTATTCAAGAGAGAAGAAGAAGGAAGAAATCTACATCGAACACCATGAATACTCAAATGGGGAGCTCTCTCCCTAGCGAGAAGTTGGATCAAAACAAGTACACATCTTGGGAGTACAAGATGCATCAATACCTTGTCGGTCAAGGCTATTGGAGCTACATCAAAGGAGCACAAGAAAACTAGCTCGACCCGGAAGACACCGACTATGCACAATGGGAGCAAGCGGCGAGTCGAGTAATGTATTGCTTGGTGACATGTGTTCACGACCACATGCTCGATTACATTCGAGAAGCCGAGATGCCGAAGGAAGCGTGGGAAAATCTACGAAAGATTTTCGCCGCAAACACGACCGTGAGGAAGCTTCAACTCCGCTAAGAGTTGAACAACATCCAACAACGGGATATGTCCATCACAAGCTACACCTTGAGGATCATGGAGCTTTGTGACTCACTCGGCTCAATAAGCGCCAATGTGGATGATGATGAGATGGTGCAAATATGCCTCGGCGGCCTTGCACCACGTTTCGACGCTATGAGAACTGCCTTCCTAGCAAGGGAGAATCCTCCCTCTTTCTTCGATCTTCAATACATGTTGTTGGTTGAAGAAAACCATTTTCGAACAAGGAGCAACACCTCTAAAGGCCACATGCTCTACACACATTCGAATGGAGGAAGACGACGCGACCAAGCAAGAGGCCGATTCGGCCAAGGACGAAGTCTGACTTACGACAACAACTCCCAATTTCGGCAACT